>NC_061785.1:2532203-2857836 GCF_022458985.1 Mugil cephalus | reverse complement strand
CTTCCTCACGGATATTTTGTTTTTTATTTTTTTACCTGTATTAATAAATACATTTGTATCAATTTGTATGAATTTCTGTTGCTGTTAATGAATACTTCTATATTAATCTGTGCAGTAACTGGACATTTATTCACCAGAGCTGGTGAATTAGAAACAGATCAGTGTGACACTTTAACAAAGACTCCACAGAGTGTAATTCTGTTATTCATTCAGACTATAATATTTTGTGTTTATTGTTTTCTCCTTTTATGGAATGCTATATTTTCATATTACAACAGATTCCCTGTCTAAAAATAAACAAATTCAGTCTGAGCAGTTTGATCCAAGTGTTTTTGATCCACTGGCACAATTTGTATTTTTGGAGCTTGTCTCCAAAGCATGAAGTTTCAGATATATAATGCACATGCTGTAGGCTGGGAATGAGCTGTTGCAGGCCTTTGCTACAGCTGTCTTCAGGTGTACGTTGGTGTGTTTGAGACTGGATGCTGAAATGGTTGCCACAAAGAGAGTGTTTCTCACTTGGCTGGATGTCATGTATCATGGACAGAATATGTTTATGAAGAAAAACAAATCTACTCTCACCATCACACGATCACAAAGCTCGAGTTTCCTTTCTGCTGAAAGCAATACACACAATATACAAAACAATGTTCCATTGCACTATAAAGCACTTTAGCGTGCTGCTGTGATAAGGTGCACTGCATGTCTTCGAGACAATATTTCCTGGCATGGACATGTTAAACTGTGCAATCTTTAACTTTTTTGGTTATTGTTTCCTGCTACAGTAGAAAATGACTGATAGACATTAAATATTAATCTGATATGTGCACTCTTAAAACTGCTGGGTTGTTTCTGCAAACTCATTGGTGGGTTGTTCATGCTGGGTCATGTTTCTTGGTTGAAAGAGGTTCATTTATAGCTGAACACCTGGTTGGGTTAATTTGCTAGTGAAAAACAGTCAGAAAAGATGTCAACGGTTCCTCACCTATAAAACCATTCCTGCTTTGGGTATCATCTCATTGTTACCCCTCTAGTGATGTTATCCTGATGTTAATTTCATCAAAACCAAAGCAGCTGAAACTGACTGAACAACCCCCTCTGCTCCTGAATGGACCAGATCAGGATCGTAGGTGTTAAGAGGACCTGATGCTAAACACCAAGATTTTTTTGATATTTTGTATGTGGTGGCTGATATTTCTCATCCGTCCCAGCTGTCATTGGGCAAGAGACACGGTACAGAGACTGATATTTAAAACCTTTAAAAGTCTATGTTGAGCTTGTCTGCGGCTCTGAGCAGCAGTGACTTCCTGTCACGCTGTTACACAAATGTGAGTTTTTCTTGCTGATGTAGCAAACAAATCACGACGTAAAAGTTAATCTTAGATGAAGTTTATGTAAAGGAGCAAGCCATAAAAAGCTGTATTACTACTCCATGTCACATTACTGAAGTGCCTCCCAATCCCAAAGGCACTGACTCCATCAGTTTTCATTTGGGTTGAGAGAGCCAGGACGCAGATTTTAGCATGAGCATATGCAGTTTATCAAACTAACACCTGAGCTGAGAAAGACAAGAGCAGCAGGGGGTAAAAGTGAGCGTTAAATTATGGGCTGTGGAGGTCTTCACCTTCTGTCTGTTCTACTGCTGCTGTGCCAAGGGATTCAGCTCGGTCAAGGTAGGTGTATACTCTTCATTTTAACAGTTTTCACAATGTTCTCAAATCACAAGCAAATAGGGATAAAATAACAGAAATCAAAGCTCTAGGTAATGATCAGGGGATTTTGGGGCATTTATGTGTCATCACCCAGGTCCCATCATCACAAAGTTCTTCAACACGTAGAATTTTAAAAATGTATAATATAGTTTGAATGACAATTGAATGAATAAAATGATTATTGACAAATTGAGCTGTTTCCACTAAGTTGAGTGTTTTTATATAGTTATATTCTCAAATTGTTTCATTTTGTTGCTTGTGTTTCTTTGATTTGTACATTTCTTTCTAAATAACTAAAAAAAAAACAACAACTAGGAATGCACAAAAACTAAAATAAAAAACAAGTATCCAAGTTTACAAACCAGTAGCAATTACTTTGCCTCTGATATCAGTAATTGGTTTTAAATGACCATTCCAAATACACTCAAAGGTCAGTTTTTACTGTGAAGAATTAACTACCATTTAGGGGCCAAATCACATGCTCTGAGGTCCAGATGCACAGGAAAGGAAAGGAAAGGATAGAAGGATTAACTATAACACTCATAAACATGGTAACTCATTTGTCAAGGAAACTGTAAAGTGCATGTAAATGTGAAACTTTTTTTGCACCATCTGTTTAAGCAATTTTGAAAACATACATTTACACATAACTCACTGAATTATACCAGTGTGAATAATGTAAATCACCGCTATAACCATAACAGATGCACGATATTTAACAAAATGTGTGTTTTCTGCAGGAAATTGTGACAGTAATGAATTCCAGTGCACCAATGGACAATGCATTGACATAGACTGGAGATGTGACGGAACAAAAGACTGCACAGATGACTCTGATGAGCTGAACTGTCGTAAGTTTTTCAACTGATCACTGGAAGGAGATAAAGTAGAAAGGAAAACAGTCACAAAGAAACCAGTTTTTTTTTTTATGAACTGTTCAATAGTTTTTTGGAAGTGGGAAGATTCAATCCTGCAAGAAAAAAACATGACAAATAGTAATGAAGTATAAGTAGAGAAGCAAGGCCAGGGATGTTGTTTATTTTGCCTATTTACCTGTTTCCTCGTTGTCTTGTGTCAGCGCCGCCATCGTGCACCTCGCAGGAGTTTAAATGTGTGACGAGCGGCGAATGCATCTCACTGGCATTTGTCTGCGACGGGGACGAAGACTGCGTCGATGGCTCCGATGAACAAAGGACTTGTGGTACGCAGAATGAAGGTTTATGTGGTCAGACATGGAAATGTTAGAAATCTTGAATGTCTTGAAAACCTCTTGAAATGACACCATGTAAACATTTATTACATCAGCCAGAAGCTTTAAGGACATCACAGAGAATAAATAAGATAGCTGCTCTTGAGCACCAGGGATTTGCTGAACTAAGATGGCCACGCCCTCTCAGTATACTGCTTCAGGACTTTAATTTAAAGAACTTCCAATAGAGTTCATACAGGAACTTGAAAATATCTCCAGATCACGGTTTCATTTCAATTTACTGCTTTTTTTTTTATATAAATATATATTTCTTTACCATGATCTCGTAACCAAAGCAAATAAGAATGAAATATTGTGAATTAAAGCTGTAGGTAATGATCAGCAGAAAGGACTGTGTGGTGGAAGATTGCATTGTTTCATCTAGATAAGCACAGTCTGAGCATCATACTGAAATTCATAGCTTTGTCAATTAATTAGCTACTGAGTGGAACACACGGTTTTCATCACATTTTAGTTTCATGTTCAATGTAAAACGAGTTTTATTTCATTAGGGACAGATTTCCGTTATTGTAGCTCAGATCTTGTAGAAATCGTTTGACAGACACTTAATCAAAAGATTATTGAGGAATTTAGCTGTTTTGACTGCGTTGACATTTAAAACAATCAGATGTAACAGGATTCCTAAGGAAATCCAAAATTCATAGCCTCATTGCTTGTGTCTCAAAATTCAAGATTTCACTGTATTGATCCCCACAGGGACATTATTTTACCCAAGATAAGAAAATATACGTACATGACTAAATGTTACTAAAGGTTGTAAGTTGCTCTTCTACAGTAAATAATGAAGAGTGTGAGAATTTGACTTTTTTTTTTTTTCATTCAGATGGACGGACCTGCGCCCCAGACCAGTTCACCTGCCAGGAGGGTCAGTGCATCCCCGGGAAATACAGATGTGACCGTGTGAAGGACTGCGTTGATAACTCAGACGAGAACAACTGCAGTAAGGCCTTTACTTCCAGAATATGGTTGTACTCTCCGGTCCACAATCCTCACACTCATGAACATTGTCAGATATTCTTGTCTAATACTGAACTGAGATCTAACTAAGATCATATGGGTTTTTTTAGTGTCTACCAAGGTCACTCTTTTTAAAATCACTTTAAGTGTTTTGTTCTTAAATCGTCTCGTTATTGAAGTATGTTAAAATGTTCCAAAGGCTTTAGATGAATAAAGACAAGTGCAACGACAACTTATTCAAAGTTAGAATTTCTTACTTCAAGCATCTTCTCCTTTTGGTCTCCTAACATGAATCTGCTTGTTTTTAGTCCACATACACTATAGTTTGATCAAATATCTGCAGTAATATGTCCCTTATTTTATAACTTAAGTCAAGTGCTTTTTTATGAAGTAATAGAAGCATTCTGTGTATAAGTTAAAGTACGTTTGTGTTTGCAGACTATCCACAGTGCACCGAGAAGACGTGCGCTAACGGAGCCTGTTACAACAACTCGCAGCGCTGCAATGGGCTGCAAGACTGCAGAGACGGTTCTGATGAATTCAACTGCAGTGAGTAGACGACAGCAACCGTAGAGTCTCTAGTGCATCGAGGAAATGAATGTGGGAGTCATACATGTCTAAATATCTGAATGTAAAACCTGATGAAAGCATCTCTAAATGCTTCACTAATGTATCCTGTAGGTGCAAAAAAAAAAAAATTTTAAATATATATTTTATAGTATAAGTAGCTCACATGTCGTTTAACATGTCTCAGGGAGAATGTCACTTCAGGCTGCCAACTTGATTTAGCTTTCGCTGACCGTCGCCCCCTAGGGCAAAGACGTGGTTCTGCAATTTATTTATTTTGTGGCAAGCGGATAAACTTTTGAAAATAATTAGTTGCCAAACAATCAGCACCATCTAAAAAAATAAAAATAGTTCTTGATATTACTTTTTTTTTGTTTTTTGGATACAACCTTTTGGGATTTCTTTTATTGGATTAGTTTGGTGTTAAAATGAAGTATCCATATCGACCTCAATACCATCAAAATCTATGTAAATCTGTGTGTGACGACTGTAAATTCACTGTCTGGATATGCTTTGTGTGCAGAGGTGTAGTGGAGATGTGCCTGGACATACAATTGTGTCCTGATGTGCTCAAAGTTAATCTGCTGTCGTTAGCCTAGCCATGGTCTGACATGCTGAAAAACAAAATGTTGCAGACGCAGCATCAATGTGTTTGCATTCGCATGCGATTTCAACCCGGGCACCACCACCTTTGCACCTCTGCATCTTTATAAAGTTCTTACTCCTCGTGATATAGCGAGGCATTGACACCTATTAATCTGCCACTTATATTTTATAAGTCGTTTTCAATAATTAACAGAAAAGCTGTAAAACCAGTCACTGCGTTTATCTTTTCAGCAACTCAGCACTGTGCAATCCACCAGTTCCAGTGCACGAATGGCTACTGTATTTCTAACTCCTTTGTGTGTGACCATTGGGATGACTGTGGGGATAATAGTGATGAGCAAGACTGTGGTAAGGACGAATCAGGCTCTTGCACCGTTCTTTTGGTTTTATTAGTATACCTGCTGTTATTTCACCCTACTTGTTTATTTTTTAGAGTACCAAAGCTGCAGTGGCAGTCAGTTTACATGCACCAGTGGCCGCTGCATTTCTCAGGACTGGGTGTGTGACAACTTCAACGACTGTGGAGACTACAGTGACGAGAAGGGATGTGGTGAGTTTCCCCTAGTCCCCCCCCCCCACCCCACCCACCCCACACATACACACACACACACACACACACACACACACACACACACACCCCTAGAAGGCCCATGTCCATAAATAACCACAAGGACAAGACCTACACCATATTAGGAAGATGGTCATAATGTTGTACCTGTTTGGTGTATATCATATAATGTGATCATGCTTCTGAAACCAGTCATTGAGTTTAAATCCATCATTAGCATAGAAAACATATCAAAAGATAGTACATGGAAGTATTTCTGGTTTTCAGATAGCAACTCTCGAGACTGTTACCCCGGCGAGTGGGGATGCCCAGGCTCCCCGATGTGTATTCCAGTGGGCAAAGTGTGCGATGGCAAAGCTGACTGTCCTGGAGGGACCGATGAGA
The DNA here is from genome assembly GCF_022458985.1 of Mugil cephalus. NCBI lineage: Eukaryota > Metazoa > Chordata > Actinopteri > Mugiliformes > Mugilidae > Mugil > Mugil cephalus. Next base: position 2,851,772 of record NC_061785.1, on the reverse strand, counting down.
CCAACACCACAGCACAGCAAACCTGTGGTAAGCCCCATTTTATATTGTCTTATTTTTTTATTTTTTTTTTCTCACATGATTCGCCAAGTTCTCACACTACGAATGCTTTTATTTCTGCCTACTCATGCGTGCTTTTATACCCATAGTGCAGTCTGATGTCTCATCCTTCACAAGGCTGTAAAGTTAGGTACAGGAGTTTTAAACAACGTGTAACGCACTCATAAACCTTTCTCAGAAGCCTTCGTTATTGCTTCCGTCACATAGTCTTGGTTTAAGATTAACACGTTTTAAAGATAAGTTTCGGTTGATAATGGCAGTTATGCCATCCAGGGAAATCTTTCAAGCATGCAACCAGAAATGACAATGAGTTTGAAATCTAGATGTTAATGTTTTTCCTAATAATTGTACACACAGGCCTTGAGCAGTGCTCCGCTTTGAGCTGCGAGTTCCTGTGCCACCCGTCTCCCCAGGGTGGCACATGCTACTGCCCTGATGGGTTTATTGTGGCCAACGACAGCCGCTCCTGCGTAGGTGAGTTCTCTGGTTTTGTAAGATAAGATAAGACAAGTCACATGCATGGTTATACACAGTAGTGAAATATAGTTGTTAAAATAGAAAAATAGTACTACAATACAAACAGTGATACAGCACACAATATAAAAAAATATATAGTAGATAGTAGTTTAATAGTAGTAGGGTTTAAGGAGCACACACAGATTTAGAGAAACGTTCCCGTGCTGTATCCAGACTTTGAGTTTAAGCTCCCCACTGTGCACAAGCATTGAAATCTAAAATCTACAGTCTGGTTGCTCATCACTTGTGATCTTCGACCTAATGCCTGAAAAATAAAACCACAACTATTCCATTACCTAGACTATAACGACTGTCAGATCTGGGGGATCTGTGACCAGCTGTGTGAGGATCGCCCCGGGACGCACCACTGCAGCTGTGCTAACGGGTACTTCTTGGAGCAGGGTCATGTCTGCAAAGCTAACGTGTCAGGTAACACATCCCCAAATAACTTAATGTATTCCCCCCAAAAATTATTTTGACAGATCAACTGAGTAAAAGTCTACTGTTGTCTGCTTCTTCTAAGATAATCATTAATTCTTTTTTTGTATGCATTCAGTTCAAAAGCTCTGGTTTTGTGTTTCTCAGCTGGACTACCACAGCTCATTTTCACCAACGGAGGAGACGTGATGATGGCAGATATACACGGCCGCTTTGTCAGGACTCTGGTGGCCTCACAGGGCAAAGGTGACGCTGTAGGAGTGGCCTACCACTGGCACAGCAGCACGGTCTTCTGGAGTGATACCTATACCAAAAAGGTCAGTCTGGCAACAAGTGTGTGTGCTGTAGTTTTGACTTTCAAGTTCTGGATCCTGTAGATACACCGATCAGCCACAACATTAAAACCACCGCCAGGAGAAGTAAATAACACTGACCATCTTGGGACTAATCAGTGTTCTGCTGGGAAACTTTTAGACCTGGCATTCATTCACGTGGATGTGACTTAGACATGTAGCCCCCACCTAGACCAGACCCCAGCAGGATGCAGCATGACACACACACAAAATTATGTTATGCCTGATCAGTGTAAATGTGAATTGTTATCAACACAAATTTAACTGGAGTTCATGCCAATCCACTTAATTCTTTCGTCAGGTTTATTCTGCCAATTATGATGGGACTGACGTGAAGGAGGTTCTCACTGCTGCGGTCCATAATGTTCAAAACCTCGCAGTGGACTGGATCAACTTCAAACTGTACGTGCTCGAAGCTCGGGTGGAACGCATCGACGCATGCAACTTCGACGGAGCCAATCGCGTGACACTGGTAGCTGAAAACCTGAAGACTCCTCATGGCCTCGCACTGGACCCTACAGTCGGGTGGGTTTAAATACTTTACTCTATCAAAGCCTGTAGAACGAACATCTTCTTTTAATAACGTGGAACACTACTGCTCAAAAAAATGAAAGGGACTATCAGAGTATAGCATTTAAACATCTAGGATAATCTAGGTGGGGGACCAGTGACATTTTGTCATCATCTTTTTGGACAGTTTTCCACTAGTTTTGCATTTGGCTGGGGTCCTGGTAGGGTCCTGGCCCCCATGCTCCCCTGACCTGAAGTCCAATACAAAGCCTCTGGGACTTTATGGTACATACATAATGACGCTGCCAGGTTGCACTTCAGTCCAGGAGCTTAGTAATCCCCTGGTTCAGATCGGGGAGGAGATACTCCATGCATACAAGCACATGGGTGCCACACAGACCACTGAGTACCATTTAGAGTTGCTGCTATTAAATTCCTGCAAAATGCAGGCTCTAAACCTGATGCACAGTTTTCACTTTTTCACATTTTTGGGGTGTCTTTGAATTCAATCCACTGTAGGTTGGTCATTTTCATTCCTAAAACATTACCCAATCTATATCAGTAGAGATACGGTATCCAACAGGATTTCTTTTGCCATTGAGATCTGATGTGTTTTCAAAGTGTCCCTTTAAGTTTTGAGCAGTATATTAGTGTTTATATGAGCTTGTGGCTGCTAAACAACATTTTGTACTTGTTTAAAACAAATTATGTCTGTTAAAGTTCTCATATAGTTCATATAGCATCCCTGGAAGTATTTACTTTTTGTTTGTTTGCAGGTACATGTTCTTCACAGACATGGGCATTTCCAATCAGCAGTCAAAGCTTGAACGCGCCTTCATGGATGGCAGTAATCGCGTGGAGCTGGTAAAAAGTAGGCTCGGCACGCCAACAGGAATCAGCCTGGATATCATCACCCAGAGGGTCTACTGGTCTGACAGCCACTTTGACACCGTAGAGACTGTCACATACACTGGCTTAGACAGGTACCAGTTGCGCCGAAAAGGCCGTCGGTCAGTATTTTCATACATTAAAACCAGGAAATAAAACGCTGTGATGTTTTCTCAGGAAAATAGTCCTCAACGGCGCAACCCAGTCCCCGCACCCTTTTGGACTTGCTGTGTTTGAAAACCACGTGTTCTTCACTGACTGGGCTAAGATGGGCGTGATCAGGACCAATCGTTTCAACGGCAGCGGGCCAGCACTCATCTATCGCACCACGAGTCAACCAGGACACGTTGCTGTCTCTCACGCCGTCCTGCAACCTGTTGGTGGGGATGCACCCTTTTCACCCTTTCTCTAAACCAAATCTTGACACAAAGCCACCAGCATCATGCATGACCCCACACGCCCCTCAAACACTCACAACCACAATCATATCATAACCCTACTCAATACTCAACCAATTGCACACATGTTGCTAATCAGTCAGATGTTTACAACCACCTTAACTCTCGCTCTGTTAGACTGCTTATTAGTTGATGCTGCACTCTGTTGTTGTGTAGTATCTTTTCTTGTAAGTGCATTGTCTCCCAAGTGTTTTGTACCATTTGCACTATTTGTACTGTCTGCAGAAGCTTGTACATGCACTTTATGGTCAGTCACCTGTATTGTTCTTAGTTCTGTGTCTTTATGTAGCTCCATGGTCCTGGAAGAGCGTCTCCTCATCTCACAACGTTCTGCCATATATGTGGCTAACGCTAAAAACTTGAAACCCACTTACTCCCACAACAGGACAAATCTGTCCTTACTCATTGGCTTCCTTCCGCCAAACCAGCTAAAACCACATTACAGGCACACGACTGTAACATAAAACCACAGCTGTACACAATTTTGACCCTGCACAAACCCAACTACTACTACTACTACTACTACTACTACTAAACTGGTCGCTTCTGTTTTGCTCTGCAGTGATGAACCCTTGTGGCAGGCACAATGGAGGCTGTCAGCACATTTGTTTGTTGAGTCACCGCTCCGACAATGACGGCTTGGGCTTCCGCTGCAAATGTCAACACGGTTACGACCTGCACTCTGACCAACGGACTTGTTTCAGTAAGTTTACCGCAATTAAGATAAAATGGCGCAATGTTTCTATTGCTGAGTTTACAATATTGTCTATGTTTTGCTAGAGAGAAATAATGAAATTTGTCATATTTCATGTTATTAAATGTAGAAAATTGTAGGAAACCTGTAGAAAAAAAGAAAATGAAAACAACACAATTGCTCATGAGTGATGAATGAAACTGCCGCTCACTCTGTGAACAGAGGTGAAGGACTTCTTGCTGGTAGCCAGCTCTCTAGCCATCCGGGGAATCCCGCTGAACTTTTCCCTCCAGGAGGACATCACCTTGCCTCTCACAGGACTTGGATCAACCTTTTCTGGCTCTGCAGTGGACTATGACGGCAAGGAGGCAGCCATTTTCTACAATGACAGGTCAAAAGGCCTCATCTATAAGTCAAACCTCAATGGCACTGGTAAGTATTTATTATGCTCGTGCAACAAGGGACCATCAGGAGGGAACTGAATAATTGACAAGTTAGTTTTTTTTTTTTCTTTAAAAGAAGTGTCACATCTCAGTGACTTGTTTGTATTCACTCCCAGTCCAACAGATCTTGACAGGCTACAGAGTGGGAACAGTTGATGCCATGGCTTACGACTGGACCTCCAATGTTTTGTTTTGGACCACAAGCACCTACAGGGCAGTAGTGGCCTTCAAGGTCACAGACAAGTCCAGACGAGACATTGTCACAGGACTGAGGTACCCAAAGGGCATTGCAGTGCATCCCGGAGCTGGGTGAGTACTCTTGATTTCTCAGAATTAATGCAGATTTTTTTAAAAAATTTAAGAAGATTTATTTATTTATTTTTTTTTAATAAGAACACACTGTGTTTGTATTATTACTATTTCACTTTTCATGCAATCTACTGCATATCCTCTACTTAGTGTCTTTCATTTGCTGCCATGGTCGATTATATTCAGTCCTGGTTAGACCATAATTCATAAAATTAAGATTTTATATTATTATTATTTGGGAATGATACTAAACAATCTGTGCGGTTGTTTGTCCAATCAAATGTCCACAGCTACTTGTTCTGGTCTGACTGGTATCGTCCAGCAGTTATAATGAGAAGCTTCACCGATGGCAGCAATGCTGTTCCTCTGGTCAACACAACGTTGGGGTGGCCGTTTGGACTTGCTGTTGACTACTTGTACGTGCATTGATGACCTATGTGGTTTACATGAACAATATCTTGCGTCTTTCTTTTTTGGCCTGATTACTCATGATTGCTCTTTTTCAGAATGGATCGGATCTACTGGGTTGACTCCCTGCTGGATCAAATTGGTCATGTTGACACTCAAGGACATGACAGGCAGACGTTCACCAATATTGGCCAAATCACTCAGCCCTACTCTTTGACTATTTATTCAGGTGAAAAACTAAAATTGCTAATAAATGTTCTTGTCACACATATGTAATATTTCTCTGATGTTAATTTGTGTTTGTACCCAGTCTAGTCTTCAGACTATCAGACAAATCAGTCATTTCTGTCTTGTAGACTATCTGTATGTGTCCGATACGAGAACCAGAGGGATATACGAGATGAGGAAGAGGGACGGTGGTGGAAACATTATGATCAGACAAGGAATCACTGGTATTTTGAATATCAAGTCCTACACAGCAGATCTCCAGAACCGTAAGTACACAAACAGAGTTGGCAAAATTTGTAAAGGTTCTGTTTGTCCAGACTAGATAGAAGAGAAGAAAGTAGAAGACAGTGGCTTGGTGCAAGAAAGAAGAAAGTAATGGACAGGTGGTTCAGTGAGAGACAGAAGAAAGTTCAGAACGGGGGCTTGGTGCAAGGAAGACGAAAGTAGAGGACAATGGCTTGTGCAAGAGAGAAGTAGGGTCTCAGTGCATCGTCACCCAGCAGCCTAGGCCTATGGCACCTGAGCAAGCGCTAACTATAAGCTTTATCAAGGCTCTACCCTCAAAGCTCAACCAGATGCATCCCTCCATATGAGCTGGCTCAAAGGTTTCTTCCTGTTAAAAGGGTGTGAAGCATCCTGAGGCAATTTGAGTGGTTATTGACAGTATATGAGCAAAACTCAGTTGAAAGTTGTTACCAGAAACCTACCAAACGACTGATCCCTTGTTTTTCTTCTATCAGTGGTGACCAGCCGTTGCAGTATGGTGCTCAACGGCTACTGCAGCCACTTCTGTTTCCCAACTCCGTCCTTCAGTCGAGTCTGTGGCTGTCCATATGGGATGAAACTTCAAACCAATCAGAGGGATTGCATCAAGGATGATTCTGTTCCACCACCAGACACCAACTGTGGCGAGTATGCCTTTGAGTGTGACGAGGGACGTTGTAGGCCCAACTCCTACCGATGCGATGGGATTGTTGATTGCGTAGACAAGACCGACGAGGCCAACTGCACTGATACAGGTGAAAGCATAGAAAAATTGTTATAGGAAATTCTAGAGTAAACTATTTGATAATCCAGTTGCATTTATCTTTTACCAGGAGCGACCTGCTCTCCTCAAGCCTTTACCTGCGACAACAGGCACTGCATCCATTCCAGCTGGCACTGTGACGGCATGGATGACTGTGGAGACGGTTCGGATGAAATTAACTGTCCCACTAGAGTCCCTACCACATGTGCGGCAGACTACTTTACGTGCGAGAACAACAGGTGTATCGCTAAAACATGGGTATGCGACGGTGACAATGACTGCGGGGATGGCTCTGACGAACACAACTGCAGTAAGCGTGGATTATTCACACCGTATTCACTCCTACTCATGTCATCAATGAAATGCTGCACGTGTATATATTATCTCATAAATGCACAGCAAAATATGAGTAAACAAACTGTGCCTGTGATTGTCAGATTCAACCATCACGACATGCCCTCCCTCCTACTTCTTGTGCCCTGACCACCGCTGTATTCACACCTCTTACGTGTGCGATGGAGACCAGGACTGTTTGGATGGCTCTGATGAGAAAAATTGCGGTAGGAAGTAGAAAGAGAGCAGAAAAAAAAATTGATTTGTGTACTTATCTAAAACTGTTGTGCCCTCCTTCCCTTGGTAGAGTTTTCCTGCACCTCCTATCAGTTTGCCTGTGCCAGTGGGGACCAGTGTGTCAGTAACGGTTATCGCTGCGATGGAGTGTTTGATTGCAGAGACCATTCCGATGAAAGAGACTGTCGTATGTCAACCACATAAACTGACAATATACATGACAAACTTAATTACACCAATTATGACAAGTGTGTCGCTCAGAAAAAAAGCCGTTGTAGTCACATTTTTCACATTTTCTCTGCCACCTCCAGCCACTCGCGGCCCAGGCCTCTGCCACGACGACGAGTTCCAGTGCCAGGCCGATGGTTTCTGCATTCCGGATGACTGGGAGTGCGACGGACATCCAGACTGTGAGGATGGATCGGACGAGCACAATACCTGCCCACCTGTCACTTGCAGTTCCAGCCAATTCCAGTGTACCAACAAGATGTGCATCCCAATGAGCTGGTTGTGTGACGGTGACAATGACTGTCGTGACATGAGCGACGAACAAAATTGCCCCACCCCGCCATTTACTTGTCCTTCTGGACAGTGGCTGTGTCCCACCGACCAGGTGTGCATTGACCTGGACAAGGTGTGCGATGGTCAGAGGGACTGTCCAAATGGAGCGGATGAGTCACCTATCTGCAGTGAGATTTATTCTTTGTATATCACATTGAAGCCTTTGTGAAAAGTATTTTAAAAAATAAATACTGTATGTACACCAATCAGCCACAACATTACGAACACTGACAGTGAATAACCTTCCAATAACCATCTTGTGACAATTAAATGTTCTGCTGGGGAACTTTTGGACCTGGCATTCATTCATGCGGCTGTTACTTGTGACATGTAGCACCCACCTAGACCAGACCAGACACCCCCACACTGTAGAAAATGGCACTCCTCGATGGCGGCAGCCGTCCCTAACAGGATGCAGCCTGACAGTATCCTTAAGGATACTTCAAAAATACGTGAAGAACAGCACAAGGTGTTGACCTGGCCTCCAAATTCACTAGATCCTAAGCTGTTCAAGTATCTGTGGGATGATCCACAGAGCCCCCTCCCCTCAACCAATAGGACCCACTAACAACATCCTGTTGTCAGATACCACAGGACACCCTCAGAAGGCCCATGTCCATTCTTTGATGAGTTACAACCGTTTTAGAGGCACAAGGTAGTACCTACACAATATTAGGAAGGTGGTCATAACGTTATGCCTGATTGGTGCATGGGATATACATAATAAAAATAGGCCATTCATTTGACTAATAGAAGCTCAATATTAATACACTGTTGTGTACTTTCACGAAGACCAAGATGACTGTGCACTGAACAATGGGGGCTGCAGCGATGACTGTGTGCAAGGTCCATTTGGAGCTCAGTGCACATGTCCACCAGGATTTCAGCTCCTCAATGACTCCAAGACCTGCGATGACATCAACGAGTGCATGATCCCTGGTTTCTGCAGCCAGGAGTGCTACAACGAGAGAGGAAGCTTCAGATGCTACTGCTCAGACGGTTATCTCCTGGAGCCCGATGGGCGCACCTGCAAAGCTAAAGGTGAGCACTGATGCAGCTTGATATGATGCTAAATCAATGTCATATAAAGTAAGTTGCTTTTGAAAGCAAACAGAATATGTGAAAGTATACACAAAGACAAACTCAAAAATTTTCCGACTTTAGACCCACTAGCGGCAGTACTTTTGGTTGCCAAGCGTAGCCAGATCATCGCCAACCGAATCAACATGAATCCACCAGAGATTCGTCCAGTCGTCACCGGTTCAAGCATTGTGACTGTCGACTTTGACCGTGTGACGTCCAGAATCTACTGGGCTGATGCCACCCAGAAGAAGATATGGAGTGCCTACCAGAACGGCACCGACAAACAGGAAGTAAGTGAAATGGTAGAATTTAAATCAGGGGGTGTCCATCTAATTTTAGTTCAGGAAATCACATGACAACTCAGTTTGGTCTCAACGGGGCCAGATCAGTGACATAATAGCAGAATAAGTCATAAATAAAGACAACCTTTGTTTTAGTGTATTTAATTACCCTTTTATAAAACATTCTAGGAACAACCTGAACATTTTAAATGAAAATAAGTTCATTGTTGCCATTGGCTGTTTAGTTCTGGTTTCCCAGGTTTGTGTTATTTCTCCTTCTCCACTGGTCTTCCTCCTTCATCTCCTTCTCCTCTACCTTCTTCCTTCCACATCTCTTTCGCCAATGGCGTCACCTCATCGTCTTTTCTCACTTCCTCCTTCCCTTCCATCTTTCCTTTTCCCTCTCTTATTTCTTCCACCCACTAATTATTTTCCAATTGCTTCTCATCGTCTTTTCTTACTGTCTCCTTTCTTCTTCTCCTCTTTCTTTTCAAATTCATCCCGCTGTTCTAGGTGTTCTCCACTGGACTAATGGTACCAGAGAGTATTGCCGTGGACTGGGTGGGTCGCAACCTTTACTGGACCGATTCTGTCATGGAGAACATCGAGGTGTCCACCCTAGACGGTCGCTTTCGGAAAGTCCTGTTGACCAAAAATGTTACAAGCCCTCGTGGGCTGGTGTTAGACCCCCGCAACCAGTGAGTAGAGAGTCTTCAGATGTTTTCTCTTTTGTTGTTTGTTTGTTTTTTAAATTTGGTATTACACTGCTGTAATTATTAAATTTATGGTCATCTCAAGCAATTCTTGATTGCTCTGCCTCTATAAATACTTTGCACTCTAAAACAATGTTATTTCTTCCAGTACAAACCTGATGTTCTGGTCAGACTGGGGTCAGAACCCCAGGATCGAGAGAGCAAGCATGGATGGAGTCGCAAGACAAGTGATTGTCAGCACTAAGGTCTTCTGGCCCAATGGCCTGGCGTTGGACTATACCACACACAGGGTCTACTTTGCTGACGCCTACCTCAAATATATTGACTACTGTGACTATGATGGCAACAACCGCTATCAGGTCATGGCAAGTGACATGGTGGGTTTACTTCTTGACACTTGATGAAACATAAAACATAGCAGAATCAATGATCTGACGAATATTAATTAACCTGTAGATGAAAAGGAGCACTTGGAGCAAATACTCATTTAGATCTAGTTTGAAAACCATGTATTCCCCGGGTCACACCAGGTTCTCCAGCACCCACACGGTATGACCATTTTTGAGGACAACATCTACTGGTCGGAGCGCTACACCAGCAAGGTGATGAGGACAAACAAGTTCCACGGTGGTAATGTCACCATTCTGATGAAGAATGTCTACCAGCCAATGGGCATGGTCATGGACCATCCTATCAAACAACCCTCAGGTCAGCTCCAATTCATACCTCCATTATTGTTGTTTTTCGGAAGCATATAAAGGTGCCTTCGACTGCATATATTCTTTTTGAAGTTACACTAGCCACAAGCTTTGGCAAATATCCTTTTAACTTTAGCAGAGAGAACAACAATATACATTGGTGGCAGCCACACCCGAAATAGAAATACTACCTAACACTAACATTGTGTTACCAAACACCACATCCATTCTCTGACGAGTCTGCAAAATATTAGGAAGATGGTCATAATGTTATGCCTGATCAGTGTATATAGTGATAAAATAAAACAAACAAACAAAACACACTCCACAAATTAGCATGTGAACAGTCAACCACAGTGGGCTCTCCAAATCATGTTGTGCGAGTCATTTAAAAGTGGATTTAAGTGTGAAGGTGACATTGTGGTTTTGTTTTTAGCCATCAACCCGTGCAGTGAGCATCTGTGCACTCAGCTGTGCCTGCTGTCAGTCTTGAGACCGAGGTATCACACCTGCCACTGTCAGTCTGGTTGGAAACTAGATAGTGACCAACGCACTTGTGTTAAAGGTACGTTTTCTGTGTAACAGATCTCTGTGTGCCACCGTCCATGGAATCTAATCATATTGAAATGTCATGTAAATCAATGTGAATGAGATTTAATTGTTTAGAGATGAGTTTTGTTTAGCATTGTGTTCTTATCGTCATGTGCATTTCTGTTATACCCTAGATGAGAACCCCTTCTTGATGGTGGTGAGGGATTCTGTGATTTTTGGCATTCCCCTGGACCCTACCGACCCTAGTAACAATGCAATGATTCCGGTGTCTGGCATCAGCCTGGGGCGGGACATTGACTTTGATGACCAGGAGCAGTTTGTCTACTGGGTGCAGAGTATTGTAAGTGACTATATTAAACTGAAGAAACAGAAACATGTAATGAACCTGAATATAATCCACGTAGAAGAGAAGATTAGGCTTTGCAGGATATTATCAGTTTATGATAATAGATTGCTGATGTCAGCTTTCAAATCTCCTTTCATTGCTGTTTCTTTTCTTTTGCATTACTTACGTAATCGCCACTTTTAAAGTTCTTTTTTCTTGTTACATAAGGGCTCAATTTGGCGAGTGAAAACAACCGGGACCAACAGATCCGAATTTGCTCCGACTGCTTTCATGGGCTCTCCATCTGGTCTGGCTTTCGACTGGATAAGTCGAATAATGTATTACACCAATCCCAGCGCTAAATCCATCGAGGTAAGAACCTGCCGAGGCAAAGTGCATGGTGCCCAAATTAGCCCAATATAAGTAGTTACATGAATCTTGTGAAAGTTAATTTAAGGAAATGATAATAATAACAATAACTGGAGGTGATACTGCTCACTACTTCCAAAAAATAGCTGTAGCACATTCAGTCTTAATTATATTGATTGTAGATGCCTTGGTTTGAACAAACATTACATTAATCGCATTTATGTGTATTTTAAACATTCCTGTGCAAACATTTTACGCAAACACTTTAGATTTATATTCATATCAGGGCATAACACTAAGGAAGCATCAGGTCTGTCCTAAATTCATTCACCCACGTATATTGCTATTGAAAACTTCATGCATCTTGCAGTGAGTGTGGAATTACACAAAGAGACAGAAGCATTGAAATACGGAGAATAACAGCTGCAATTTGTCCAAGACACGAATAATTACAATATCCTTAAAAATATATTTATTTGGCTTTATTTATTTGTTTGTTTATTTTTTGTTGCTGTTCAATGCTGACCTAAGACACGCTTTGTGTACAAGTAAATAAACGAAACTTTTTATTTTTCACCTAGGTTATCCGTGTAGATGGAAATGAGAAATATAGGAAGACCCTCATCACCTCAACTGGCAAACCAGAGGGAACAGGAGAACCCCTTGGAATTGTCCTGGATCCAGCCAGAGGGTAAAGCACCCGTTCATTCTACACTATAATAATAATAATAATAATAATAATAATAATAATAATAATAATAATAATAATGAATTTGAATTTAGTAACATGGACAAAGAAATAACTGGAGGGTTTTCTAAAGTAAGACAACACCTCTAATCAGAGTATTTCAGATTACAATAATGGTAAACGTGGTCAAACCACTAAATGACAACGTGATTTCTTTGTGCAATCAAACTGTTGGATATATGAAACCTCTCACATTTTTTACTTGTACAACTCTCCACAGGAAATTGTTTTGGACAGACAAGGGGTCGGACAATGGAGTTCCTCCAAAGGTTGGCAGCGCTAACATGGATGGAAGCAACCCAGCAAACCTCTACACAGGCAACATGGCGAACATCGGCTTTATCGCCGCTGACATCTCTGCCAGCAAACTGTACTGGGGTGTGGCCGGCTCAGGGGTGGTATGTATAGAACACCTGACCAGCATAAAGACTGTGACCAAAAATGCAATTACAGTATCCTTTTAGGATATTGAGATCCCCTCATTTGTTGTTTTGTTTGTGATCAAAGGTTGCATCTCATTTATATTCAACTAAGCTTTTATGTAAATGTTTTCTTAGAATAATTTTTGTACCTATTGTCACACTTTCAGCAACTAACCCCAGTAATCTAAATAACTCCAAATGGATGTTTTTCTTCTTTGTCTGTTGTCGTCACCTGTTGCAGTTTTATCTTTACTCAGTCTTCACGGTCGCTTCTATCTCCTCCATTTATCCAGATCGAGTGCGGCACCATGGATGGAGTAAGCCGAGTTACGGTGGTCAGTGGCCTGTCCCATCCATGGGGGCTGACGATCCACCAGAACTACCTCTACTACACCGACCTGGACTATGAGGTCATTGAGAGGGTGGACAAGGACTCTGGGGCCAACATGGTGGTGATGAGGAGTGGCATGTCCGGCCTGCGTGCTCTCAAAGTCCACGCCAGAGATAGTACGTGTATTGTTGAGTAGATAGATCTTTTGAGAACAGTCCAGAAGCTATAAGTTTCTTTTGTAGAAAAGACGATGCAACAGTCAAGCACGGACCTAAATAATTGGGTTTATTCAGTATCACAAATAAACTGCATATAAACTGGAGTTTCCCCCAGAAAACAACTGATTTAGCTTATGCAAAAAAGTCCTTCTACCAGTGTTGAGTTTGACACTAGTTCAGCTCCTATTTTAGATTACAATTCTTGTATATTATATGTTGTTCGTAGTTCAATCAGGCAGATAGACTGAGCCAATATGAAATCAAAATTGACATATTTTAGAAATTAAAAGTTATTTTCTTACGGAAACCACAGTTCCACCACTTTGCCAAAAAATAAATCTGAAATGAGTCAGTTGTAACAGCATTAGACTGAAGGTGTAAAGGCCGTGGGTTTCGGCAGAATTGTATCACATTCATTGCGGTCTATGGCTGAGGTGCCTTGCTTTTCACCCAAGTGACAGAAAGAACTGACACACTCTCCCCATGAATAAATGAATAATTCTTTTCTGTTGTATATTCTGTCAGACTCAGCAGGGACCACCAATGCTTGCAGCACCAACAACGGGGGGTGCCCACACTTGTGTCTGCCCAAGCCAGACAATCAAAAGACTTGTGCCTGCACCACAGGGTTTCACCCCTCTCACGACGGCTCCACCTGTGAAGAGTACCAATCTTTTGCCGTTGTCTCTACCACCAAATACATCCGTGGCTTCCACATCAATAGCTCTGACCACTCTGAAGCTATGGTGCCTGTTGGTGGACGTATGTTGGCTTTATTTTGTTTTGCATTGTGTTACAAGCCTGTTTTGCTAACATATGGCAGTATATGCTATAAGCTTTCCTTTTCTTTTTTTCAGCGTCCTACTCTGTTAAAAACAAGCTGGACCTTCACATTGAATCTGGCTTTGTATACTGGACTGACAATAGCACCTCCAGCCTATACCGGGGCATCTCCAGGGCCAAAACAGACGGAGGGAGTTACAGCAGGATCATCTCTTCAGGAGTTGGAAGAAGAGGCATCCAAGGCCTGGCTGTAGACTGGGTTGTAGGTACGAAGATAACCTCCCACACAACCACCCCTTAAGTCATTATTTTTCCAAGAGGGTCCTATGAAAATAACAAAAATTACTTTCTTAGGTAACTTGTACTTCTCCAACGCCTTCGAAAGTGAGACCTTTCTGGAGGTGCTGGTCATCAACACCACATTCAGAATGATTCTCTTGAAGACATCTGAGGACCAGCCCCGGGACCTGGCAGTCAACCCCAAGCTTCGCTATCTCTTCTGGAGTGATGGCGGCCAGACACCGAAGATTGAGCGAGCCCTGCTGGATGGCACAAATCGCACAGTGTTGGCATCGGAGAGCCTGGCATCACCTCGTGGCCTGACAGTCGACTACACCAATGACTTCCTATACTGGACAGATGACGTTCTAGATATGATCTCACGCATGGCCGCAGACGGCACGCAGAGGGAGATTATCCGTTATGGGAGTCGGTATCCGTCTCCGACGGGAATGGCCATATTTGGAAACTACATGCTGTGGGTGGATAAAAAACTTGGAAAGCTCTTCCAGGCCAATAAGAATCCAACAAATACCGACCAGCCTGAGGTGAGAGTCAAAACATTCTCGGACCCCTAAAAACATTTAAATGGAATTGAAACAAACATCAGAATAAAAAAATATTATTTTTGTGGCAGTAGTAAAAATAAAAGTGGGAAATATCTTTTTTTCATCAGAAGGATTAAAATGGGGAAATGCAAAAATGTTTCCTTTTGAGATTACTACGAATGTACTATGGCCATGACACTAACAAACCACCTCTATTTTATTATAATTCCAGGTAATCCGAGACAGTCTTGATGGGTTGATGGATGTCTCCATCTTTGATTCTCATGTTCAGCCTACATCAGCCAACCTGGTAGGCTTCAACCCATGCCATGAAGACAATGGACGCTGCCAGCAGCTCTGCTTTGCCATCCCAGGCCAGGAGCACCCTAAATGTGGCTGTGCACATGGGACACTCCTTAGTAATGGAGTATCATGTGGTTATGGACTGGATGAGTTTCTGATTTTCACCACAGACTACACACTGAATAGCCTGAGGTTGGACCCCACGGATCACAGCACTCCCTATCCAACAGTAAACCTGGGCTACAATTTAATGGCCCTGGATTATGACTTTGCGAGGAAGAGAATATTCTTCACCCAGTATAAGGGCATAGGTCGGAGCGTAATTGGCTACCTATCCACCACGTCCATCACCAGCCCTCCTGTCATTCTTGCCTCAGGTGAGTTTAGCATTAATTGATTTCCTTTATAATCTTATCATTGTTCTTGTCGCTTTGTTCAACATTGTCCTCTTTGCATACTGCTCAGATTTGGATGATCCAGAGGGAGTGGCATATGATTGGGTCCACAAGCGTCTCTACTTCACTGACTACTATAAACGTAATGTCCAGTCAATCGGGATCGAAGGTCAGAACCGCTCAGTCGTTGCACGTGGAAACCGTCCCAGAGGCATCATCGTGGACCCTTGCTATGGGTAAAGTAGTGGTTCATTTTTCATAAGCAAGCATACCATAGATAGGAGATGGTTTCAAGCATTAGCAACAAGCAATAAACTTCCCTTTTCATTGTGGTTCTCTTCAGTTACCTCTACTGGACTGACTGGGGCTTCCCAGCTAAGATTGAGAGAGCCACGCTGGGTGGAAACTTCCGGACAGTCATCATCAACAGCAGCCTGACGACTCCCAACGGCCTGTCTCTGGACTACGAGGAGAGGATGCTCTACTGGGCTGATGCCTCCCTGTATGTCCAGTTTTCCTGTGTTTTTAAAAGAAAAATGAGGGGGGGCAATTCTTGCAGTAAGTTGTCTTTTTTTTTTCCATTGCTTCCTGCAGGGACAAGATTGAACGGGCCACTCTGACTGGCGAGAACCGACAAGTGATTTTGCAGGGGGTGCAGTACCCATTTGCCATGACCGTCTTCGAGCAGGACATCTTCTGGACTGACTGGACTGAGAGAGCTGTCTTTAGGGCTGGGAAGGATGATGGCTCTGGTGTTACAGTGCTTGCCCAAGATCTGCAATACCGACCAAATGACATCCACATTTATGCTGGATCAAAGCAGGACAGTTGCTCCAGTGCTTGTCAGCAGTTCAATGGAGGCTGCAGCCATATCTGTGTTTCAGGTAAAAGTAAACTCATCCTTGCATTACAACTGAATAACTCGCCCAAATGTGTCACTAAAGTTATTTGGCATCATAAATAAGATATGTCTAGATTGGTGTCAGCCATTACTGTTCAGTTGCAGCTTAAATTAGGCTATCAATATTTTATTGTCCTTGTTCTTAAACTCCTTCTCTTACATAATCACTCCTGCAGGTCCAGCAGGTCCAGAGTGTCAGTGTCCTCATGACGGATCATGGTACCTGGCCAACAATGGGAAAGACTGCATCAGAGACACAGGGAAACGTTGTGAGCCAGACCAGTTCACTTGTCTAAGTGGTGACTGCATCATACTTCGCTGGAAGTGTGACGGCCACAGTGACTGCCAAGATCAGTCAGATGAGCTTGAGAGAGTGTGTGGTGAGCAATGAGGATTTAATTACTTTTATCATTACATAGACAAACCCAGCCAACACTGTCAGCTAACGTGAGTTCAAGGTTGTGCTGCTGTTAGATTACAGGTGGTGCTTGGCATCTGGCCATAACCTGGTGCCCGATAACTTTAATGACGTTGGACCCATCTCTGTTAATACCACAAACACCCATCATAACCAGTTCAAATCATATCTTTTCGACCGCAAGAGTTTGGTTAGTTTACCATTACCACAGGAGTCCCGCATAGCTTCGGGGTCCCCTACTATTCACCATTTAACTTTTTCTTCTTGGTCATATGTTCTGCAAATGCTAGGTTTCAGACCATTTAGTCACCCATTTCGATGCATTTGGAACACAAATAGACTCTCTGACAACCTTCAAGCCTGAAATCATGTTCCTTCCTCTTACCATATCCAGCCTTCCACACCTGCCTACCCACGGACTTCACCTGTGACAACGGTCGCTGCGTCCCACTGAGCTACGCCTGTGACTATGTGGATGACTGTGGGGACAACAGTGATGAGCGGGACTGCCCCTTCCCCACGTGTAACCCGGCAACCGAGTTCACCTGCAATAACGGCCGTTGCATCAGTGCAGACTTTGTCTGTGATGGTCGCAATGATTGCAGAGACAACGCTACATCTGATGAAATCAACTGCCGTGAGTGATAATGATAAAATGATTATCATGGCTACAAATCTGCACGTACAGTCTGGTCTTAATCTGATCATGTGATCTTGTGTCTTCCTCGCCCTTTTTCCAGCTGACCGCACGTGTCCTACCGGCCAGGTCAAGTGTGACAACACCAACATCTGCATCTACCCCGAAAATCTATGTGACGGCTACAACAACTGCGGAGACAACAGCGATGAAAATCCTCTCTTCTGCGGTGAGTCAAAGTCAAAGACAGCTTTATTGTCAATTCTGCCGTATGTTCAGCATGTCCACAGGTTTGAAATTATGTTACAGTGCAAGAGATTAAACACTAAAACTATAAACATCTGTTAGTAAATATAACAAAAAAAAACCTAAGGCACATAACAGATTAATATGGGCGGCGCCATCTTGTGAGTTTGGAGCAAGTCTGATCAGTAGTTGTTTTCATAACTCTCACGGTCCCACCTTACGGAGCTGTCTTTAAGTCACATCCTGTTTCTATAGTATCAAATAATGAACTAAAACAAAACTTATCCAAAAAAATTGACACTTGAACAATTATCAGCGTTATATTAACTACCTAAAATGAGCGAGGGCCAGGGTCCAGAGTTGGGAAGCAGTGTGGAAAAAAGGGTCAAAGCTCAGTGAGAGAATATGTTCTCTGCAGAAACTGAATAGTTAGAGTTTGGAGTTAGGGTTAGGGTTAGTTTGCCTGCACATACAGTAGGTCTACATCCGTGCAATTGTCTTTGTGTGTTTCTGTACTGCAGCGGGTCGCACATGCTCTCCAAATCAGTTCCGCTGTGATGAAGGGAAGTGTATCCCTGAGTCTTGGGTATGTGACGACTTCAGGGACTGCAATGATGGGACAGATGAACCTCCGTCTTGCGGTGAGTTTTTTCAGCATTTACACAACCTTTAATTACTGGACTTAGCCCTCACCTTTTTAAATAATCTTTGAACTGTTCTGTTAAATTTTTTTTTTTTTTTTTGACCCTGCAGAAGATATAATCCGAACATGCGACACAAACCAGTTCACCTGCACCAATGGGAACTGCATCCCTGAGTCACTGATCTGTGATGGCAACAATGACTGCTGGGACAACAGTGATGAAGCTCCAGAGCTGCAGTGTGGTGAGACATTTAATCCTTACAGTGTTATTGGTTAAAAATACACCGATCAAATGTTTTATTTTTTTATCTACACTGTTTCTGTTCTGTGCTCAAAATGCAAATTCTTCTTCTTCTTTCTTACAGCTGCTTTGTAGTGTACTATTGTGTTTCATAATGGGGTAAAAAAAAAAAAATTATAGTGAAGGATGTGCTGAAAATCAGTGTTTGGACAGATGCAAAGTCAAAATGTTGCTGACCCATTCACTGCTAAAAGTTCAAAACCTTTAGACAAACTAAAACATGGAGGATGATGAGATATTTAATCATGCATTCATTTGTTTCACGTCAGTAAAGGTGGAAAGCTGATTTAAATACTTACAGGAAGTTCAGAAATGCTCTTCTGGGATCAATACACCCAGAATTGATTCCAGAATGATCAAATCATGTTTTATTATTTTTTAAATATATATTTTTTATTATTAATCCAAATTTGCAAAATAAGTAATGCTTTCAGAAAGTGTAGAGGAATAATGGTTAATAGTACCTATGATGTGTAGTGAGACATGCACCACATGAAACACAGATGTATGTAATTTCAAAATCACATGACATCCCCAGGTAAAAATAATCCTGTGCAAATAACTGATAAAACAAAGGTAGAGAATGTCCTGGTGGAGACAAATGTCATTTAAAAGACCATGACCTGAAAGAAGGAAACACTAACAGGACACAGAACTATATAATCCTTAGAGAACAAGACTCAGCTTTGCCTCCTCATATAGTTTCATCACGTGCACTCTGTCACATTCTCATGCAACCATGCTGCTTCTTCTCGCCCTGCCTCTGTCTCCTGCAGGCCAGCGTACCTGCAGTTCCGACCAGTTCACCTGTCCAACCTGGTATCCCGGCCACCCACGGTGTGTGCCCCTGACCTTCGTTTGCGATGGCGAAAAAGACTGCGCCAACGCGGCCGACGAGCTCCACAACTGTCCCAACCGGACGTGTCACATGAGCGAGTTTGCCTGCGCCAACGGACGCTGCATCCTCGTCCCCTTCCAGTAAGTGCGGAACAGATGTGGAGATTCTTTGGAAACTATTACTGCTAATGAATCCCTCCTTCCTCCCCAGCTGTGACCGCGTGAACGACTGCGGCGACGGCAGCGACGAGCTGGGCTGCACCTACGACACATGCAAAAGCGACCAGTTCACCTGCGCTAACGGGGCCTGCATCTCCGCCTCCTTCACCTGCGACGGGGACAGCGACTGCATGGACGGCTCAGATGAGGCCGACAGCTTGTGCGTCACGACTCAGCCCACCTGCTCCCCTCAGCACTTCATGTGCAAGTCAGGGGAGTGCATCGACGAGAACAAAGTGTGCAACGGACAGAAGGACTGCCAGGACAACACCGACGAAAAAGGCTGTGGTGAGATGCGAGTGTTCAGAAATAATACATGCTACCCTACCTTTTCTGCAAATCTCGTCTTTTTTAATTTTTTACCTTTTCTGTTTAGGTATCAACGAGTGCCGCAACCCATCGGTCCACCAGTGCGCCCAAATCTGCACTGACACCCTCACCAGTTATTACTGCTCCTGCAACCCAGGCTACAAGCTCATGCCAGATGGCAAAGCCTGCGAGGACCTCAACGAGTGTCTCAGCACGCCCGACGTCTGCAGCCAGATCTGTGAGAACACCGTTGGCTCGTACCACTGCAAGTGTGCCGCGGGGTACATCCGTGAACCGGACGGACGCACCTGCCGTCAGAACAGCGGCATCGCCCCCTCCCTGTTGTACAGCAATCGCTACTACATCCGCAATTTAACCGCTGACGGGTCGCAATTGAGTGTAGTGCTGCAGGGGCTGTACAACGTGGTGGCGCTGGATTTCGATTACTATGAGAAGAAGCTGTACTGGCTGGATGCTGGGGTAGGGAAGATAGAGAGGATGGGCTTGGATGGGACCGGGAGAGAGACGCTGGTGGACAACAACATAGCAGGAGCTGAAGGCCTGGCAGTGGACTGGGTGGGCAGGTGTGTAAGATGAGAGGAACTCTATGAATATTATTATCTAGTTTAACAATGAGCAGCCGGACACATCTACAGTTTTGCTTAATAGTATTTGCACCAATCACTGTTTTGTACATTTCCATATAAAAATTTCTCAAAACGTCAGCGGATTTTCACACAAGTGCTGAAATGAAACAGAAATATTATAGTTTTGTATTTGTTTATTCGAGAAAATGAATCATTCGTTCATATCTGTGAAGCCTTGTCTCCAGTCTGTGCTGTGAGCCGCCAGTGAGTAAATGTTTGTGGTAACAGCTGATCAGTCGGAGGAATTGTATCCCAGTCCTCAGAACAGAACCCCTTCACTTCTGAGATGTTGGTGGGTTTCCATCTTGATCTTCTTGAACCGTTCGTCTGGAGAACCACTTGTGTTCTTGGGTTCGTTGTCTTCCGCCATGACCCAGTTTTTCTTCAGCGGATTGATTGTAGATTCCAAACTCTTTAGTGATGGTTTTGAAACCTTTTCCAGCCTGATGAGCAACAACAACCCTCTTTCTGAGCTCCTCACAAAGCTCCTTTGTCTGTGACATCCACCGTGAACATGTGTTAAAGATTAAACTGAACGAGGAACTGAACGACACCCGAGTCTCATTATATCGATTGGACTCTAATTTGGCCTTGCACCTCAAAGATATGTAATATTGGCTCATTTTCCTGAAGTAACCAGAGTATAGTTGTTCTGTTAATGCGTTGACTGGGTTCTCTTTATCTACTTTTAGGTCTTGTGTGAAAATCTGCTGATGTTTATAAACATTTTTATGCAAACATGCAGAAAATTTGGAAAATGCTTTTGCTATATCGTGCTGTATTTCCTCCGTTTCCCTGTGACAACAAGTTAATTTCCTCCTTAGGGCTTCTGTACTTTATACATTTGTGTGCAAAGCAATTTTAAATTTAAAAACATGCCTGCACGGATGTCAGTGAGTGTTTTTGTGTTTCTTGTGCAGGAAGCTGTACTGGGTGGACGCCTATTACGGCTCAGTGCATGTGATGGAGCTGGACGGGCGCTACCAGAAGAAGCTGCTGACGGGGGCGTTCACAGATGGAAATGACACTTACACCATCACCCGACCTCGTGCTGTGGTTGTCAACCCTAAATACGGGTACTTACACACGAACAAACACACACCTTCAATGTGTGCTGACACCAAAATCAGATGTATTCTGTTTTTCCAGTAGCAGCCCATTAATAAGAACATGAATAACATGAAACCAGAAATATAACATCACACAGAGCAGTGACTCACAAAATGTGGGATGAGCCGCGAAGGTATCGCGTATTTTATTTGATATTTGGGTTTTGGTTGTGTTCTTGTCATTGTATGTCAAACACCAACACCATGACATCTTAATATGATCCACTGCAGTTTTTATTTTAAAGGGGAAAAGCCTGAAGTAAGTTTGATTTAGTTTCTTTGATGTTGTTGCTTTTACTTCATATGAACTTTCATCTGGATAAACCAGAGCAGAATTGGCATCTTTATATCGGGTTTGTGTTTATTTGTAATTGATTTAATTATTATTATTATTTGGATCTGATATTGGATGTCAAATTGTTGTAAATGAGAATGCATTTCTCCAGACAGCCCCTCGCTTTATATCAGAGATATCAGAAATCACAAGATAGATAGATAGATAGATAGAAGCATCTACCTATCTACCATATGATTTCTGATATCTGTGTGGTGCTGATGGACAGCTCCTTGAAAACTGTAATACTGAAGGTGTTGCAACTGTGGAGCTTCCAACATGTTTCTCCTGTATTCAGTTCAGTCCTTCAATGAAAAAAAAAAAGTGCTCTTAGAACAGATTATATGGCCTCCGTATTTACAGAGTCGGAGGTGGGCTGCGAAAATTTTTGAGACTTAAAATGGGCCCTGAGTTGGAAGAGGTTGGGAACCACTGACATAGAGACATTAGTAGCTGTTGGCTTACTCCTGATGTCTTGTTTTCCTTTTGCCAGGTGGCTCTACTGGACCGACTGGGCTGATGATGCATATATTGGCCGAGCAGGCATGGACGGAACAAATGTCAGTGCCATTATCACAACCAAGCTGGAGTGGCCCAATGCTCTCACCATAGACTACACCACCAATAAGATCTTCTTCGCTGATTCCCACCTTAACTTCTTGGAGTGAGTTTGGAGATTGGCAAGTCAGCGTTGAGTAAAGCCCCGAGAACGTGCGTTAATCGTCTTGAATGTTGTTGTAGCTTCGCAGACATGGACGGTCAGAACCGGCACCGGGCCATCGCTGGTAAACTTCCCCATGTGTTTGCTGTGTCCTTGTTCGAGGACTGGGTCTACTGGACAGATTGGAACACGCACACTGTGGAGAAAGCTCATAAATACACCGGAGAGCAACGCACCATCATGGGCAATAACACACACCGGCCCTACGACATCCACGTCTATCACCCCTACAGGCAGCCTCGAAGTACGTGAATGACCACTGTCTGTGCACGTCAATATCCTGAATGGCTGTGGCTCGCAATCCACAAACACACACATTGTCTCTTCTTATTTCCCAGGTGAAAACCCTTGCTCCTCCCACATCTTGACCTGCAGTCATTTGTGTCTGATTGCGCCTGGTGGGACGCAAGCCACCTGCCAGTGTCCGGATCATTTCATTGGCCTGGCTGTAGGCTTCAAGATCCAGTGTGTCGCCGACTGCTCCAGCACACAGTTCCGCTGTGGGGACAATGAGAAGTTAGTGGAGTAAAAAACACCTAGTGTCCGTTTCAGTCTTCACAAATCCCATCATGCAGTGGTGTGACCTGTTCGTTGAATATAAAGTTTCATTTTTCATTCTTCTCAACAATTTAACCAAGTTTTAGCAAGACAAAAATGTGTCTCTGTCCCTATAATGCAATGCAAAATGTACACCAATCAGCCACAACATTATGACCACTAACAGGAGAACTTGGCCATCTTGTGACAATTCTGCTGGGAAACGTTTGGACGTTTGGACAATTGAATCGTAGTAATAAGTTGATAAAAGATGACAAGTAAATTGTATGAAAGGAAATTAAAAAACAATAAATAAAGACATGAATTGCAATTGTAGGAGGAACAACTTTAAGATGCAAATGTAAAAAGAATCAGAACATCAAGTTGATTTGTTTTTCCTTTGCAGGTGCGTTCCTATTTGGTGGAAGTGTGACGGCCAGTCAGACTGCAGCGACGGCTCAGATGAGCCTCAGACCTGCCCCCCTCGCGTTTGCGCCACCGGCCAGTTCCAGTGTCAGGACAGCAACTGCACCTACCCAGGCTTCATCTGTGACGGCCACTCAGACTGCCCCGACGGCTCGGACGAGGACGCTGCCCTCTGCAGTAGGACATGATTAAAACATGCATTTATACATAATCACTGTAAAAGTCAGATCAGGTGAAGGACTCTCCATCATCACTAAGTCAGTTAATTAGTCGGGGTTAATTATTCACCCTGGGACATCGGACGCATGGATTCCCTGGACTTTTATTAGAACTTGTTTGACTTTTATTTTGCTTTGTAAATATTAGATTCGGTCCACTTCACTGCTTCAACTTTTCAATTTGTCCCCGTAGGCGATCACCGATGCCAGGAGAACCAGTTCCAGTGCAAAAACAAGAGGTGCATCCCCGTGTCCTGGCACTGCGATGGAGTCAACGACTGCTCGGACGGCAGCGACGAGGATGCGGAGACCTGTTCCCAGAAGACCTGCCGGCCGGGGCAGTTCCAGTGCGCCAACGGCCGCTGTCTACCATCCAGCTACGTGTGTGACGCCCAGGACGACTGTGGAGACGGATCTGATGAGCCGTTTGAGACCTGCAGTAAGTGGATCTATCCGGGGATCTTGTCCACTCTTGCCGGTGGAGGTTTAATGTTATGTGCACTGGCTTCGACAGGAATTACATATGTGACTCCTCCTGATGATCCTGCTGATTTGTCTGGATGAGGATGGAAAGAATCCGCTGTAAAAGAACCACTAGACACTTTAATCAAGGATAGATTGAACTTGTTTTTCAGTGATGTGCAATCAGTGCTGACTTGACCGTGTCACAACAGTGACTAATGTGTATATCTGTGAATATCTTATTTCCGTCTGATCCTTATCACTGCTCAGACTTGACCCTTGTCCGATAGCGTGTTCAGATCTGGTTAACACGTGTCTCCATATCTGATAAAAAAGCTGTTTTCTGCGTCATGACTTTGGATTCACACGTTCAGTTGTTTTTTATTAATCTCAGCCTTGACATAAGTTCAGTCTGTATAAAACTGATAAGAACTGCCCTGGAGGTTTACATATGCACAAGAATGATAATACTCATAAAAGTAAGTTATTAAGGAGTGACTGTTGCTGAATTGTTTATCTTAATCTCACTTCCTCATACGTCAGCATCAACAACAACACCCTCACACAGAAACACACTCATATTAAATATTTTCATTTGAAATTTTATTGGTACAGCCCTTTACAGAAACCACAAAGTCATTAAACGTACATACAAGACTCTTATCACTAATGAACACACGTCACTTTTAGGTGTTCATTTATAATCGGCGCATGTTCTTTTCCGAACATTTAGGTGTTGCGTTTAGGTGGTCTTTAATGTGACCCAGGACACGTTGCCTTCACGCTACCAAAGGAATGAGGACACATGTAACCCAGACCACCTCCAAATGTGGTCTGAGATCAGATCTGTCTGTGGAGTTTACACTGTGGGTGTCTTCTACGCTTGCAGTCTGACCGGCCAGATCGGATCTTAACGCTTCGGTACTCATTATTTCTCACCTTCCTTTCTCGTCTTTCACCTCTCTCTCTCTCCAGTGGGCCCAGATTACAAGTGTGACGAGGACACCGAGTTCTCCTGCAAGACAAACTACCGCTGTGTCCCTCAGTGGGCTCGCTGCGACGGCGCCAACGACTGCCTGGACAACAGCGACGAGGAAGGCTGTGGTCAGTGCTCACGCATCTTATTTTGTGAAGGCTGAGCTCTTGCAAGACAAAATAACTACACTTGAATGAATGAATGAAAATAACAAACAGAAATGAGTAAAAAATACATAGAACCTTTTCTTTGAGTCCAGAGAAGGAGTAGGAAGAAGCTAAAGCCTGTGGTTCCCTCCCCCTTTTATACATCAGTGTTTTAGCACGGTCGATGTGCTACTCTACTCTAATGTTCAGTCATTTCTCCACAACGAACACTTAGTTTTCCTGGAAATGTAGTTCTGCAAATATAATTTGAATTATGGCACAAAATAAGTAACTGGGAAAATGAAATGTTCTAACAGTATAATACATCTCAATCTCTTAATTTCTATACTTCGCTGGTGTATACATTTTAATCTGCCTCTTAAATTGAGCGATATGTTATGTTACCGTAAGCATAACATACTAGACTTTTACATCTAAATCAGGCCACGTGGGAATAAACCTATGATTTCCATATACTTACTTTATTTTTTACATTGTTGTTCATCTTCTGTTATTATTGTTGAATGCTGGATTGAACTGAATTAAATAACACGTTCAAACACGGACTTCTTCCCTGACAAACAGAGGAGGTGACCTGTGACCCTCTGGGAGATTTCCGCTGTGACAACCACCGCTGCATTCCCATCCGCTGGCAGTGTGACGGCTCCAACGACTGTGGCGACGGCTCAGACGAGAGGAACTGCCGTAAGCGTGACACTCTATATAAAAAGCATCAAAATGAGACGTGCATCCCCCTCAGAGATGCAGCTGGTTTATGTCGCCTGCAGCAGAACCTCCCACTGACCCCACATTGATACATGTGTGCATGTCTGTGTCCCCCAGAGCCAAGGCCTTGCTCTGAAAGCGAGTTTCGATGTGACAATGCTCAGTGCATCCCCGGAAGGTGGGTGTGTGACCACGACAACGACTGCGGGGACAACTCAGACGAGCGAGACTGCGGTGAGCAGGATGCTACACACCACCACCTTCATTTAAATGCTGTGTTTTGTGCTGCCTGTTGACGTGTCGCTCGTCCTACAGAGCTGATGACGTGTCACCCGGGTTCGTTCCAGTGTGACTCGGGTCACTGTATCCCCGCCATCCTGGAGTGTGACGGCCGGCCCGACTGTCACGACCTGTCGGATGAGACCAGCTGTCGTAAGTAAACGAGATGAGATGTAAGGGCACGCTGCCCTCCAGTTTCGCTTGAGAGTAAATTACTCGTCAGCTTAAAAATCCAAAATGTCCATGAAAATAGTTGTAAAATAAATGTTTACAGTCATTTCTTTATAGAGGGACTGAACAACATGTGACTGTGACTATAAACCACAATGTCTCTCTCTTCCCAGCATTGTTGTTTACGTTTGTGTCGCTGCGTTGCATTACAGCTAAAAACATGAGTTGCTGCATATGTGATATCACTCTTCAAGACAAGAAGAAAGTAAAATATAAATTTTTACCAGTGGCGTCTTTGCATTTGGGACCGGTGCAGCACGATCCACCAGAGGGTGCTGCTGCGTAAGGAAGGATTATAAGCTTTTATAAGCTTTTTGCTGTGTTAAAAATGTTGTTGTTGCGCACAAGTTAATAAATAATAAACACTGTTCCCAGTGAAATGTCCTGATGCTCTGTCTCTGTTTCCGCTCGGCGGGGCACAGCTGAGATGGCCCTGGCCTGCCGGTTGTGGACTGGTGAACAGCTGTGTGTACACTTGAGTTTGGTATCGGGATGTATCGGGAGCTGTCCGCCTGTCTGTGGTGCTGAAATGGCTGTTTGGCTGTGATTAATTGTGTGTGGTGACTTTGTATATTGATTGCTGTGTATTGGGTGTGCGCCATGCTCCATTGTGTTTTTTATTGTCGCACTGTTAGTCCATCTTAAATATTTGATTCAGTGAGATCTTGAACGCTGCTGTTTGGTGTCACTACTGATATGATAATATATGTCGTCAGACTGGCATTGTTTGTGGCACCTGTTTGTTGTCAGGAGCTGTGGTCTCCTCTCTCACTTGCTACTGTGTATTTGTTGTGACAGTATTGATTGTGGTATTTCTGGAATTGCATTATGGCTTTTTACTCAGGAAAATGGGAAAATTAGTAACCAGCTGTAACTTGGATAAGTAACTTTAATCTGATTACTGGTTTAGAAATAGTAATGTGTCAGATTACTGAAAAAAAAAAATCATCAGATTAGGGTAAGGAGTTATTAAATAGCACAACAACATCAGGTAAAGATGAACAAAGCAGAAAGAAATGTGCTTCTGTCGTGGTCGTATCTTTTACTAAATGAATTCGCACCAATTCAGTGTTTCAATAAAGTTTTTTTTTTTAAAAAGAAAGAAAGAAATTGATATTTTTGGGCAGGCAGGTGCATCTTTATTAATGTAATTTATTTACAACCCATTGCGAAACAAAGGCATCGAGGATAATGTGATCTTTCAGATCTTGTCTATTTTTTATAGTACAGTGAATAATGAGTTCATTGTCTCGACCCTTTCCAGCAACTCGTTACCCAGGAGGCCGCTGGTGTCCTCCAGAACAGTTCGAGTGTGACAACCATCTCTGCGTGAACCAGGGTTGGGTGTGTGACGGCACAGACGACTGCGGGGATCGATCTGACGAACAGCTCAGCTTATGCCGTGAGAACCAAGATGTTTTATTGTTATAGATGTGTATTAATAGTATATTATAGTCATGTGTAATCACAGCAGGAATTAACCTTTTTAACCTCGTCCCATTACACAAAAGACAGAGAATTCACATTTTGTGCTGTTTGCGTTCGTCTTAATGAACATTTGTTTGTGTTTGACCAGTAAACATCACCTGTGAGATGCCGTCCAGGTTCCGCTGTGCCAATGGATACTGCGTCTACTCCGGCCTGCTGTGCAATAAGAAGGACGACTGTGGAGACGGCAGCGATGAGGCGGAAGAGCTGTGTAGGTCTCCAACACATGCACGACACAGTCTGGACCTAGAAACTACAATAAAACACAGCAGATGAACATAGATATTGTATCCGGACGCACTTTGCCCCTAGAATAAATAATTAGGTTGTTAAACTGTGCAATACATTAGTTTTTCCATTGTTTTTAATAAGTTTGGACTCAACAAAAGCACCATTTACCATCAGTTTCTGGGAACCGCTGAGCACTAGTCCCAAACAACACTAATGCTCTTTAACCCCCCCGCTCTGTGGCCAGTGAAACGGGAAAATCCCAAAACGACACCAATGTCTGAGCAAAGCCCAAAACGTACAAGGGACAAGAAAATAGTCTGTTCGATGGAATCGTTACACAATCGGCTTAAACTTCAATCAGAGCAAATTGTTTTGAGAGGGGATTAATAGTTCAGAGCTGAGGTGGACACTCACTAGCTCCTCTAAATCCATTTGACTGACAGACCCCGTTTCTACAGTATACAAATATATTAATGTGAGTATTTATGTCAATACTCACATTAATATATTAATATTAATGTGAGTATCTATGTTTATGCTGGTGGGTGTTGCTTCTTTCTTTCTTCTTCTACTATTAAGTTTTTTACCGTTCCGGAATCTTCTGTTCTTTTTTTAAATCTTTTTTCTTTCTTTCTTTCTTTCTTTCAATTATTTTCTTTTTTCTTCTCTTTCTCTATCATTTCTTTCAGTTCCTTTTCTTTTTTTGCCATCTCTTTCTACTTTCTATTTTTGTATTTCTCTCTCTATTGCTTTTCTTCTTTTTTCTCCTATTTTTATTTTTCTAGTTATTTTTTTCTATTTTTTCTTTCTAAAATTTACTATCCTTTTTTAAATCTCTATTCATTTTTTACATTTCACTTTTCTTGTAATTTCTTTTTTCCTTTTCTTTCTTTTTACCTTCAGTTATTTTATTTTTCTGTCTTATTGTTTTCATCTTTTTCAATTTTTTTGAATTTTGTCATTTCTCTTTTTTCTTCTCTCTTTTTCTCTTTATTACTTTTTATACCTTTCTCTCTTTTTATTTTCTCCCTTTCTCCTTTACATTTCTTTTAATTCTCTCTCTTTTTCCTCTTTCTTTTCTCTAAAGTATCTTCATCTGTCTGACTCCCCCCCCCCCCCCGTCTGTTTGTTTTAAACTATCATCTCATATTATCTATTATTAGATTTTTTTTTTCTTTCTGTCCCTGTGAAAGTGACGTCTCCACAGATGTGTGATGTATAAACTCAACCTCCTGTAAAACGTGATTCATTCTGTCTGTGTCTCTGCAGGCCAGGAGCCCACCCTGCCCCCCTGCACCCTGGAAGAGTTTAAATGCATCAACGGACACTGTGTGGCTCTGCCTTACGTGTGTGACCACAATGACAACTGTGGAGACCGCACAGATGAAATGGGCTGCAGTGAGTACCAACAAGGAAACACCAGATGCACTTATAAACTGTAGTAGTGACTCACAACCTTCACGCGCAAACTATTTGAACAGCAAAAATGTCCAGAACCGGAGGTAACCTTTGTGTTGTTTGGCCCCAGATTTTGGTAACGATCGCAACTGTGAGGAGAAGCTGTGCCAGCACGAGTGCACCAACCTGAACGGTACCGGCTTCATCTGTTCCTGCAGGCCCGGATACACAGTGGACCCAGACAGCACCTACTCCTGCCTGGGTAGACACACATGCATTTGTTAAACAGCATAGTTGATTATCTGGTGGCAGAACTGCCCCCTTTTAGATCTACGCCTCATTTTTTCTCGCTCTTGTAGATGTCAACGAGTGCGAGGAGTACGGTACCTGTCCTCAGATCTGTAAGAACACCAAAGGCAGCTATGACTGTGATTGCGCCCCCGGCTACAGGAAGGTGGGCGACGGGACCATGTGCGAGGCCGAGGGTAAGAGCAATCTTTTCGGAAAGGGCAACACACGGTAATTTGACTCAAATTCAATCTAGGCAAGATTGCAAGTGAGCATTTGTGCAGCAAAGATAAATTACAGACATCTGTTTCTACTGGGCCCCAAATTATGTTTATTTGCAAACAGAGAAACTGCGATCAGATCTGGATTCACATGTTAATGCCAGGTTTGAACACATGTACCTAAAGCACCTGCAATCGGATTTCCCAGATCTGGTCTTAATGTGAGGTTTGAATAGGGTTACAGAAGTCTTCTCCAACTAGAGATAAGAATCTGGTCGTTGAGTCACGTGAAATGGATGAAATGTCTTGAAATAAACTCCACAGAACCAGTTGCCAATCTTTACAGTTTGGGAACATTTTGAACAGAAAGTTAATTATGGCAAAATAAAATGGTCTAAACGTCTGTTTGTCCCCCAGGACCATCTCCAATTCTACTACTACCGGAGAACATCCGCATCAGGAGGTTCAACCTGCAGACAGAGACCTACCACGACTTCATCCAAGAAGAGGAGCACATCATGGCTCTGGACTACGACTGGGACCACAACAACACTGGCTACAGTAAGAGTCGCTCAGATTCGAAAGACACAACACTGCTGAGTCAGCAACGACGGGTGTCTAACATGTAGTTTGATCACGATTGCCAGGCATGGTGTACTTCACTGTCGCTGGTAAAGACTCTGAACACGGCGCCATTAAGAGAGCGTTCATACCTTCAGTGGATGACGGCAGTAATAATATCGGTGCCGCCGTCGACCTCGGCATCAAGTACATCACCAGTCCAGACGGTATCGCTGTGGACTGGGTGGGCAGGTGAGACTGTGCTTTAAACTTCACCAAATTCCATTTCGTTGAGTTTAATCGTATTATTTTTAAAGGGAATTGGTACTATAAGTACTATCTGGTTTGAATCTCCTATACAGTAATGTATGAGAACATTAATCAGGCATAACACAACATAATATAACGTCGACCATCTTGTGACAATTCAGTGTTCTACTGGGAAACTTTTGGACCTGTTATTCATTTGTGTCGATGCTACTTAGACCAGACCAGGCAGCCGGTGTTTTTCCCCACTGTGGTATTTTGTGAACAGTCAGGCATTTCTATCCATTTTTAGAAACCTTTACTGGGCAGACTCCGGCCTGAAGAGGTTAGAGGTGGCCCTGTTGGACGGACGCTACAGGAAGCATCTGGTCAAGACCGAGCTGGGTCACCCGTCTGCTGTGGCCGTCAACCCAAGACTCGGGTAAGACGGACAGAGCTCATCTGAGTCTGACAAACATATTCAACTCATGGAAAGAACCTGCTGTTACTATCTGCTGTGTTTCTGCAGGATGCTCTACTGGGCCGACCGCGGGGACGTAGCAAAGATCGAGTGTTCCTGGCTGGACGGTCAGGAGAGGAAGGTCCTCGTGGCCGACGGCCTGGGTTGGCCCACCGGCCTGTCAATCGACTTCACCAACGAAGACAGGATCTACTGGTCGGACTCCAAGGAAAGCCACATAGAGTCTATCCTTCCCTCGGGAGAGCAGCGTAGGACGTCGGTCTACATAGGTGAGGGGTAGGAGAGGCAGTGATCCAAGAGGCCGGAGATTTCCGCTACTCTCAGTTAAATTGTTTGCATGTTTGTTGCACCTTGTCTAGACGTGAGAAACCCCTTCAGTGTGAGCGTGTTCGAGGACCATGTCTACTGGAGCACTCAGGATAAGGGCGAGCTGTTTCGACAGGACAAGTTCGGACGTGGAGAGAAGACCAAGCTTCTGACCGGCGGGCCCTGGCTCACCCAGGTCTCTGTGTTCCAGCAACAGAGATACAACTCCATAGCTAGTAAGTGCTATTCTAAACTAGCATGCAGTAGGTGTGTGTATGTGTAGTGTATATGGGCCTTAAGATCCGGTCTGGGCAACACAATCACAAGCGACCAGCTTTTAGTACCAGAGTTCAGACCTGGCAAATATACAAATAAATAAATAAATAAGTAAATAAAATATTAGAACCACTTAGTAGCTGTGATCAGTCCATATGACACAAGTTGTTGCGTCACTTTTAAAGATCTCAACACATCTGAAATATTATTATTAGATTATTAGGACTGGTTCATGTCGTACCTGTACTTTAAGTACTTTTGAGAATAAACAGAAAATGTCAACCCAGAAGCCTTCCAATTTAGCACATAATACGTGCAGCAGGTCCACCTCAGAAGACTCAAGGGCACAATTTCAGGAAAAAATGTGGTGTAACTTCACTTTTGAGTAATGGATTCTGTGCAGGACTTTAAGCGATGTCTAGCATTTAAAGAGCAGGTGTGGGAGTGTCCTCAGATGTCCCTCTCCCTTCAGATTTAATCTTAGGGGTGACAAAGACCTCATACAGGACGGATATTACATGGTCTGAACCAGTGCACAACTTCAAACACCCACCTAATTTATCCAGGCAGATGCTCCATGTGTCTCCAGATCTGATCTCAGTTTCCCTGCATGCAAATAAACCCTGACATCATCTGGGGCCTGGTAGAATATTTAAACAGCTACTGACATTAGATAGACCTGCACAAAACTGACACTTCAACTCTGGAAGCTTCCATATGTAATTTAATCTCTGGCAAACTGAACTTAACCACACACGGCATTGTGTTTACACTACCAGCTGAACGTAGACCACCTCCAAATGTGGCCAGAGAATGTGTCTCTCAAATGTGTACTGGGACTGCTCACAGATTGACAGATTGCCCAGATTGGATTTTAATGCCAAGTCTGTACATAATAAAGATCATTTTCTGTGCTTCAGCACTCAATTTGATTGTGCAGAAATGATTCACATCAGTTATCTTCTTTAACTTGTTGAATGCATAAAACTTTTTGTCTTTGTTTGCGCAGTGAAGAATCCTTGCAAGGGAACCTGCAGCCACCTGTGTTTGATCCGGCCGGGCGGATACAGCTGCGCCTGCCCCGAGGGAACCAGCTTCGTCTCGGGCAGCAACACTGAGTGTGATGCAGGTGAGAGAATGCGCAGTAAGAACAGTGAGACTGCCTTCAGGAAATGTTTAGGCCAGTGGTTCCCAACCTTTTCCAAATCAGGATCCAATTTAAAGTCCCAAAAACTCCCACCTCCGACCCCATGAATACGGAGGCCATGTAATGCCTTCCTTTTTTAAATTTTTTATTGAAGATTGAACATAAAGGGGTGAACTGAATACATGTTGGAAGTACTCAGTGCTGTACTTTCTCCAACCTCTTCTTTTAAGTTTGAAGGTGGGGAGATCACTGGTTGATTCCCTAACCCTAACCCTAACCCTAACCCTACCATCAGTCTGTTGTCTATCTTTCCTTTTAATTATCCCTGTTGCTAGCCAACTATCCATCTTTATACTCTAGTTTCAGCCATCAGCATCAAACGTAAATGAGTCAATTATTGTGCATATTTTTATTTTTGTATAAATAAACACAAATCACTATCCTGGAGATTATCTGGCGGCCTCACTTCCAATATCTTGGGTCGCAGCCCACAGGTTGGGAATCACTGAAACCCAACTTTATCTCCGTGTGGTAGTCGATAGAGCAGATGATGGCAGAGTGACAATGATTTTAGTGACTTTTAATCTTGTGCTCGATCAGGATTTGATCCGCCACCAACCATGCCGCCACCGTGTCAGTGTCAAAACGGAGGCACCTGCTACTTTGACGACAACCAGGCTCTGTGCAAGTAAGAGTTTATTCTCAATCCTTTCACCCAGCGTTGGTTTGGTAAATAAGCAGCAGTATTACTGCCATCTGATGGACAGGTTAAAAGTGTAAGCGGTTGAATGAAGGCTATTAATGAAGGCTTATAATCAGAATAACAGCTCCATTGTGTCGTGTAACCACGTGTGAGCTAAATCTTTTGTAATCCACCCAATAACCATGCAAACATTTGATCAGATCAGATTCTCAGAGGGACAGTGACAAGGTGTTAGCCCAAAGATGAACAAAGATGGAATCAGTGTTCGCAAGTTACTAAACCTTTTAAAAAGAGCAGAGTATAATAATATTAACTCTGACATTAAAATTAGATTTTATTCATCTTGTCTTGAATTTATTTATTTATTCTGTTGAACAAATTCAGTCCACTTTGTGTTTGTTGTGAAACCGATGCTTTTGCCATGTCAGCATGTATAGTCTCATTATAATATATTTTTTTAATACCCAGGTGTCCTCCAGACTGGACGGGAGAGAACTGCCAGACCAACGTGTACAACGTGGTCGCGTCCTCAAGTACAATTTTTTTGCTCTTATTTTCCAGAATGAACCGTTTAAAGTGATTTTTCTAATAATTAATGAGCCTCCTCCTCCTGCTTGTTTGCTCCTTCCTTTGTACCAGTCGGAATAGCCATCGGGGTGACGATAGCGGTCATCGTCCTGCTGCTGGTTCTGGTCTATGTCGTCAGGAAGAAGTCCAACGGGCTGGGGACACTATGTAGCAAATTACCCAGCATGCCAAGCTTCAGGTGAGCTGGAGCCAGGGCAGAGTTTGCCGTACTTTATATTATTATTTATATAGGTATGTATGTGAGTATGAGCTGCTATTCACAGCAGGATAACACACTGGTGGGGTTTTTATTTTTTCCAGGAGTGGTTCGACCCAAAATGGACCCACCACAGAAATTGGTGAAACGAGGCAGTTCTCAGAAGCGGTTAGTAGTTTATCAGTCGCCTTGGATTCATATTGAACACTCATAGTTACTTTATTAGATACACTAATGAAAACTGATACATTCTGTCCTGCACAAAATCTCATGAAGGTCGAAGTATTCGGCCTTTGCTTCAAATATCTGAGTTGTCGACAGTTTATATCAGTGAAGCTTCTCAGACGTCATCGTTTATCCAAAAAGTCAAGTGGACTTATAGAGTTTCTTGAAGACGTTTCATCCAAGTGTTCAGTTCTAAAGGATTAGTGGAGGAGGTACACAAGTACACAACAAATTGCACAACGAAGTGCAAATAGGAAACAAAGTGGAAAATTAACCAAATAATAGGGAACAAGCTGCGACTATGGTATTAATTAACTAAGTATTTTACAATAATAGTTTATATATAGTAATATAGGTTGGTATACGCAGTGTGGACGGTTAGTGTACCCACACACATGCATACACATCATACATACAAGCATAGATAAATCCATGTAAACTGATCATTAAACATTCATGATGCTAAGATTTATCCTCTTGTCAGGTTCCCTGTGCGTCAGTGTCCATGGAGGTGACGGAGGAGAAGAGCTTTGAGAACCCGACATACACCTCTGGAGATCAGCTGGGCTCCACCAGCCCACCGACCACCCCCCTCCCCCTCCCTGGAGTAAACAAGGTCAGGAAACATCTATCAGCCCTCACACCTCCTGTTCCTCTGCACTCTGAAAATCATGTTTTATTATTTACCAAGATCGTTCTTCTTGCTGGGAAATAAATGATGATGAGCGACGTAAAGTTAAAACTGGTTTAGAAATCCTACTAGCTTACAAATATTTTATCTTAATTAGACTATAACTACTAATTTTTGAGTAGTATGAATTTATCACTAAGTACTACGTCAAGTAATTACTTCATAGATACTAATTCTGCAGTTTCAACTAAATTATATCAAAATTATATAAATAGCTTAATTGATTTAAATAATAATTTGCTGTAAAAACTTAACTGATTCATATTTTTTTCTCCTTTTTTCTGCATAAATCTCGTAGACCACATCAGCATTGAGTTGAATGTTAAAGAGATATTTTTTTCTTAAAAGTAGTTTTTGCAGAATGAATGACTTTATTGTGTCCTGGCTGAAAGATTTTAAAAAAAAAAGAAACGGTTATAATGGAAGTCAATGGGACATTTTTATTTGCTAATGACTCAAGAGGATAGTAAATTGAAAATAATCTGATGGTACAGAAAAACTAATAATGCATTCAAGTCCATATTAATTTTACCCAAGACTAATTTGAAAATAAATAAATAAATAAAAATAAATAAATAATATTCAAACTGGCATTTCAAGGGTTTTTAATCGTCAAAATTGTTTTTTTTTTTTTTTGTTTTTTGGTAGTTTTGTAAAGTGATGAAGTGGTTTAAGAGATTTAAGCAGAAAAAAAGTATAAAAAATTAATCAGTTAAATATTTAAAGCAATTTTTTGGACCTTTTTGTCCTTCATGACTCAAATGTACAAAATGTCCAAAATGTTCCCTGAGGACTAAACACATTTTCCTACATTATAATATAATCATTTTTAAATATTTCACTTCTTCCAACACGAGTTCACTTGTTTTTAGTCTAGTCTTATTATAAGAAATATATATCTTTATTTTACTATTTCTTAAAGAATGTTTGCGTGTGCGGCTGCATACGCTACATTTAATCATGGGTTTATTTTTCTTGTAGTTTTTTATTTTTATTTTTTAAATTTTTCCTTGTTGCTCTCTTTCTTTCGTCCTCAGGAGAACATCACTAATCCCTTGTATGCGCAAGAGATTCACGTTATGAACGAACCCACGAGGACTGAACCCAAACCTGCCACCAGTAAAAAGGTGAAGTCACACGTTCAAGTTTAAAGTCTCATCGACTCAGTTTTATTTAATATTCTCTAAAAGTAACTGTGTTTTTTTTCTGTTTTTGTTTTTTTGTTTTTTCAGGAGGCCTTTGAGAACCCGGCGTACGACTCAGATGGCGAAAAGGTAAATAATGATTGTTGGTGTGAATGTGAAGTATTATTCTGAGGGTAGATACACCGATCAGCCACAACATTATGACCACCGACAGGAGGATTAAATAACATTTAAACCATCTTGAGATAATTCAGTGTTCTGCTGGGAGACTTTCAGACCTGGAATTCATTCATGTGGATGTTACTTAGACATTTAGCCCCCACCTAGACCAGACCAGACCCCCCACGCCCCCCATATTCATGACTCTCCTCGATGACAGCAACCACAAAAACGCTTTAGAAACAACTAAACAAAAACATGAAAAACATTGTGTTACCATACATTACAGAAGTTTATATATATCCTAATGTATATATATATATATATAAGGAAGGTGGTCATAATGTTATGCCTGATTGGTGTGTGTTTCTGCAGGACAGCAGCTTTACAATTCATTATTATTTAAATATTGTTTGTTAATTTAACCAAAGCTCGGAAACAACGTTGCATCTCTTTTTAATTTAATTCATTTCTTTTTTCAGGAACACGACTTCGACATCAACAATTAGACTGAGACCTCATTCAAAATTTATTCTTTAATGAGAAATATCTGCTGGAACAAATCAACCAAGACAATGTCTAAAAAGAAGGAAATGTTTGGTTGGTCTTTCTCTGTTTGTGTTTAAAAAGAAAAAGCTGTGATTTAATATAATAAGTGTTCGAAAACAGAATGAAGCGAATCAAGACTTGTTAACTTATGTGTGTGTGATAATAAAGATTTGTAAATTTTGAGTGTTTAAAAGTGAAGAATCTGTTCTAAAAGATCCGCGCTCAGAACTCGGACACGACACTGAGATGAAGAGCGTCGCCGTCATTTGTTTTAATCAGAGACGACTGGAGAGCGATCACAGAGCGATCAGGCTACAGAGAAATGATTCTGCTCCGTCTGAACGCATCAAGGTCTCTGGGGCAAGACGGGACAAAAGGGAAAGTGAAAAAGACAAATAGGAGAGAAGAAGAAAAGGCTGAAGAACATAAATGGATGGATGGATGGATGGATGGATGGATGAATGGATGGATGGATGGATGGATGGATGGATGGATGGATGGATGGATGGATGGATGTGAAGAAGTGGTTTTATTATTAAAGATTTGACTATAATACTATAAAAACACTAAAGTGACCGAACAGAAGAAAAGAAAAATACAAAATAACTCAAATTAAATAACAAAGTGCGAAGGGACAAAAAGGAGAGAAGAAGAAACTGATGGATGGATGGATGGATGGATGGATGGTAAGGTGGATAGCAGTGGATGGATGTGACAGGGCCACAGCAGAGAGGAGGCAGCTCATAGCATGTGCACACAGTGTTGCGTTCAGGGGCTGTCGGACACGGTACACTTTTTTCTCTCTTTTTATTTAACCAAAGATAAAGTGGAAAAAATGCAAATCTGAAATTTTATTATTTGTTTTGAAATTTTGACGAGTTACAAACACTATATTAGATTAGATTAAAATGTATTATATAGCGCAGCAATAGAGATGCAACGATGGGAAACTATCGTGACCAAAATCACGGTATTGTTGAAATGTGCTCAAATTATTCAGAAAGTACTTCTACACACACTGAAATCAGTTAATTAATTTATCCCTTTTAGTGCCCACATGATGCATTCAGCCTGATGCTGGCGCTCATGTTACCTGTGTGTTACCTGTGTGTTACCTGCGCAGTGCATGTGCCTTCCGCCATGCTTTCAGCAAACTGCGCATGCGCTCCGGCGTCTGAAGCCGTGAGTGCTGCTGCCTCTGAGCCGTAGCATCGTGAATTAGTGCAGTAAGTAATCACGGTTTTAATGACAATAAAAAAAATAGTAATAATTTGAAACGATCATTTTGATCATCATACCGG
This sequence comes from Mugil cephalus, assembly GCF_022458985.1. Classification (NCBI taxonomy): domain Eukaryota; kingdom Metazoa; phylum Chordata; class Actinopteri; order Mugiliformes; family Mugilidae; genus Mugil; species Mugil cephalus. The sequence continues at coordinate 2,812,741 of NC_061785.1, read as the reverse complement.
TACAGTACAGTCAAAAAGTAAAGTCATACACACAGTCTACATGTACACATACACAATATAAAGGTAAACAAGTTACAATGAATGTTACTGAATATATGCAGTAGCTATGGCTGTTAAACAAACAGCAAGCCGGACATTAAGAAACTAAGCTTTTTTTAGGCACTAGATTCATAATAATGAAATAAATAAACCTTTAGAGTCTTTGTGTTATTATGTTGAAAGCTTCACTTACTATCAGAGTCATTGTCACTGTTTTCATTTGTTTGTGGCAGAATGAAATGAAATAATATAACCCTCCATTATTTAAACTGAATTCATGCTCAGATACATTATTTTTGCAGCTTAAAATGAATATTTCGATTAATGATTCAGATTAAGCCTTTAAAGGGATTTAGGGAAACTTTTTGAGCTTTTTGTTATAAGATCATGACTGATTACGATTCTGCATCGACGACACTACAATAAATAATAAGAGGTGGTTTTGTTATTAAAGATACACAAAGAAAACTATAATATATAAAAAATACTAAAACACACAAAGTCATTCCTGATAGATGCAGAACTGCCACAAACTTGTTGTTTGACTTGTTAAGTAACAGTGCTATGATAAATAAATACAGTACGTTACATTGTAAAAAGAGTTTTGGTTCCATTACAGTGAGTCTTGTCATACTCCCTCTAGTCTTATTTTTTGTGTTATGTTACAAAAGAGACACCAAGACGATGACAAAAAATGCACAATGTCCAACATGAAATGCAAAAATGACAAAAAAGAAAGAAGAGAAAGAAAAAGAAAGAAGCTTAAACCAACATAAAAAGAGACAAAGTCATCCACTATAGATGCAAAACTACAAACCTGCTGTTTGACCAGTCAACGTATGTGTTTATGGTTAAATCCTTTTTATTTATTATTTATTATTTTGTGGGATCATTCTATAACATTCTCTGGTGCTATGGTCTCATCATGCTCAATCCCTCCTCCTTATTCCTGATTTATTTCTTCTGACACACATGAGATCATGACAACAATAAATAATGAAAGCCATGAATAGAGGCCGTATATCTCTATATAGAGGTTGTTTTGTCACAAGAGATAAACCAGGAACATATAATTAATTAACTGAAAAAATAAGTAAATGATGACAAAAAAAAGTCAGAAAGATGCAAAACGACCAACATGACATAACAAACATAAAAACAACACAAAGAGATACGAAGTCATGCCCAATAGATGCCAGAACAACCACAAACAAACAAAATAACTACAAATTGTTGCAAAATATCTGCAAAGACGCAACAACCACAAAGACAAGCGACAAAAATGACCAAGTGAATGCACAAGCTTCCTGCCGAACAACGCGTCTGAGACATGAAATCACGAAGGCGGAGTTTACGAGGAGCACCTGAAGGCAGCAGGGAGGGAGGGAGGGAGAGCGACAGAGGGGGAAGGGGCGGCTCAGTGAGCGTCAGATTGGATGGAGCCGAGAAATAAAATCTAATGTGTGGCGCTCAGCTGGAGACAGAGTGAACGGAGAGAGAAGGAAGAAAGAAAACACAAAGGGGGTCAGACTGGAGCCGGATCCGGACCCGGAGCCGGAGCCGAGGCTGAGGCGAGTCGACAGGAAAACACACAAGAGAGAGAAGGAGGCTGAGAGGAGCCTCAACAAGGTAAGAATGCATGGACTTCAGTCTGTGTGCACAGACATACAAATATTTTAATTAACGTCAAGATATTTTTGTGCACAAGTCACATTTATTGAAGCCTTTTCTGATGAGTTTGAGGTTTTGTGTCTGGACCAAACCTGTGTGTGCATGTTAATGAGGGTCGCCCATCACCTGTGTTTGATTGCCAGCTCTAATATTAGCTCGTCGTGGGGTGGAGCGGTGTGGCGGTGCGCCCTCTTAAATAAGGGAAAATGAAAAATGTGAGGGGTGATGCTGATGTGACGGAGGTTTGGCTGTGGCTTGGTCACGCTTTGGCTTTGCTGCAGGACAGGACGGGGTTTTATGGCTTCACTGGCTTCCAGGAGGAGGAGGAGAGGAGACAGATGAGGGTGGGGGGGTCAGTGAAGGTCGGGGTCAGGCTCAGTGGTTTTAATGAAGTAATAAAAGATAATGTGCACCCGTGCATTTAAATCGGAGCAGGAGACAAATGCTTTTTAATTAAAATATTTTTAATTTGCTGTTTTAATTGTAATGATTAAAGTGCAAGACAACAATTTGAAGATAAGAACATGTTTTCTATTAGTTTCCCACAGGAGGGAAGAACACTGAACTGAAAAAAACGCACAAAAATAAATGCAAAATGATGCAGAACGTCCACAAAGATGCAAAAAACGACCACAAAGAGAAAAAAAAAACATCCATAGAGGCACAACAATGAAAAAAAAGTTCAATGCAAAACAACCACAGATGATAAAACGGCACAAAACAACAAACAAAAAGACACAAGACAACACATTCACAACTACAGTGATACACAAAACAGCAAAAAAAGGTAAAAAAACAAACATGCAACATGACCAAGAGAAGTAATATGTGCACAAAGAAACACAAAGTGATGACAAAGATATGCAAAACAACCAGAAACAGATGTGATAAGAAAAGACACAAAATGCAAAATAAATATGCACAATGACGGCAAAGGCAAAAAGAGATGCACAAAACTACACACTGACGCAAAAAGATACAAAATGACCACTAACGGATGCAAAACTACCACAAAGATATGCAAAAAAAAAACACAAAGGCACCAAACAACAACACAAATGACAAACACAAAAACATAAAGAGGCAAAACAAACACACAAATACTCAAAACATACACAAACATCAGCTAATTAAGACAGAAAACAACCAGAAAGGCACAAAATGGCAAAACAAAACAACCACAAAGATGTGCAAAAAGACACAAAACAATCAATAACAGATGCTCGACTACTACACTGATACACAAAACAGCCACAAAAAGACTCACAAACAGGAACAGCAACCATCAAGAGAAGCAATATGACCACAAAGAAACACAAAGTGATGACACAAATATGCCAAAAAAGGAGAGATGCAATAAAAAAAAAAGGCACAAAACAACAACCAAGACATGAAAAATGAAAACTTACCAAAAAGAGACACAAAACAATCATTAACAAATCTAAAATGACCACAAAGACGTGCAAAAGGAAGCGAAACGACATGGATACAAAACATTACAACAATGAGATGCAAAACAGCGACAAAAATAGGATGGATAATGCCCAATAAATATGCACAATGACGACAAAAAGAGATACTAAAGATATGCAAAATGGCCACGCGGAAATGCAACAAGATGCAAAAGACACCAAGAGACGGAAAATAACCACAATGAGATGCAACAAGTCACAAAACAGCAGCTAAAAAGATGGAAAAAATACCACCAAATGAGGCAAATCAACCACAAACATATAGATAAGGTTTGCAGAACTGCCTCGTTAAGACGAAAAACGACACAAAAAGCCCAATAAACGAACACAAACGAATTTCAATGCACACTACAAATGAAAAACAACCACCAAGAGACACAAAGTGACGACAAAGACATGGATATGAAACATGGCCACAAAAGGAGGCAGAACAACCACAAAGGTACACGTAAGATATGGAAAGCTATGCAAAAATTGCCTCATTAAGACAGAAATTGACACAAAATGCCCCAACATGTCTGCATGTCGGCCTATTGTCTCCTGATCCAGCCATGCATGTCCCACTTCACACCCAGGCCTCGCAGCCTTTTCCGTGCATTTACACTCATCATTATGAGCTTAGCGGGAGTTTATCGCCAGCCACCGGTCAGAAACCTCTCAGGTTTGGCTTCGTACCAGAGCGCTCGGCTCTCCGGCCGCCGTCACGTCACCGTCCTCCTCTGAACCCAGAGCTGTTTCTGGCTGTCGAAGTGAGAGGAGGAGAAAAAAAAAAAAAAAAGTCAGTTTTCAGACACAAACAGTGGTTGTGCAGGACGGTCTGATCCTTCCTGCTGCTGGGTCTCACCGTGGGCGTCTTCAAGGTGCTTCATCTTCTTCTTCTTCTAAGCGTCTAAGAGCTGTCTGACTCCTGACCTGCAACCTGCAGCATTTGTTTTTTTATTTATTTATTTTTTTATCCAGTCTCGGTCAAAAGTGTAACGTGAATCTAGTAACCAAACAGTTTGGAGGCTGAGCTTTGAATCATTAAGAAGTATTTTAAAGCGATAAGCGAGTTTTTAAGCTTTTGTTGATGGATTTATTTATTTATTTATTTATTTATTTATAGCAGCATAAGTAGCAGCAGTAGATCGTATCATGATACGATACAGATCGCGATACTTGAGTCACGATATGATACATTGATGCCATTTGTTGAAATCTGACATTACATTGAATTCTACGTAGTTCAACTGAGAATTTAACGTGCACCATAAAACTGTATGTGTACATCAGATGACAGTGATAATTAATTGAGTAAAAAGACAATATTGATCCTAATGATGCAATTTATTGCACTTTGTTCCCAGTCGTTCCTAATTGGCCCAAAAACAGGACTTTTTCTTTTCCTTTTAAAATCGATATTAAAACATTCAAAGTCGATATTCTGTTGTATTGGATGCACAGGCAGACTTCTACACAACACAAATCCTTTCATTCTGTCAAACGCTGCATCAACCCTTTTTGATTTCATACTTTTTTTTTCCTTTCTTTCTTTTTTTTGCCAAAAAATGTGCAGCAGCCTAAACTTGTTTATCCGAACGGACACTAGGATGAAATCTGTCCAGTCCATATGTCGGGGCGGCGCTGATGAAACGTGCACACGCTCAGACACGGAGTAACGGGGCAGATGGCATCGGGCAGTGCGCCGGCGGCCTCGCCCTCTGCACGTCTCCCTCTGGAGACACGTCCAACAGCTAAAGAGTCTGGCAAAGCAGGTGGCATGATGCACACATGCTGCTGAGTGTTAGAGCAGCGGCCACGCAGAAATAAGGTTAAGCTCTTGCTGCGGCGCAGTGTAATAATACGTACTCCTCTGCTTCGACTGCAGTTTGTGGTTAAAGAAAGTCGAATGACCAAACTCATCATGCAGAACAAAGCTAGTAGCATGCGTTGTCATCATGGGAAATACTTGTTTGGGTTCGGGGCATAGGTGCGTCTAACTTCTAAGAGTCTGCAGGGTCTGTTCAGTCCAAAAGGAGAGACAAAGGAAAACACTGATGCTGTCTCTTTATTGTTCCTACGTCATCTTCTCATTTAAATGCAATTTCTTTTCTCTTTAAACCACATGATAGGGAGTGGACAGTTAGCTAAAAAATGAACAGCTAGCCTGGCTCAACTCATATGACTTGATTTTATGTTTATGGATTATATCCTGAGAGCTGCAAATCAAGTCACATCCAAAGGTTTGTGTTGTAACACTGAAGACATTAAATCAAACATTAGCTTAGCCAGTTGTTTCTAGCTTCGGTCACATTTGAACGTTTTCAGAAAACAAGAAAAAAACACAATTTTTTAGCAAGTACATTGGTATTTTTATTGATACTTCTATTGTAGCAGTCAGTCAGAAAATGAGTTGCTATTAGGCTAAAGATGGGACCTCTCAGCCAGAGGCTATTAAAAGGATATATGTGTCAGTTTGAGTTTAACATCAAATTGAATTCCTGCAAGGCTTAGGTTGTTATTCCCACTGACTGTATAAAAAGTGGACGCTGTGACAGATCCTCTAAAGTGAAGCCAAAATAAGTAGAGCTCCCCCTGGTGGTTGGCTGCAGTACAGGTCAGTGGATATAACTTGAGCCAAACTAAAACACTAAATGTCAAATATTTTGTTTTTATCAAGGATGGTTTATGTCATTTTAGTTAATCAATGTAGTGCTGAAGTGCTGCTGAGTTTTTGAAGTAGAGATGCATCGTCCTTTTTTTATTTTTAACACCTCAGGTGGAGGATCCGTTGGAAAGAATTGGTCTTTAGGTGGATCTAAGGAGCCTGAACGCAACATAGGGCCGGAGAAATTAAACCAGGATTCAGATAGAACGTTTTAATTAAGTTAGCAAACAACTAATCAAATGAAATAGGCCCCAAAACAGAACCTTGAGGAACTCCACAAGTGACATATAAGTTTTTTTGAGAGTCAGTGCTCTATATTTCTAGCGCATACAGAATATAACACATAAATAAATCTTTCAAAGAAGATTTAAAATAGCTTTTTAAAAAACGGTTGCCCGGCAACAGCCCTCAGCCAGGAAATATGCGCTACACAACTGTATGAAAACAATCAGCCCAGACTGAACTAACCAAGACATAAATGAGATGACGGATGATGGACTTTGTATGTAAAATACTTTTATGTACTTTATTTAGATGGTATTTCCAAAAATTTCATTTTCCTATTGTAACAATGGCTTTTTCTAAAGAAAGAAATTTAAGATTTCTTTTTGTAAAAGGAAACAAGACTGACAACAAAAGCCCATTGGACGTTTCTAGAAACCAAGGACATGTCCTCCGGTTGACTATTATTATTATCAGTATTAAATTCTATAAACTCGATCAGAGCTGACTAGTTGACTAGAAGCCACAACTAACCTAGTGTTTTCCAGGCTCGCTCCTGCTGCGTCTCTTCTTTTAATCTGCCAGTTGTTTCTAATCTGTTTCATTGTATTCGTTGGAATCCTCAGTGATGCTCGGGGCCTTTCCGTCATAAATGAATGGCTCGATAATACTCACCATATGGCCGGCAAGGACCTTAAGCATTTAGTGTGGACTCGGCGTGAAAGAGAGAGAAAGGGGGAGATATGAGTGTTAAGCTCTCGTCAGCCTCTTGTAATTAGAGAGGGAGTCGGGTGGAGGGAAGAAGAAGGAGGAGGAGGAGGAGGAACATGGGCCAAGTCTGCAGGGAGGAGGGATGGATGGAGGCTAGACACGGTGTTTTAGCAAAGACTTGTTGACTCGTTTGTTGTTTGAACCCAGTTTTCTCTGTGGAGTGCAGACGAAACAAATCAGTATTTTATTTGACAAGTGAATTCTGCTTTTTAGGTTTTTAATCAAACATTTGCATCACAATTTACCTCATACTTACACCAGGTAAAGTGAAAAAAGCAGTACATAAAATCAGTCTATGTAAATGGTAATTATTGGTTATGTTTCCTAACAAATGATCTACAGGTTTCATTCATTCAGTCGTTATCCCAGATGTCATTGGGCGAGAGGCTTTGTACACTATATGTAGACATACTATGAAATATAATATATCATCTTTGTCAAGCGATGATGACTTTTCAAATATAAAACGTGTTGTTAAAAGTTGTTTCATCAAAGATTACAAGCCACACACTTCCTGTTTCCTTAACTGCTGACGTAAGAAGTGTTGTAGTATTTGCTAACATTAGATATTTGCACAAAGAAACTTCTTTATTCGTATTTTTCAAGTTTAGTTAGCAAATATTTATCTGTACAGCTCAATTTTTATTTATTTCATTTTTTATTTTAGCAGTGTTTCAATTATTTTTATATTTTATTTTATCTATCTATCTATCTATCTATCTATCTATCTATCTATCTATCTATCTATCTATCTATATGTATATATGTATATATGTGTATGTGTATAAATAATATATATATATATATATATATATGTATATATATATATATATATATATAATTTATTTTATTTTTTTAATAGTGCTTTAATTATTTTTACATTTGCGCTACTTAAGCCAGGAGCTACCACCCAAAATTTTGTTATGTGTAATGACAATAAGTGATTCTTGATCTCATTTCTAATCTCTGCTCATGTCTCTGCTAAGCTAACTAGCATAAGTGGGAGTTTATCAAATAAAATAAATTGTATATGAATATATGAAATAACTGCCATCATTTTTGGTTAATAAAATTAATAAAAAAGTTAATAAAATTTGAGATTTATTTAAAATATGGTGATAAACTAAATCTCATAGCATTAGCTAATGCTAATGCTAACCAAACGACTGTCTGCCTCTTGCTTAGTTTTTTAATCCTCTAAAAATGAAGGAAACCAACAATGTGCTTTTAAAATAATTTATTGTGTGAAATTGAGTGAATTTGGTCTGATGATCTAATCAGAACCGAATTTGTTCTAGTTTTTTTATTTATTTCTGTAAACCAGTGTGTTTACAGTGATATTTATCTATCTGTCTGTGTGTGTATATATATATATGTGTGTGTGTGTGTGTGTGTGTGCGTGTGTGTGTGTGTATATATATATGTGTGTGTGTATGTGTGTGTGTATCTACGCCTCGTTTATTCATTTGAAGCTGTGTAACTCTTGCTCGATGTGAAAATGTGTGAGTCTGTCTCTCCTGATAATGTGCCGAATGGATTTTTGTGGCTTTGTCAAAGCTCCGCTGAGTGATTGAATGAATTAATGGGCAGATAGGCTGATGTTGGCTCAGCGTTAGGCCGAATCAGCGTGGGAGGATTATTATCGATGCCTGATTGAGGGTTCTTCACGGGTAGAGGCCAAAGGTTCAACACGACGACATAAAACACAGAAATGTGCGTTCGGTGGACAAGTTGCGGGATTTATTATCACTCAGTCTGCACAGTATCTGTTTGAAACCTTGTAAATGATCTGAAAACTACTGTGCAAAATACAAAGCCAGAGTCAGGGCATGGTTAGCTTATCTTAGCTTAGCATAAAGGCTAAAAATAAGGGGTTGTTCCCCCATATGTTCTGTCTAAATGAGATGATCCTGCAGCATTAACTCTCATGTCTTAGCAGCGATACAACAGTCGGTCATAATGTGCATTAGCTCTAATTAAAGCAGCCATTCAGGAGTATAATACTCAATAAAAATGCACTTAATCTTGAAAATGTTGTGGCCCAAACCCTGAAAACCTGTCACCAGTTCATGTAAATGGTTTGTTTATTCTGTGGCTGTTTACTGTGATCACCACCTTGGCTCAGCGCCGTCCTGTCGTCAGTCGACATTTTCTCCACGTCACCAAAAGCAAACAACCAGAACACGACGGATAATTACAAAAAGACACAAAATCCTGCACCGCTTTCTCACAAAGTGAATCCTGAGAGTCTAATAATCAGCGACATGGAGGCGGGCCTCCATTCATCTTTCTCAGCTGTAATCGGGTTTGACTCGCTGACGTGCTGATCGGGTCGAGTTTGGTTTATGGCGAGTGTTTGTGGACGTCCCACAGTGAGTCAGGTTGATTTGTAACCTGTCGGGTTCTTATGTGATTTTTGAGCACAGAGGAAATGATTTATTAAGAATGGAAAAAAAAAGTCTGCTCCCTATAGATTGCTCTTGTAATAAATTTCAGTCTCCATCTTCTTTGCCTCTTTTGATTATCAGATTTCTAACAGGCATTAAATGCGTCATGCAGTGAAACAGTTGTGGTTTTACTAACGTCCATGTTTCTCATCTAAATCGAGCTGCTGTGTCTCAGGTATTTATTAATATAGTGCAACACCACTCCCAGCTCCTTGGCCTCTCAGCACTGCAGACACACAGTGTGTAGGTTGAAGTGTAGGTAAACGTACATGTTGTGTGCTCACCTGGAATCTTAGATGATGCTTCTCTCAGATCTCCCTCCTACATCACCAACAGTTGTCAGGTTAGAGCAGGTACATGGTCGGAGGGATGTAGGAATGTACCAGGTCCTTCACACAATTCAATTCAATTCAATTCAATTCAGTTTTATTTATACAGCGCCAATAACAATACAAATCGTCTCAAGACGCTTCACAAAAACCAGCCTGCAACCTCCAGATCAGTCTGAGGGCGACGGTGGCAAGGAAAAACTCCTTTTAACAGGAAGAAACCTTGAGCAGAACCAGCTCATATGGGGGAACCCATCTGCCGAAGGCCAGCCGGGTAGAAACAGAGAAGATAGAGAGAAAAGAAGAGCAGGAGAAACAAGATAAACAAACTTCTGTCATAGATACATACATCAAGCGGAAGGAAACATGTAGGATCTAGTAATATAACACATAGCTGATGATCTGTGACAGTTTGTGAGTATAACAGGAATCTTGGGCAGGTTGGTGAATTGTTCATCTAGGTAGGAGTGGACAACTGGAGGAGGCCATGATGACTGGGACAGATGTAGTTTATGGAGCTCCACAGGTCTGATACACAGACTCCAGACCATGAAGACTGGGCTGGTTGATGAGGCCACGGCAGCAGATGTAGCTTAGAACTCCACAGGTCAGATATTCAGCCTCCAGACCAGAGACCCTCACAAGATGATGGAGGGGGATAGATAGATTATAAGAGATAGAAAATAAAATAATGCTTCCTTTATTTATTTGGATTCCCATTAGTCACTACCAAAGGTTCAAAACAGACAAAACAAACAAAAATAATAATAATAAAAAATAACCATATAAATGTTTTTTTAATTTATTTTATTTTTATTATTATTATTTAAATGTATTTTACTTTTTAGTTTTTAATATATTTCTCTTACTTTGATTTTTTTAAAATTTATTTTACATTTATTTTTTTATTGTTTTTATTATTTCGATATTTAAAATATTTTTTTTTAATTTTAATTTATTTATTATTTATTTTCCTGAGTTAAACTGTGGAGGCAGGGCCAGCCATGCAGATGTTTATATCTCCAAACCTCCGTCCTCAGTTACCTAGAAATACTAAAGAGGAAACATGCTACTGGCAAACGGACCAATCACAGCTCTTGTGTTGCTGCAGCACGTCAGCTTAACGCACAAGTCAAAACCACCTATGACACCTAGACAACAACAAACCAACAAATCCCTCAGGAGGCTCATGTTCATCCTCTGATGAGTCACCACATTGAGACCCACACGACATCATGAAGGTGGTCATAATGTTACGCCTACTGAAAAGAATCATGCAGCATCGCAGTCATTGATGCTATAGCGTTGCCACGGTGACGGGGCATCGCATCCTATTGGGCAGAAGTGGCCTCGCTTTGTCAGAGCAACTGTTTTATTCTGATCAAACTTCATCTCGCTGCAGCTAGGAAGCTGTTTATCCTGAGTTTTAAAGATATTTAAATATCTCACTTCTACCAAATAAACCCACGTCTTCTCTGATGTGTCCTTTGCTTTACTTTTCCTTTTCTAGGCATGTGTCTGGTTTCACCGCTCGGCCACACGTGAAGAGGAGCAGAAGAAAACGGGGAAACGGTTTCTTCCCCCCCCCGACCCCCCTCCACCACCACCACCACCACCACCACCACCTCCACCCCCCCTCCGCCCCCTCGTCCTCCGTCCTCCGTCCTCCTGCCTCCGCCCTGAATGATTGAAGCCATGCCCATCGCGTCTGCAAGCACGGGTACAGATGTGCTTATGAACAATTCACGTGCTCTGATCTCTCATTAATGTGGAGGGAGATGAGCTCTCGCTGTAAATACGTGTTGTTATTCATGAAAAGGAATAAGAACCATGTTTCCGCTCGTCTCTTGGGAGCTCGGTGCAGAAGCTACTCATGCACGTAATAAGGCGGCTTAGACATTTTTTTTTTTTTTTTATGATTCACAGGGCTGCATGAGACTCTGGCCTTGCTCACCTCTCAGCTCCACCCCGACGCCAACCACAAAGAGGACCTGGTCTTCCTCAAGGACGTCTTCAGCGAGAAGAGCATCGGTTACCTCATGAAGGTACAGCATGGACCAATGAGTCTCACTAATAAAATCACAGGGAAAAGTAATAAAGTAAAGTAAAAATGTTCTTGACCTGAATCCATACGCTGAGGACAGACAACGACACATACTGGAAGTCCCACTTTACCATTTTTAATTTATTTTAATTTATTTATATATATTTTATTTATTATTTTTTTTTAATTAATTTTAGTTTTTCTTGTTTTATTATTTAATTTTTTAAAATTAATTTTTCATTAATTTTATTTTTATTTTTTATTTTATTTGTATTTATTTATCTTTTTAATTAATTTATTTATTTTACTTATTTTATTTGTATGAATATTATTGTTTATTATCTTTTATTTGAATTTTTTTTGGTCTTTTGCTTCACTTTATAAATATATTTTCTTTTTTTATTTATTTTCTGCACCAACACTAAACAACCTGCAAAATGCTACTAAGAATTTAATCTGAAATTCTTTTTAATTTATTTGTATTTATTTATTTTTTCTTTTTTAATTAATTTATTTTATTTGTATTATTTTTTACAATTTATTATCTTTTATTTGAATTCTTTTTCTGTCTTTTTCTTTATTTTTTTTTTTATATATCTTATCTTTTATTTATTTTCTTTAGGAGAGAGTTAAAAAACATCAACCTAGACCAGACCAGACCCCCCCCACCCCATAGCAATGACACTCCCTGATGACAGCAGCCAGACACACACACAAAAAACCTTTAGGAACAAGTAAAAAAGAAAACATGAAGAACAGAACAAGGTGTTGACCTATTTTTTTTTATATATCTTATCTTTTATTTATTTTCTTTAGGAGAGAGTTAAAAAACATCAACCAACACTAAACAACCTGCAAAATGCAACTTAGACTTTAATCTGAAACCCTCTTTTGTACTTAGTTATTTAGTTGGTTTTAAAAGTTGTACTTCAATCAAAAAATTAAATAAATGAATTAAAGCTGCTGTTAGAACTAAAACATGACATTAACTTGCTTCTTCCTAAATATTTCTTATAAATAAATACGCTGACTTCTGTGCGTTTGCTCCTGATTTGCTTCACATCCCAGATCCATGAGAAGCTGAAGCAGTACGAGCAGCAGAGCCCGACGCCGGTCCTGCACAGCGCCTCCTACCTGGCAGAGGACGTAGGTGCAATCCGTTTTCAGTTTCAGTTGTGACCTGGCAGTTTCCGAGCAAAGTAAACACGCTTTCTGAGGAGTTTCGCTGTGAGAATTTGTCTGATTTGAACCTCCAGCTGGCCGAGGAGCTTCAGAGTGGAGCCCTGGAGGAGGACGAGAGAGAACTGCTGCTCCTGCTGAGCACTCCTCACCTTAAGGTACATCTGCTCATCCAGTGTGTCCTGTTAGTCCTGGTTCCACAGCTTTGTCTTCACCCGCCTTCACCTGTCCCCCTGCAGGCCGTGCTGTCAGCGCACGACACAGTTGCACAGAAGAAGTTTGACCCGGTGCTGCCGCCACTGCCGGATGATCTGGACGACGACCTGGAGGAAGAGTCGGTGAAGATCGTCCGTCTGGTGAAGAACAAGGAGCCGCTGGTGAATGAAAGTTCATTTACTTTAACGGAGCAGCTTTTTTTTTTTTTTTTGAGGGAGGTGTGAATGTGACAGAAAAAAGATTTGTTGTTAGAAACATCTGCTCAAGTGACACCAGCTTCACAGCAGGAAGCAGCCGATTATGAGCAGGTTTAAAGCGAGTCCAGTCAGATCTAAATGAGACCAACACCGATCAGCCACAACATTATGACCAGTGACAGGAGACGTGAATAACATCGATCGTCTTGTGACATTTCACTGTTCTGGTGGGAAACTTTTGGACCTGACATTCATTCATGTGGATGTTACTTAGACATGTAGCCTCCACCTAGACCAGACCAGACCCCCCCCACCCCATAGCAATGACACTCCCTGATGACAGCAGCCAGACACACACACAAAAACACTTTAGGAACAAGTAAAAAAGAAAACATGAAGGACAGAACAAGGTGTTGACCTGACCTCCAAATTCACTGGATCCCAAACTAATCAAGTATCTGTGGGATGATCCGCAGATGCCCCTCCCCTCAAATACCCCCCCACTAACAACATTCACCACCCTCAGAAGGTCCATGTCCATTCTCTGAAGTGTCACTACAAGGGAGACCTACACAATATTAGGAAGGTGGTCATAATGTTACGCCTGATTAGACAAATTCATGAAAACTAAAAACTGCAACTCATCCAGTTGTTGATCTTTACATAAAGAACCAGCACCTCAAGTTCAGATATTGTATTTGACCTGATTTATGTGTTATTGTCCTGTTTCATTTATTTATTTATTTCCTGACAGGGAGCGACCATCCGGAGAGACGAGGCCACGGGGGCTGTAATCGTGGCCAGAATCATGAGGGGAGGGGCGGCCGACCGCAGCGGTGAGACCACACGCTGCAAAAAATAAGAATAATAATTAAAATAAATGGATGTATTACTTAAAATGATGATCTGCAAATAGAACAACTTGACCTGCCATCACTTCTAGCCTTAAAGAACAGATACATCCGAACTAGTGCTTTCAGTCTCAGATATCTCAGTGTTTACAGCCCGGTGTTCACCTGGCGCATACATCACCGTTTAAAATGTTTAAAGTGCATAAAGGCAGAAGAATAACGTGCTCGATGTTTAACTTCCTGCCGCCCAGGACTCGCGTCATCACCGCCACTGATCCACTGACAGAGAAATGAGGAGATTACGCTGCACAACCCCTTGAACTGTCAACAGAGATCAAATCCTTGGGATTAGTGCCACGAGATTGCATATTTTGAGATTACAAACAAGGGTTTCTCCTTGCCGTTTCCATGGAGACGTTAGGGACTTTATGCTGGAGGAATTTTATTTATTTATGTTTTAGTAGTAGTGCTTCTCTTAATGCTACTCCACACGTAATGGGAATTAGTGTTTTTTTTGTGGGGTTTGTGTTCCAGGTCTGGTGCATGTAGGGGATGAGCTGCGAGAGGTCAACGGAAACCTGATCACACACAAAAGGCCGGATGAAATTAGTCAGATTCTGGTAAAGGCTTTTTTTTTTTTTTTTTTTTTTTGTTTTGACGGGTAAAAACTAATTTCTTTGACAGTGGATGATGCGGCTGCTGTTGTTGTTGTTGTTGTTGTTTTTTTTATTACTAGTCCCAGTCACAAGGCTCCATCACGCTGAAAATCATCCCGGCTGTCGCAGAAGAAGACAAACTGAAGGAGAGCAGGGTGAGGACGCACAACAAGATGATCCAGCACCTGAATGCACCACTGTCATTTAAAAGTGTAAAACAGTTTGCACCAAAAAAAAAAAAAAAAAAGTGTTGTAAATTCCTCCGTAAGATGTTCACATATTTCTGTTTAATAAGTGTACAACAAACACAACAAGGAACAAATATGGATAAAACTAGCAGTTGCTAGAGGGTTAGCATGGCCACGTTTACTAGCTTATTATTTACCTAGTGTTGGTCTTCTCTTCAAAGTTTCTTATCAAACTAATCCTCTGCTGCATTAAGTCAACACATTCCTGGAGACTGATTAGAAAATATAAGGATAATTATCATAAGAAGAATAATCTTGTGCAGCAACATTCAAATCAGCGCATAAAACAGAGTTAATTCAAACAGAACAATTACAAGAACTCAATTAAAACTCACTTAGAATTAAAGTAAAAACCAAGAAAAGCTCTCAGATAAATATATGTTTTAAGGTCCAATAGGAACAATTTCCATTTTGTCCTGAGTTCAGCTGCAGGAAGTTTCCATGTCTGCAAATTATCCAAGAGGAAGCAAGTGCAAAGAAAAATAAAGAACTGGCACCCCATGAACCTCAACCCTAAGAGGAACACACTTCACCAGTCACAAATTAGATACAATAATCAACAGAGATTGGTAACCACTTTTCAATACAAAAGTACAAATAAAGTTATACAATAAGAGCAGAAATGATTTTAGAATATGCTATGAATGGATAAAAGCTATAATAAAATAAAAGGACTTTAACTACAGAGACGGTAAAAGAGATAAAGAATTTTAAATAGTAAATGAGATTCAATTAAAAGCCATTAAACACATGATTTAAAATGACTGACAGCCTTAGATGCTAAGCTAATCCTCCTCCTCCTCGTCTTAACTAAGGTGTACCTCAGGGCTTTGTTTGACTACACGCCTTTCGAGGACAAGGCCACGCCATGTCAAGAGGCAGGACTTCCCTTCAAGAGAGGGGACATCCTTCAGGTCGTCAGCCAGGAGGACGCCACCTGGTGGCAGGCCAAGAAGGTGGGCGACCCTAACCTCCGAGCCGCCCTCATCCCCTCCACGCAGTTTCAGGAGAGGTAAACCAGTCTCAAACGATGTTGGGTTTGTAAACGTGTAAACTGTCCTTCTAACGCGCCACACGTTGTTTTTGTTTCCTTCTCAGGCGCCTGAGATACAGAATGAAAGTGGGTTCCTTCCCTGCTCCCACGTCACCAAAGGCTCCTCCGTGTAAGCGTCCGTTACGTCTGCGTTCGCTAATGTGCCAGAGGCTTAGATCTGCTTCTGTTGTGGGTCAAATCTAATTTACCCACGGAGACAGTGAGAGAGATTACGAAAGAAGTGGTAATCTGAGGTTAATCTCTCTCCCCAAAAAAATAAATAAATAAATAAAAATACATCAGCTCATATCCTAATACAATTTAAAAGTGGTTTCTACCAGCGCTCATATTGGCAGATGTTTCTGATTTAGTCTTCAGATTAAAATACTTATTAGCGGAAAAGTCACTGTCAGCTTTTAATCACTGCGTTTAGTCAAACTGCAAACATTCATTTTATGTGTCGGCTTTAGACGAAATAGAGGATTTACTTTCTGAAACTTCCAGTTTTAAAGTGCAATAAACACAAATGTGGAAAACATATTCACATGTTCCTGAGGACAATTTTCATAATTTATGGTAGTTCAGGGCTCTCAAACATCCTGCATAGTTCCCGACTGTAATAAGCAACTAGTGTAAAAAAAAAAAAAAAAATTGTGATAATTCTAATAATAAATGAAGTGATGAAGTAATAACCAGATCACTGACTTCCACTTCTCCTTCTTTGAGGAGTGCACATTTATGCACATTTGTGGAAGGCGTGGTTAGGGCGCTCCTATTTCACCTGGCAACAACAAATATTCTGATTGGCTGATTGGTCGCTGATATTTTCTGATTGGCAGATTGGTCGCTGATTAAGCAGAGCGTTATTTTATCATTTAAAGTGAATTTATTGAAATGCGTGAGACCTGAGAGCCCTGGGTAATTAAATAACCGACATAATGAGGTGAAACCACTAAGGCTGAACACATTTAGTAGCAATAAAACATTTTAAATCTTAAACAATAGGTTTCAGGCTTGCAGCTTGAATGGTTTACTGTATTACTTTAATTTTAGTTAAATGCTAATCTGTTATCCACTCTACTGTTCATTGTTTAAATATGTGTCAGAAGGCAGTGACTTCATGTAACTTTTAAAGTACTTACATGAAACTAACTTAATTTCGTAGTTGGCTTATTGGCCATGGCGGAGACTGCATAAATATCAAACGTGACATCTCCTCCACCTCATTCAGTCACCCACAGGTCTTATATAACACTCTAGTCTTGTCTCGTTAACATTAATTCATAGTTTTTATCATCAGACCAGGTTGTTTTTTCGTCTTTGTTAATAAAATTAACACAAGTTTCCACCCAGTTTGCATAAAAAGCTATAAAAAGTCATGAAGGTGTTTCTCAACTGTAAATGAGGTAAAAACCTTCCCCACTAAACTCTAATAAGTCTGTTCGGGGTTGGACGTGATGGATTTTAATTCAGTCTGATTTCTTGTGGTGAATTAGAGAACGTTCAGTGATGCTGTGTGTTGTTCCTTGCATTGCTAACTGCAGACGATCGGACTGACAAAGGTATGTGGACGAACCGTCGTGTCCGCTCACCTCATCTCATCCATTGGCCTGAATTTCTGTTTGAAATTCTCCCCATCGTCCCAACCTGATCACCACAAACACGACCACCACATCTGCTCGTTTTATTCATTCATTTTTTTGCCTTCAAAGCCACAGATCCTTTCCTGATGTTTGACTTGTCCTGTTCTCCTCTATGAGAACACTTCACCGTCGTCCTGCCCTCCCTCCTCTCACCCTGTTTTCTCTTCCTGCTTGCCATCCCGCAGAAGACTGTGACAGTAAAGGTTCTCTGAACGGAAAGGACGTAGGTGAGGAAACACAATCAGTGAGTTTATACCCATCACCGCAACATCACATTCTTACGCTCGGTCTGTGTGCTGATTCATGCTTTTCTTTTTAGAGAGACTAGCGTGGTTTGCTTTGTTCAACTTTAGATTTTACAGTTTAGATTAACATATTGTATTTTTCGAATAATGGTAAGGATTCTTAAAGCTGTGGAGTAGAAGAGAAGTTCTGGCCATTTGTCTTCTACATAAGAGTATTAAGGCCACGCATGAGAAAAAAAAATGAGAGCAGGTAGATTTCTTTTCATCATGCACTACGAGAATTTTTTTTCGAAATTACACGGCGGTACCATACGCATAAGGTCGACTTTATCCGCAAAATTGTAATACGAATTTTTTTTCCAAATTTCAACTTTTTTCTCAGAATTTTATTTTGACTTTTTTTCTCAAATTTTTGACTTTTTTCTCCAAAATTCACCTTTTTTCTCGAAATTATATTTTGATTTTATTGTGAAAAATACATTTTTTTCTCGTTATTTCAAATTGTTTCTCAAAATTTTGAGTTTTTTTTCTCAAACGTTCAAATTTTTTCTTAAAAAATTGACTCTGTCAATATTTTGACAGTTTTTTCAAAGTTTGGACTTTTTTTTCCTCCAAAATTCACTTTTTTTCTCGAAATTATATTTTGATTTTATTGTAAAAATATATTTTTTTCTCGTTATTTCAAGTTGTTTCTCCAAATTTCGATTTTTTTCTCAAATTTTTTTTTTCTCAAACGTTCAAATTTTTTCTTAAAATTTTGACTCTTCCTCGATATTTTGACTTTTTTTTCAAAGTTTCAACTTTTTTCTCAGAATTTTATTTTGACTTTTTTTCTCAAATTTTTGACTTTTTTCTCCAAAATTCACCTTTTTTCTCGAAATTATATTTTGATTTTATTGTAAAAAATACATTTTTTTTGTTATTTCAAATTGTTTCTCCAAATTTTGAGTTTTTTTTTTCTCAAACGTTCAAAATTTTTCTCAAAAATTTGACTCTTCGTCAATATTTTGACTGTTTTTTCAAAGTTTAGACTTTTTTTCCTCCAAAATTCACCTTTTTTCTCGAAATTATATTTTGATTTTATTGTAAAAATAAATTTTTTTCTCGTTATTTCAAGTTGTTTTTCCTAATTTCGTTTTTTTTCTCAAATTTTTTTTTCTCAAGCATTCAAATTTTTTCTTGAAATTTTGACTCTTCCTCGATATTTTGACTTTTTTTTCAAAGTTTCAACTTTTTTCTCAGAATTTTATTTTGACTTTTTTTTCTCAAAATATCCACTTTTTTTCTTGAAATCACAACTTTTATTTCAAAATTTCCAATTTTTTTTTTTTTCAAAATTTTTTTTGCAAGGTGCAGGATAGAAAAAAATCTACCTCATCTAATTTATTTTTTCTCACGTGTGGCCCTATTACTCTTCCGTAGATCATTTGTTTTACTAATTTAAAAGTGATTTCTCTGAACTTTACCCAGACGTCTATTTGGTCTCGAGGTGGGACCTTTCTTGGCGTCAAAGATATAAATAATCTCATGATCTGAGTGATGACTTCATGAAATGTTTTTTAAATTTGGCTCAAATGCCCTCAGGGTCACTGTGACTTATATTTGCTCTGAATTCATATGACAGTGGTTTGGTGCTAAGTTTTGTTGCCGTCAGTAGCTTCATGCATCTGCAGAGCAAAGTGGCAGCTTTATAAACGATACATGCTTCATTATGTTTTTCTTTCTTTGGAAGTTGTGCTTTGAGTTGATGAAGACTACTTTTAGCCGGGATCCCTCTCACAAACCTCTCCATGCTATGCTATGCTAGCAGTGCTCAAAGGCCTCCTGTTTGAGAGCCACTGTCACATGACAGCAATGACAAAATTGGAAAGAAATATTTATTTGATTATAATGCTTCTACATCTACGTATTTTATGATATAGATATAAATGGAAAGTGGAACTTGAGGAGTGGAACTATCCTATTGATAGTTAGAAATATTCAACTTTTCAGCTATTGGAAAGATAAACTTTGTAATTTGCCTGAGAAGATTCTGAGTCATTCACGTGTTGGTTTCTCTTCGGTTCAGATGTTGTGAAGTAAAAACCAGTTAAATCTAAAGACTTGGATGAATCCTGAATCCTTCTCAAGACGCTGAGCTTTGTTTGGTCATATTTTTGTTCACGCTTCTTTTTTTTTTTTTTTTGTCCCCTTGGGATGAATTAATTCCGTAGCTTTTCCAACATGTCACACTGTTATATAACTGATTAGTTTGATGAACAGTCGCTGGTTAATCCAACATATTCTCACTGTGAGGTAGAATATGATTGGACCAGCAGGCTTTCCGTCCCGTGTGCTTCTCAGTGTCCTTGTGGCATCTCATCGCGCTTCACAAACGGCCTCTCCTCAACTCTACACGCCGACGTCGTGTGTTTGACTTGAGAGGTTTAGCCCGCAGCAGCATGCATGGCTTCCCAGCTTGTGTTCTGTTAAAAGATTTGGAGCCGGTTGAATAAATGGTCTAATATGAGCTGTAGTTTCTCCCAAGAGTAAGGCAGCCCCTGTCTTCTGTGGCCATGCTTTCTCATGGGATTTTTACTCAGGTACTCTTATCGATTTCTAACGGTGTTGTGCATTGTTTTATTTATTTTGACGCTCTGAAACCTTAAGAAACAAGTTTAAAATAAAGACTTTCAGGGCGTTTGTCTGTTTATTTGTTTAATTTTTAATTCGTAATATTACATACATTGAATTTTTAAATCTTTTATACATGATCCAGCTTAAAGTTCCCATCCTTGTGTCCTCCACCACAGCTAGCCTGCGCCGAAGCTTCCGCCACAAGAAAGATCGCCAGGGTTCGCCGGGAGAGCCGCAAACTCCTGATGCCAATCACACGGAGTTCCTGATTTATGAGGAAGTCATGCAGTATCTGCCGCGCCCTGGTGACAGGCCCCGTCTTATCGTACTGATAGGTAGGTCAGTCTGTAGATAACGCCACATCATGATGTTTTCCAGGACTGTGCTCTTATCTTTTAACCGTCTGTTGTGTCTTTGCACGATCCCAGGTTCACTGGGAGCTCGCATCACTGAGCTCAAACAGAAGGTGATCGCGGAGAATCCTCGACAGTACGGTTTGGCTGTGCCTCGTAAGTGTTTCTGCCTTTTTATTCGCAGGTGATGGTTCATCCAAAAACACTAAAGAAACATCACTGGACTTAGTTTCTTAAGTGCAGTCTTCAGTTCTAAAGGAACTGGCATAGACTGTATAAATATGGAGTGAACAGCTGAAGTGAAGGCAAAACTAGTAGAGCTCCACCTGGTGGCCGGCTGCAGTATAGGTCATATATTTTAGGTAGTTAATGTAATGTTGACGCATGTTCAAGTGTCAATTCTTTGAATAAGTTTCATTTTATTTTGTTGTTTGACGCCATAGAAACAGGATGTGACACAATCCAACATTAGGGAGTCAGAGATTCCTTTTTACTGCATGTTCCCATTCATCAGGGCTGTATATTAGAGAGAGTCTGTCCAACCAGGGAATGTAGCGTCTGATCTGTCCCTCTATGCTGACTGGTTCTGAGCTGGTCACTTGTTTCATGGCGCCATGTTAGATACATCTAACCAATATTCACCCATAGAGAAGTGGCAATAACAGAGAATAAAGTTGGATTAAAAGTTAAAATATGCCACAGTGCTCAGCCTACGGCTCCAGCACAGGATCAGGAAAACATGGAGGAAACTCCACCGTTTCCCCAGTGAACAAAAACAGAGAAAGTTATGGAGCAGAAGATTAAAAGGAAGAACTGAAGGCTCAGGAGGCTAAAGCCACCTGGTGGTGGATTTTTAGCACTGCAACTAGAGCCCCAACTCTGTCAAGTAGTTGCTCCTGTGTGGTGACATGAGAACTTTTTGTTTTTTAAAAAATTGTTTGACTCCCTGATGAACGCATGTAGCTGAAGTTTTTAATAGTTCTAATGATCTAGTCATATCAATAAAGGCTTTTTGCCCGACCAATTGTGCCTTGGATACATTTTATTAACTTATTTTGTCCCATCCAAAGAGCACCTCCAAAACATTATTATTATTATTATTTCCTTGTAGCTGGTGGAGGTAGAACAGAGTACTGCGTTGTCCATATTTATGTACTGTCTATGCCTCCACATGTTCCTATTTAAACACCCAGGCGTCCTTTATAACTAAAAACTTGGATCAAACGTCTTCAAGAAACTCTACAGGTCTGGCCGCCTTTCTTCAGCGCTTTGGGATATTTAATGTTATACATGTTCAAAAACAATGGCCTTTAGAAGTAGGGTTACATCCACTAACTACTAATTTTTACACCACATTTTCTTCCTGCTTTTTTAAAAAAACAAAAAAAACATGCAACTTCAAGACACGACTCGAGCCAGGAAGAGTCACGAGAGAGAAGGAGTGGAGTATCACTTTATCAGTAAGGCAGCGTTTGAGGTCGACATCCAGAA
Source organism: Mugil cephalus (assembly GCF_022458985.1). Lineage (NCBI taxonomy): Eukaryota > Metazoa > Chordata > Actinopteri > Mugiliformes > Mugilidae > Mugil > Mugil cephalus. The sequence goes on along the minus strand of NC_061785.1, from coordinate 2,790,371 downwards.
CGGGAAGTGAGTATCTGACACGACGTCTGCAAAATGCAACAGAATTGATTCCTTTCCTGCAAAAAAAAAAAATATATATATATACATATATATAAACTTAGCCTGTGAACATGAGACTGCTTTTGTTTGCAGGTTTATTGAATACGGAGAGTACAAGGAGAATCTGTACGGCACCAGTTTGGAGTCTATTCACAGAACTTTGGAGCAGAACAAGCTCTGTCTGGTGGACGTTCAACCTGAGGTCAGTGTACAAGTCGGCAAACATCGTCTTGTGATGCGTTAGTTGCAAAGTATTTTCTATATTCTTGCATGAAAAATTACTAAAAAAAGTCCTGAAATAGAAAAAGAGAACCTGTCCACAAACTATTTTCTCTCACTAAAATGATTACTGCTCATTTTATATTCATTTCAGTCCCTTACTCTGCAAAGAAAAGGGATCGGAGAGACTTTTAATTAGTGGTTTGATAGTTGTATCGTCACTAAGCTGACGGTTAAATTAGGAGTGCTGAGGTTTTACTTGTCACATTTATAAGCACGACTACATTTTCAGTTCTTTTTATCTTTATGTCTTTCTTTGACTTGGTCCAGGCACTGAAGACTTTACGGAACGCAGAGTTCAAACCATACGTCATCTTTGTCCGGCCTCGCATCTACGACGGTCGAAGAAAACAGTTTGGATCCAGCTCCTCACTCAGCGTTGGGGTCACGGTGAGTTAACACAACCACACCAGACCAATGGTGAATACACCGATCACATAACATTCACGATAGTATGTGGATCTCTGTGGTGGTGACTCATCAGAGCGTGCACCTTTCTGAGTGTGTTGAATGTTGTTAGTGGATCATCCCACAGATACTTGATCAGTTTGGGGTCTAGTGAATTTGGAGGTCAGGTCAACACCTTATGCACAATGTTTTTTTTTTTTAGTTGTTCCTAAAGCGTTTTTCATGTGCATCCTGCTTGGGATGACTATTGCAATCAAGGAGTGTCATTGCTATTGGGTGGGGGGGACCTGGTCTGGTCTAGGTGGGGGCTACATGTCTAATCCACAGAAATGAATACCAGGTCCAATATTTCCCTGCAGAACACTGAATTGTCACTAGATGGCTTTAATGTTAATCACTTCTCCTCTTAGTGGTCATAATGTTGTGGCTGATCAATGTATTTTCAGACTAATTTTTGAAAATTTAAAAGGCTGCTATAAAATCTATTTACATTCTTTTGAACAAGACATTTCCGTTACACCAACATACGACGTAGACCTGTGAAACATTTTATTTTTTAAACCTCTCTTAAATGCTTCCACTTTTAGTCCCGTCAGTGGTCATAATGTTTTGGCGTTAACATGTTATAAATGATCACATGCACCGTCTGTCCTCAGGAGGACGACCTGCAGGAGATGAAGCAGTCGGCCGAGCGGATGGACGAGTGCTACGGCCACTGGGTGGACTACGTGTTGGTGAAGGAGGACCCGGTCAGTGCCTTAGCGGAGCTGCAGGAGGCGCTGGAGAGGGTGCAGATGGAGGCTCAGTGGGTGCCTGTGTGCTGGGTGAGGCGTTAAGGGGTCCGGCCTTTTCCTGCCATATTTAGAACCGCAAGGGCCGAGCGGAGGAGCCACCGTCCTCGAAGTCTGCGGCGACCTCGCTTCCTCATGAGTCTGAACATCCAACAAGGTCGACGTTAAAAACGACCACGTGGGGGCGTCCTGATCTTTATTATTAGAATCTGAATCCCTGTAGCGTCAAACATGTCTTATTCTACTACTAATACTTATACTAGAAACCAGAAGAAGAGTTTCCTGGAGACAAATCTTCCACATTAACTCTGACTTAAAGAAAGACCGGATCGGGACATCCCTACCTACTACATCCAGTATCACGTCTCCAGTAGACGCGCCTCAGCTAAAGGCTAAAGTGTTAAGACGCCCAATGTAACAGCAGCTATAATGTGAAGTGCCATATCGAACGTGTTGAATTTAGATCATTTGTGAAGCAAAAAAATGATTAAATAAATGAAATCTGCTAAAGCTGGAGGCTGTGCTGGTGCGTTTCATTTACCTCGGAGCTGGGAATGACGTCTGGAAAACTAGATGCCTCCGTGAAACTTGGTGTGTTCAGTATTTACATTATTTCAGTGTAAAGTGTAAATGAAATGAAACTCAGGAGCGACAGAAACATCTGGAGGAAACCATTTACTTGTGACGTTATGTAACAATTACAAACCATAAACAAAAGGAGGAAAATATACATATGTGGCCTTTTACTTCCACAGCTTCTTGATGGACATGTTCTTCTCGCTGTCTTTCTGCATCACCTGGAGACGAGAACGAGACACGGTTTAAATCGGTGGAAACGTCGTCGTCGGCTTCGTTGAGACGCGATAAAAGACGTCGTACTAACCTTTGCCACCGCCATCTCAAAGTCCTCCTGAGTGACGTGGACTCTCCTTTCTCTCAGAGCATACATCCCTGCCTCCGTGCAGACTCCCTACAAACACACACAAGTCATTTCTACATCACTACTACTTCTCTATGACCTGTAACCTCTACGATTCAGTGATTCTCACCTTAACCTCGGCACCAGAAGCTCCGGGCATCAGCTCCGCGATTTTCCTCAGGTTAATGCCGCGCGTCAGATTCATCTTCCTGGAGTGGATCTTCAGGATGTCGAGACGAGCCTGTGGGCGCAGAATCAAGACGGTGGTCAAACATGAAACGCTAACGGAGTCTTTAATAGTTGTGAAGCGTGAACCACGTCAGGCACCTCTTCGTTGGGAGGAGGGAACTCGATCTTCCTGTCGATTCGTCCTGGTCGGAGCAGAGCCGAGTCCAGGATGTCGATACGGTTGGTGGCCATGATGACCTGCAGACACAGAGATTAAAATGTTTACACCACAATCGAGAACTGTCTTAACGGCCATATACACGACCAGCCACAACATTATGACCACTGACAGGAAAGGTAAATAACATTTAAACCATCTTGTGACAATTCAATGTTCTGCTGGCAAACTTTTGGACCTGTTATTTAAACATGTAGCACCAAACTACACCTACAACCTACATCAGATCAGTCCCGAGGGCTTTTTTTTGTTTTTTTTTTCCATGTATAATCCCGTGTTTACAACATTTTCTACAGGTTCAGAGAGGAATTAAAGCAGTAGACTGACTAAGGATGGACTATTTCACTGTGATGATGAGTAAACATTGTAGAATAATCCACACTAGTAGTAAAATAGGTTTGCAGGGCCTCATGTTAGCACTGCAACAGTTGCAGAATTTTTTTTTTTTTTTTAAAACTTTTTATTTTTTTTAAAAACAAAAGGAACCTAAACAACCGACACGGCACCATTGTTTGGCTTCGTCTGTGTCTTCACGATCTGCCACTTAATTTTTGGACGTTTCCATCTTCATCACGTCTCACAGTGACACATTAGCACCATGTGTGTTTAGACGCGCTACACTGAAAGTGGTCCAGTCTGAAACAGTGTCTCAAATACACCTGTATATTTAAAATTCATATCATAATGAAAAAAAATACTGGTATTCAGTATGAACTGGTACCACCCAGCTCCTCCCACCCCATAGCAATGACACACAAAAACAGCATAAGGTGTTGACCTGGCCTCCAAATCCCCTAGATTCCAAATTGATCAAATATCTGTGTCCCCTCAAAGGTCCATTCTCTGACACAACATTAGGAAGGAGGTCATAATGTTATGCCGGACTGATTTAACACTAGTGATTCTAGGGCGTGTGGTACCTTGATGTTCTTGGTCGCCTCGAAGCCGTCCAGCTGGTTGAGCAGCTCCAGCATCGTCCTCTGCACCTCGCTGTCTCCGCCCGATCCTCCCTCCAGACGAGACGAGCCGATGGAGTCGATCTCGTCCATGAAGATGATGGAGGGAGCGTGTTCTCTCGCCATGACGAACAGCTCGCGCACCATGCGAGCACCTGGGGACAAACCGGGGGGGGGGGGGGGGACGGAGCGCGGTTATACGAGAACAAAAACCTACGTTTGTTTCATTAAAAAAGAGAAAGAGGAACTCACCCTCTCCGATGAACTTCTGGACCAGCTCGGATCCAGACACCCTGATGAAGGTGCAGTCGGTGTGATGGGCCACGGCTCTGGCGAGCAGGGTCTTCCCTGTACCCGGGGGTCCGTACAGCAGCACACCCTGCAAGAGGCACGGAGCAAAACAACACACAGGAGAGTTTACACAACGAATTTACACAACAACGTATGAGCAATGCAGCAATTAGCCACTTAAATCAAAAAGAAAGCACTCATTTGGATTTTCAAACATGGTAAAAATGTTTTTAACGAACCAATTCACAGTTGCGGAGTACAAGAGTTTTACAAGTGATCTGTGAAGCCTGTGTAACACCCACCTTGGGTTGTGCGATGCCTAAAGCCTCAAACAGCTCCGGATGTTTAACAGGCAACTCGATAACTTCTTTGATCTCCTTGATCTGTTTGTCGAGGCCACCGATCATTTCGTAGGTGGAGTCCGGCACCTTCTCCACCATCATGAGAGACACCAGAGGGTCCACCTTGTTGGGCAGGATCTTGTGCAGCGTGTAGCTGTCGTTGCGTAGAGCCACGCGGCAGTTTGGAGTCACCTAGAGACAGAAAAGGTTCGGTTTCGTGTTTCCTTATGTTCGCGGTGACAAGTGTCACAAATATTCTTCAATACTTACATCATTAATGTCAATGTTCTTGTCTACATCCACAACAAACTTTCCTTCTGGATGAACCTGAAAACGAAGAGCAGACACGTTAAACTTCAGCCTCTGATCAGATTGTTCTGCACGGTGCATGTACGCGCATGTCGTACCTTGACCAGCACTTTCTTTTTGTCCATGACTCTGACCACTTCTCCTACGTAGGATCCTTGTTCCTGCAGCAGCTGCAGCTCCTCACGAAGGAGACGCACTGAGAGGCAGAAGGAAATTCAAGGTTTTCATCTGTGGACGTTTATACGACAGAACTGCAACGCACATGAGAATAAATCTGCATAAAACCGTTTACCTTTGGCGTTGAGCTCATTCCTCTGTGCCTGCAGACGTCTGAGATTCTGGCTCTTTTCGTTCACTGTCAACTGTTGAGAAAACAGCAAATCAGGAACGACAAGCAAACAGAAGACGAACAAGAAGTCACATTACCAGCTAAAAAAAATGTGTCAAAAAACTCCCATCTCACCTGCAACTCTTCTATCTTAGACAAGTAGTACTGCCTCAGGCCGGTTCCACCCTTACTTTCCCCCATCTCCATCTGTTACAGCAAAAAAAAAAGGAAATAATAAAATCATCCAATTTAGTGACACTTAAGAGTTTCTAAATTATTTTTTCATGCAAGATGTCATAAAACCTAACAAAGCATCAACTATTAGAAGCAAACAGTATTTTCCAAACGTGTGTTAGATGTAACAACATCATCAGTGAAAACATGAGCATTGAAGAAGTTAAAGAATCAGCTGGTTTTAGAGCCGATTGTTTGTACCGACATATGTTTCTATTATTATAACAATAAAAAATAGAAACACCCATTTTTGCATTTAATTCTCTATAATTTAACAGCACCACTAATCTAAACCTTTCTGACACCATGTAAGCGTCAACATTAAAAACAGCCATTAAAGAGAAATTAGATTGTTCTATTTAAATGAATTATTTTTTACTAGTGCACATAAACCACACACGAAAGCTAAATAAACAGATAGTTTAAGGTTATTTTTTTCAGAAACAGGAGGAATTACAGTCAGCAAAATAAAAGCACAGTGAAGTGGAATGGATTGTATTATAAAATACATAAAAATATACAATACCGGTACCATAATAGCACAATTAAGTCACATTTGAACGTTTCAAGAAGACATTTGGTAATTCAAAATGTATACGTTTCGTGTACATTAATTTCTGTTTCTAGAGATAAAGAGTGACAATTTATACATTTTACATGCACAAAACTCCCTCCTTCCAAATTAGATTTTGCATAAATTAGTTTTAAATCAACTAAAGGCGTATCTTTGCCTCATTGTAGAAAAGAATACGTAGTTTATGCGGAAACTAGCATTAGTTGATGTTAGCTAACATATAGACAATACACAAGTAAAGTCTGGTGCTTTAGACGCGTTCAGCTGTTTAAGTTTTAAGAATAACTGGCAAACGTTGTGTATTATTTAATTAACGTCAGAATATGTCAAACTTTTGCAAGTCATTCGGTGTGGCTAGCTCGGGCTAGCCCGGTAGCTAGGCTAGCTACAATGAGACAGCAAACCGGCAGCGTACAAACACATTCATTGTTCAGAATGAAGTGAAATTTCAGATTTTTACACTAGAGCCGCACCGCGTCTCCATCTAATATTCGGTTAAGAGAAAGCGCTCGACTCAACGCCCATACTTAACATTTCCTTGATAATATGCCAAAGAAATCATCCAAAACGGCAGAAAAATACACCTACATGATCGATCCCGTCCACCTCCATCTTGGAATTCCTACTTCCGCTCTAGACCTAGCGTATTTCCGGTGGATTTCTTCTTCGGGTGCTTTTAAAATGTAAGAAATACTCACACCGCCTTCTAGTTTCCAGGTTAAAAAAAAGTAAACGTTATCCTCATAAACTTCAACCAATAGAGTCAAACTCCTTTTAGTCCAGGGGTCGGAAAAGTAACATTATAGCATAATAACCTCTAAATAACGACAACTCTGAAGGTTTCCCTTCGTTTTAGTGCGAAGAAGTACATTATGAAAGTGTTTACATTTAAGTAACTGCACTTACGAATGATATAATAAACAACATGACATGTCTTAAGAAAAAGAAGCACAATTTCTGTATTGTTCTAGGTCTGTGTTGTGTTATGTCCACAACTCTCACTAAAACTGTGAAAATGGAAAAATAAATATCTTCAAAGTAATTTTTACACTTGACACCTGCATCCAGCCACGAGGGGGAGCTCTACTAGCTTTTGTTTCACTTAGAGACATAACTAAACACAACTGAAGTAAGTTTTTTTCTGTTTGTTTTTTGCTATTACAGACAAACCATTAGTGTGATGAAAATAAATTAGTTTCAGTGTTATTCTTCGGGCCTACGTGACAGCTCACAAGTCGGGACACAGTTCTGCAAACAGAGACGGATTTGGCTCGACCGTTATTTGAGGAGCGGTGAACTCGTCTGAACTGTTTGGGTTCAGACCTGATTTACCTGTTGGAAGCACCTGAGCTCTGCCTGGACACGCAAACTCAGGGCATGACTCCGACTCTGTGCTCACACATCAGGAGACGTTATAACAGCAGGAGCCTACAGCCTTAAAATAAATTTACAAAAAACAAAAAGCGAAAACAAACATTTGCAAGTATATTTATTGTAAAAAATACTTCAAATGTATAAAAGATTTGACTGATACAGAACATGCAAACATTTTACAAAGAAGATATATATATGTAAAAAAAAAAACAGCTGTTTTAAATCCTAGTGGCATCAAACACATTTTGGCAAAACAATTTCTGTGGAATGTTTCAAACAGACTCAGAGTCTTTACATATAGCACTTACATTTAACCCATGAACTAGGGACCTCACTCAACAGTCTGGCATTTAGTTTAATCAACACATTACAGATGAATTCCTATTTTTATTTATTTTTTTATATGAATAATGGTTAATCTTCTCGGCGGGTATTGATCCCTTCAACCCACAATGCCTTCCTCATCCTCTTCCTGATATTAAAACAAGTGAAAACAACATGTAAACATTGATAAAAAGTACAAAAAAACAAACAGAGTGGATTCATCCCTGTACAAACACACACAAAAAAACATATGAATAAAGGAGTTTAATCATTTCCCAGAGTGGAGCTTTCTCAGAAACCCTGCTCTCTTCTCAAATAGTAAATATGTCAACGTATATCCCCACCAGTATAAAAACAAAGGCACCTGAACATGGAAAGTTTTTGTATCATCTTCCATCCAATTATAAGACATTTACGCTTCTTCCCGCGTCTCCTTCTTTTTAAGACTATAATTAAAATATTTTGGTATAAAAACTATTAATTATGAATATCTATGTACAGACACATCAGGCACCGTTCCCTCCGAAGGTTATGGCTTTTAAAGTGAAGGTAAACTGAAAGAAATAAAACATAAAACAGCACCAGTGCTTAAACTTATTTTTAAGCATTTTGTACCATTTCAAAATATTGCAAAAAAAAACAAAAAAACAAGCAAAGATTATATATGAACAGGCTCAAAACGACAGACGAGGCAAACGTCTTCCTACTGACGTATAAATCATGACTTTGGTCCCATCGTGAGAATGGCTTTGTGAACATTGAAGCTGCGACGTTCCAGTTGTGTGTTGGCAGAACATGGTTTGATGAGTAAACTGAAGAGCGCGTGTTCAGGTGAGGCGGATGCCCAACACCTGCTCCAGCTCCTGTCGCCTCTGCTGCACCTGAAACACAAAACGCAGGCGTCCGTGTGAAGAGGAGCGAGGACCAGAGGCCGAAGCCGCGTTTGTTTGTGCGTTTGTGCGTTTGTGCGCTCGCTCACCTTGGAGTAAACGTATCGGCCCACGGCCTCCGGGACCCAGGGCTCCTGGTAGAACTCGGTCCTCCGCTCCTCCTCGGGATTTCCCGTCACATCCGTCATCAGCTGGTGAAACACAAACGCAGCCGTTAACTCACGAGTTCGTGGGTTTTTACTCCTCGATGCCAAAACGAATTATGGTCGATTTGCACGGGATTAAGATCACAGACGTCCTCCACTGTTATTAAACTGGTCCCACATGAATAGAGCTTTAGTCCAGGATTTATCATTATTACTGTTTTGCCTGAGAAATGTTCCGTTCTGAACGTAATCCTTTAAAGACGCCGTGTATTTATTTACCTTCAGGTCTCTGCACTGAGACTTCAGCCAGTCCTGGATGAAGTCCTGTGGGTTGTTGCTGAAGCTCAGCATGAAGTCTCTCTCAGTCTTCAGCTGGTTAATGTACTCGATCGTTTCATGAATCTGCAGGAAAAAAAACCTTCGTATCAGTGTTGGTTTTTTTTGTTTGTTTTAATTCATCTGGTTCCGTTTCTCCTCTGAATAATCCCTGTGATGTGCAGCGCCGGCGTCCGACCTTCATCTCCAGCGCAGCGATCTCCTGCTGGTTGGTGGTGGAGGACAGGAAGCTGTTCATCTGGCCCTTCAGAGGGTCGTCCACCTCCACGTCGATGTCGTAGCACGCCGTCTTCTTCTGGTCCGTGGGGTCCACGCTGCTCAGGGACACGAGAAAGAAATGAAAAATGACTGACAGATCATATAGTTAGAGATGAGTTTTAATACTCGTAATGTAACATAATGGCACCGTGTTGACTCTGAGCTTTTAATTAGCTTAGCCTCCTTAGCGCTACATGTGACCTCATGTCAGTTTTTCATTTACATGGATGGAAATGAACCTTCAAAGTCCCCGAGGACAAACGTCAAAAGTTTGACTGGACTTCAACCTGCAACAAGGGGACAGCTCAGGTTTTATCTGACACTGGAGCCAAACCGGTATTTTTGAAACGGTGCTTTTTATTTTTAAGGCATTTTGTGACGTACAAGTTGAACAGAATATTAATTTAAATAATATAAATACAACTGAGACTAAGAAATAAAAGAACCAATATAAAATAAAACCATCATAATTCTCCTAATAAAAACAGTGTCGTAGGGTCTGTCATGGATCAAAGATGCTACATTTCTGTTCTTATAATAAAATGCTTCGCGTGTTCAGATGTTGACTCTAATTCCAGATGTTTCTTGTTGCAGGTTCAGGTTCATGCAGATGACAAACAGTCTGGTTACTAGGTAAAGGATGGTGCTGAGTATCGATACCATCCCTCCCTGCATCAACCTGGCTCATTTATTTAGTCTTAGTTGTATTTATATTATTTAAATTAATATTCTGTTCAACTTGCACATTACACAATACGGTTATTGGATAAACTTTGTATGTTTTTCCTTCTTTAAGCACCGTTTGATTTGGTGTCGGGTAAAACCTGAACCACACTCACCCCTACACATAATAACCTTAGAAAGAGGTTTTTATTCAGGCACAGACACAGACACAGGACGAGGTGCGGGTCCTACCTAATCATGTGATTGATGATGATGGGGTCTGGGTGCTGCAGCAGACCGGCCAGTTTCATGGGGATGTCAGAGAATCTCATGCGTGGACAACCAAAGATCTGAGGAGAATTCGGTTAGAGAGCAGAACAAGTTAGACAGATTAAAACATCCAAACAGTAAACGTGTCTACAAACGATCTGATGTCCTGACCTGTGCACATCATCACCCTCACCTGTCTGAAGTAGCGGTTGCAGTTGATGAACTCCTTCTCGTGACTGTCCTGCAGCTTGTTGTTCTTGATGTAGAGCCAGAGAGCCTGCATGATGCTGGCCCGTGTCTGCGTGTGGACGCCGAGGAGACGAGCCAGACGAGGGTCCAGCTTGTACTGGGGCGGCTGCAGAGGAAAACGGGTTTAAAACGGATTCGCCACAGCACAGCGAGTGCTTTTCAAAGCGACGGCTAAGAAGGTACCTGGTGGTCGAGCATGAGCAGGAGGGTGCATTTAACGTTCACGTCTCCGGGTCTTTTGACCTGGAAACCGTCCGTCTCCTGAGTGGTCGGCATCCTGTGCCACTGGAGGGAGAGCGTGAGCAAAAAGAGTTAATTTGTGACGAAAGCTCTTATGAATCTACACACACAGATTCATAAAATCACTATTTACTAGCTTCTAGACTAGAACAGATTTAATGAATCCAGGATAAAGTACCAGTTCTGTTACAGTAAATATTTGTTAGTCCACTGTTGGTTTTGTGACGCTAGATGAGCTTAATTCAAAATGATTAAAGTAATAAAACAAAGCCGGTCTGGACGTGTGTAATGAATTCATAATAAAACATAATCTCCTCTGATTGGTGTCGAGCTGTAAATCAGAAACATCATTGGCTGCGTTTACATGGACGGTTTCATTCATCGACTGTCGAAACCAGTTTCAACCGCTTTCGCCTGATTAGACAACACATACCCCCTTAAAGCAACACAACACTTCATGCATGCCGTGACATTTTCTCATTTATCGTTACTGTACAACAACCTGAGGCCGAGCTCAACAGACCACACCTGCACCCGTTAGGTTTCTACATGACCAGGCACCAAAAGTATCAAGAAATATTATCTGTTAATGTCTAAAGTCACAAGCTGTTGTTGATTTGAGTTCTTTCTTGTCTATGAATATGTGCACAGTCAAGTGGAAACAAATCTCCCTTCTGGGACAAATAAAGTGTCATGTCTGGACCAAGATGGCCGCCCTCCAGGCACATGGCTCCAATGAGCGTCTATATATATATGTGTGCATATGTATTTATAGCCATGGGGGTCTATGGGGCTTAAAAAGGGGTTAAAAAGATTATTAAACATGTTTACAGCCTGGTGCAAAAAACGATTTTGACGATAAATAGTTTATTTCACGGTTCATGACAACTTTATTAAGGTTTAAAATTCTGAATAATTAAGGGCGTTCCCGTGTTTGAGTGACAGGTGTTAGCCTGAGCTAACAGGTAGCGGAGAGTTGGGTGGGCGGGTCTCAACGGCCAGGAGGTTTTAGCTCCACCCCAAATTATATCTGAGTGTGGGCGGAGTCAAGCTCATCCTACATGGCGACCACAGGCTCCGCCCTCTTCGGGATTCATTTTTGAGGTTCAGAATCCAATGGGTGACATCACAATGGGTTTGTCCATTGGTATAAACCAATGTGAGGAAGCGGAGACGACTTGTCCACTTTTATTCTACAGAATTACCCATGAATTTCATTTCAGCCGGGTTTAAAAAAACCTCGTCCTGGTGTCCTACCTCTACTAAGTGATTGTCAGGACCATACAGCTCCTTGTCCAGCTCAATCACCAGGCTTTTGAAGAAAGACGAGAACTTCCTCTTCTGCTTGCCAGGCTGGAGAAAACACACAGAAAACGTGTAAAAGAAGAGTGAAACCAGCAGAGCAACAGGGACGGTTATCTGAGTTTCATATTGTGCTGTGTCAGTGTGCAGCTGCATTGTTTAGCTCTGACCACATCGGGGAGGGTGGTGGTGGTGAAACACAAAACTGTAGACTAGAAAAAGCTGTTGCACGACCCCCCCCCCCTCCTCCTCCTCCTCCTCCCTCCTCCTCCTCCTCCTCCCTCCCTCCCTCTCCAGCCCTGTCAAAGTCTGTTTTCTCAACTCGACCCTTTTCACTCCTTCCCTTACATCCCCTTTTTTCTGTTACTCTGTGCAACACTCCCACACATGCCTAAAGCAACGAACCGGAGCAGAAAAAATAAAAAGATCCTCCTTCATGTGGCCCCAGATGACACAATGAGTGGAGCTGGAATTGATGGAGGGAAGGAGGGAAGGGAGGGAGGGAGGGGAGGGAGGGGAGGCATGTCGGCTCATGGTATGCAACGGCCAGTGGTTTCAATTCCGTATTTCAAAAGAGAACAAGAGATTGTGTGCGTGGGTATGTTAGCAGTGGAGCTGTAAACACACATCTGGCTGCGTGGTCTGAGCCAAGGACACGGGCCAAGAGACGTTTTCAGAAACCAGAGCAGAAGAGAGTCAGACAATGGACGACAAAAATAAATAAATAAATAAATAAATAAATAAATGAATGAATAAATGAGCTCCCATACCTCCTCCAGAAGTTTGCCTTCCACTCTCAGCTCCCAGGACGACACCTTCTCGGCCTCCTCGCCCTCAGGTTTACTGGGCGTGTAGGTGTTGGAGATGTAGATCCTCAGTTTGCGCTTTTGCTGCGTCACACGAGAGGAACGAGAGTTTAATGAGTGAAGCACGAACCGTTTGAGTCGGTGCGTTTGCACTCTGAAGTTTCCCTCCCTGCACATGTTGGTTTGTGTTATTTAGTCCATTTCAGAGACATTCAGAGACCAGAGGACAGAGGACACGATGGGTGGATTCTAACTTATCATATTTACCTTCTACATACGAAGCGGCTTTAAACTGAGACTCAGAAAGACAAGACGTCAACTTAAAAGACAGAGGTCTCTGAGTGGCTGTAGGACAAGATGGAGACAAGATGGAGACAAGACAGAGAGAAAGACAAGACAAAGACGAGTTAGACACAAAACAAGAAAAAGACAAGAGAAGATTAAACAAAGACAAGATAAATACAAGATGGAGACAAAGACAAGACAAGAAAAAGACAAGATAAGACAAGATAGAGACAAGAGGAGATAAAACCAAAGACGAGACAAAGAGAAGACGAGGTAAGGACGTGTTTCCGGGCTAAGTGGTCCTCTGGTCTTCACAGATTGTTTTCATGTCATCAGACCCGACGTCATGTTTTGTGTTAAACTCTGCATATGAACACAAACACAGCGTCTCCATGGTGAAGCAGGGCGGTGGCAGCATCAGGCTGTGGTGATGCAGACCTGAACCCAGACCTGAACCCAGACCTGAACCCAGACCTGAACCCAGACCTGAACCCAGACCTCACACCAGGACAGGGTTTCTGCTCACACCCGGTCCCTGAACCACCTGACAGACCTGGACTATGATTACAGGGTCCAGGTGTTGGAGCCTGGAGCAACTATGAGCAACTTATTTTACATTATATATATATATATATTGTTTTGGTTAATTTCTGACGTCTGTTTTCACTCTTACAGTCAAAGAGTAATTTTCTTGAAATTTTTTTTTTTGTATTAACCCTCAGACACACACACTTGTTCAAATATCCTGCTGAGCTCAATAACACAAGTGACAAATTTGACCATTTTTCTCATAAATGAAACTCTAACATTGCAGAATGAAGGTTTATATTGTATCAAGACTGAGACTAAAAATTGTGATTATAGTGAAAGTCAATGTCAAAAGAGGATAATAAATGTTAAATCTGATGCTACACAAAAACTAACAATGCACTCAAGTCAATATTTTAATAATCTTGATCATATCCAACACTTAAAAAATGTCAAAAAATGCCATTATTTTCTTGGAAAATCGCTCAGTTTTTAGTTATTTTTTGGTAAAAAAACAAACAAAAAAAAAGATTGTTGATTTTGTTTTAAGAGATTTATGCAGATAAAAAGTAGAAACAAATATTAAATAGTTAAGTTTTTATAGCAGTTTGTGGACATTGTGTCTCCGCTACAGTCACAAGAGGATATTAAATTTTAAATTTGATGCCACAAAAAAACTAATAATGCAATTTAAGAGATATATGCAGAATAAAGTTTTAAGGTCAGAAGAGGACAGTAAATTAAACCATGAATGCTGAAAGCAATAAAAGGAATAAGTATCTCTAAATAACCTTTAAAACATGACCTGAAGAAGACGTACCATGATGGGCTTCTTGATGGCCTCCTGAATCTCCATGCGCTTGCGTGCGATGGTCTGGTCCAGCTTCCTCTCGAAGGCCAGCAGGTCCATGTAGGCCTGGGACTCCGGGACCAGGTCTCGGATCTGAGGAGCAGCAGCAGGATGAGCGAGTATTCAAGGAATAAATCTGACTTTAATACATTTATTAATGATCCAGGGTAGTGGTTGTGTCTTCTTACCCTCTGCGGCAGAACTTTGTCGGCCATCTTGCGTCTTTTTGCCCTAAATCACACAAACAAACCTTCAGATTAGACAGAATGAATCTAAAACAGCATTTACTAAATATATCTCCCACACAGCGACGCTTTGTTCCGTCTCTTCGTTTGGCATTTGACCTTTTGAGAACGAGTTGACCGCACGCTGACGCATGACACAAGAAAGATTCTCATTCACTTCATTTCTTCGTCAATTATTTGTGGGTAACTTCACAGTGCGATAACACAATCACGGCCAATGTCATCTCTTTATTAAGTCCCCTGAAAGAAGGCCTCAGGTCCCCACTTATCATTTATGCTGACTTCATAGGAGTGTTACTTTAATTAAATTACCCCTCTCTCTCTCTGTGGCCAAATTAATTTACAAGCACTTTGATGACAAATTTACGACGTTGCTTCTGGCACCGAGCCGCTCTGATCCTAACTGGAGTGAACACTAGTGTGGTGAGATTAAAACACAGCGATTCATTGTGGAAGGAAAAAAAGGGACGCGCCGCTTCAGATCGCGGCGTCGTCGGTCTTCGGTCTGAAGTCAAAAATATCGACTCGTGTCGTCTGCTGCTTTCAAAGCGAAAGGCCGGTCATGAGATAGTGTCGTCCCACTGCGTTGATCTGAGCTGCTTCCTCACAGCTGGACGACCACTAGTCCTCCCATCTTTAAAAACATCACTGGTACGGTCAGCATCATTACTGAAATAAACCAGGGCTGGAAAAATAAATAAATATGGGTCCAATAAGAATGGACCTTTGCAAACCCCCACCCCCTAGCAACCGTTACTAGGTAAACAAGGTCCGTCAAGAGTAAGACAGACTCCAGATACACCAAGAGTTTGGCCGGGGGAGTCGTGTTCTTCCTCAAGTCCAAAACACAACAGAAGTGGAGCCTTAAGTGGATCAAACACGTCTGCTCCGATGTCAGGCTACAACAGGCTAAAGAAGCCACGGCTATAGCTAGCTAGCTAACGTCAAGCTAGCAAGATGCTCATATATGCAAAACTGTATATCAAAGTTTAACTAAAGTTAGTTAACTTAATGTTAGCTAAGTAGCTAGTGAGTTCATGTTGGCTAGCTAGCTTTAGCTGTTGTGTTGGGTCTCTGTGCTGGGAGCTCTCGCTAACGTAATGATTTGTCACTTTACATCAAAGTTTAACTTAGCGTCCCAACAGGCAATTTAAACTTATTTTGTTTTCTGGTCCACAAAGCTCTGCTCGTTGTATCTGAGGTAGAGGTCATTAGGTTTCTCAGATTTTGCAAATGACATGTATGCTTTTGCCTCGATAATCGTATTTTCCCCTTGGTTGCATAGTTTAATATTTCTGATATATCCCTCCACTACATAATGTAACATCTTTTGCGCAGATATTGCCACAAAAAAAAAGGTATTCTTGTCCTCGCCATGACACTCCATCGGCGTCGAGAAGCTTGATGGGCTAGCAACAGTAACTAAGGGGGGCGGGGCTAGCAACAGTAACTAAAGGGGGCGGGGCTAGCAACAGTAACTACAGGGGGCGGGGCTAGCAACAGTAACTAAAGGGGGCGGGGCTAGCAACAGTAACTAAAGGGGGCGGGGCTAGCAACAGTAACTAAAGGGGGGCGGGGCTAGCAACAGTAACTGAGCGTCTGGGCTTTTGCAAAAGGGCAATAATGACACAAAAAATCAAAAAAAAATAACAACACTATAAATTTAATCCCATTATATAATAATAATAAAGGTTTAATCCCATTATATCTCTATACATCTTGGCTGTTTTAGGAAAAATTTGATTTTTTTTTTTTCTTGATTATGACAAAAACACATTTTAGAAAATGTGAAGGTTCAAAAGTGTTGAGAGGAAAATGGTAATTGTTTCTTTATTAGTTGTATCTGTATCTGTTGTAACTGTATCTTTTATATTATTATACATTTTTAATCTGTTATTTACTGTATTTTGTATAACTTCGTTTTTGTGAAGTTGCACTAATTAACCCGAGAACTGAATCACTGGTAATGATGCTGCATTATTACAAACGTTTATGACAATATCTAGAGCTTAAATCTTGAAACTAGGTCATTTAATTTTGGTTAAAATGTTCACAAATTCACCAAAAAAGAGCGATAATTTTTAGTGTAGTTAGTTAAAGCCAGTGCATGGATTTACCCCCGTCTGAGACTTCCCAGAGCCTCTTGTTGTTGTTGCTGCTGCTGCTGCTGCTGCTGTTGTTGATGATGATGATGCTGTTGCTGCTGGTGAAGAAAACGCTTCCTTGACGCGTCCATGCCCGGAGGACCCATCCCTGGCCTCATGGCGATGTTACCACCCCCATACGAGGGGCCTGGTAGCTGCCCCACCATCGACCCCATGGGGCCCCCCACCCTGCTGGACGGCATCCCCGAACGCTACAGAGACGAGGAATAAAAAGGAGTGAAAATGCATCAGAACACATGAGTCTAGCCAGTTCATCAGGTGCACACCTGCAGAGACCCTGTAATCCAATACACAGGGTTTCTGCAGGTGTGAACAAGTGAAATTTAAGACTTCTTAAGACCATTATGGGCTAAATTTAAGCCCTAGGCTCAATCAACATGCACGTTCTCCTTGAAATGTGTGATGCTGGGAGCAGATCACCAGGAAAGTTCATATTTAAGCTTGTTTATTGGGTCTTGGGTCAATGTTTCGCTCGATCGACGCTCATCAGGACCAACGTATTACAACTGTTGTGCAACTTCCTGTTGTGTGAATTGAATTATAATGAAACCTTCTATTATTTTGACATTTCGGTTAGCCCGCCAGGCTAAATAACAGAAACACCACAAACCACAAACATCTTCCACAATGATCGCCCGGTTGAATCACCACCTTCCTGAAGCTATTACAACAAAAACTGAACACGAGAACAGGCCTGAAGGAGGATTTAGAGCAGGACTGAATGCATTCGTCGTCACTAGTGCACCTAATGAAATGGAAAGTGAGTGCACGGTCAGATTTAATGTGATGTTATAGGTGCTTTTTTGAAATTATTGAATATTTAACAGAGATATATACGTACAAATGATCTTATCTTAGACAAATGAACTTCATGTGAAGTGCGGCCGGAGTGGTTTGAAGATATGTTCCCTTCATTATATGATGATAATTATTAAATAGTTCCCTTATACCAATAGAAATGTACTAGTTTTTAGTCTAAAATGCTGGATTTGAGATGTTCATGGGTTCTTTGAGGCTTGACATAGTCACTTCTTTCAAGAAAACTTTACAAGGCAAAGTTTCATGTTCTATTGGTAGATCATTTTGCTTCTTTTAAGTAATATAAACCTAATTTTTATACTTTTTTTTTTAAAGCTAAGTTTTTACAGCGCACCCCGTCTCCATTGTGAAGCATGGAGGTGGCAGCATGATGCTTCTGGAACCAGATGTCTTGTAAAAAAAAAGTAGATGAGTGACATGAATGCAGTGAAATATTGTTAACTCCTTGAGGACAAGTTGATATTCAGGCAAAGAGAGAACTAACTACGATTCGGGGAACGATGAGAAGCACAAAAAGTTGTTTTTTTTACGCTGCATGAAGCTGCAGACGGTTGCAGAAGTGGGGCAACATGTGCGGGCTTTACCACCTCGGGGCAGATGGTGGAGATGATAAATTTACTTTTGTTTTCAGCCAACTGACACGTGATTATTCTCTCTCACACCTTTTATATGAAGAAAAATAATGCTCTGCCGCACTAATAACACTCATTTAAATTAACATTTTGAATGTAGAAAACGACTGATCAATATTGATATAATGAATTTTGCATTTCAATGCAACATTCTCAAATGCGGAAGTAGCGCACACACTTTTTATAATTTAAAAAAAAAAAACGCGCCTTAATGTTTGCTTTAATATCTTCCAATAAAACTTCATATTTTTTTTGAGTAAAGTTCAGATTATGGTTTCATTTACACTTGAAACTATATAAAAATGAGATAAGGCACATTTACAGCAACACGAGGTTTGGTTACGAGCAACAGTTCCTGTATTTTTAATGGGTAATAACTGAGGGGGAAAAGCCAACCTGGGGGTAGTGGGGGACGCTGCTCATGCTGCGGGGGTATCCGCCCGGAGGCTGCGGGACTCCTGGCATCCTCAAGCCCGCAGGGAGTCCGGCGTTCATGGGGCTCATGTTGGGATTCATCGGAGGAGCCGTGAAGCCTCCTCCTCTCGATGCCATCTTCTAGATCCACAAGTGGTTCAAAGTGACGAAAACTAAACGCGAATAGTAGATTATTATTATTAATAATAATAACGACAACAATAAAATAATAAAAAATAAAGATAAGTCTTGTTGACAGGTCGTTAAATGAGCGCAACTAGTGGCAGCTAGTTAGCCTAGCATTAGCAGACTCAAGTTCCGGGGTTTGACTCTACCTGGTAACTGCGAGTTTTCCGGACAGTTTTGCGGTCTCTTGTCTGCTACCAGCGCTTTTTACGACTAAACATCTCCAACTAACGCCAACTCCCCCCGCGAGGTTAGAGGCTGACGCGATAAAAGCCCGAGTTCGCGACAAACTGAGTCTAAAGCAAAAACAACCAGCTACTACTTATAACTAGTATTGGTGGGCGGATCGATCCAAATATCGACAATATCGATACCAAACGCGGGCATCGATGCTGATCGATATCAACAGGGTGTGATCGATACTTAGATTTCAGTTTTTAGCTGCCTCCAATACAGTTTTGGGCAAAATTAAACCGATAGTTTTGAAATTTCGATATTTATTTTGTTTATTTTTATTTGCACAATTAAAATTTAAACAAATAATACAAACATATTAATAATAAGACACAAAAAACACAGTGGGCTTATTTGAAGCCTCCACCTTGTAATAATAAACTGATATTTCAATTTCATGTTAGATATTTCATGTTAGATGTTAGATATCCTCACAAAGAATGGAAATAATAAAAATCACACTAAGACACTTTGGGACTGAGACACTTAACATGTCTCTATATCTCATGTTTGTACACAATTGCTTGTATATCCCATGTAAATTGGACTGTTCTTATTCTACTTTTAAGATTATTTTATTTTATTTTATTTTTACTCTTATTCATAGGTCTGGTTCATATATGTTCTTTGGATGCTTGGACAAAGGTTTCCCTGTGGGAATCAATAAAGTGATCTTGAATCTTGACTTGAATTAAATTCTCATCTCAGGAAGATGGATTTCAAATTAACTGGTCACATGATGCCCTGAATCATCTCTGTTGACAAGGAAACACGAAAAAAAAAGTGTTTCCATTGCACTTCTGTGATAAACTTTTATATTGATACGTCTAAAAAAAACTTATGGTGGAGATGATTTTTGAAATTTACATTTATGGATGTAAAATTTCCTAATAAAATATAAATATTGTACATTGAATTTATTTTCTTTGAATAATGTTCTTTCCTTCAATGTTGATTTAAAATGTTTTCAAGTTATTTCCCAAACACATTTGCTATATGAGCAACCATAAAACAAATGAGTTACACGTTCAGGTTCAGGTTTCAGTTTCTCTCTTGTACAAAGTGGAAAATGAGAAGACAGCAAGTTGTACTGTTTGTGAAAAGGCTGTAAGATGCTGTGGTAACACAACAAACTTCACGAAATCACGGAAGGAGAAAAATCCCCCAACCAAGAGGGAGAAGCCTTTCAGTCGGCAGAGAATCCAGGTCAATAATAATGATCTATTTAACATGTTTTAGAATATTTGTTGTGGAGAGACAATGTTCTAAACTTTGTTTATTTCAGAAAAAAATAAGAACGGAAATTAAAGGAGATGTTTAGTTTTATAGTTGTATTTTAGTGTCTGAACACTCATTTTTTTTATTTTGATAATAAAATATTTTCTATTTACTTATAAACAGAAAATTGTGTATGTATTAATTATTAAAAACTACCGACATCGGTATCGGCAACACTGGCCTTGTTTGTAGTTGGTATCGTATCGATACCAAATCGAGCGCTATCGCACACCACTGGCCGTACGAGATGCTGCATTCACAGTGTCGGAAATTACAGTTTTCTAGTGATGTGTCATACGGGAAAAGAACCGATGCTTGGTAGTGAATCAGAAGAGCCGATTCCTGTCGAGTGAGAACTGGCTCCATTTCTTAACCATTAAAATGTGTTAGAAAGCTGCGCACGGATCAAAACTGACCCACGACTTAATCCAGGGCAAAACAAACAAAAAAAAACGTTTATCATTGTCAGTACTGTTTTTCACCTCCTGTCTAACTTCTTGCTTTCATATCCACACAAGCATTTGACCACATTTGACCCAATAGACCATTTATCTTTGAATACACCACTCGTTTTCATCTAATAAATTGAGACAAACTTGATCCACAGAGAAACCTAAAACATTTTCTATGATCCACGAGTGCCATCAACATCCCCTTCTTTTCAGAATTTATGAAAATGGTGTTCTTGAGGATATCAAGAAGCCTTGGAAATGTTTTTTTTTTTTTTTTCTTATGCATTTTAATTTGCAAATGGGTCAAATTTGACCCTAATACAAGATACTGGTTAAGAAAAATAAGTGCAGTTGCAGTCAGTGTCTTGTATTTAATGTTCCCACCAGATCAAACCCTCTGAGGGACAGATTTTTGGCTCCTGGCTCCTGAGTTCATTAGGAGTTTAACACAAACTCACAGGACAGGTAACAAATTATTTATTACGCTAAACAGATGATACAAACTGAGCCATGATAGCAGCAATTCAACTATTGGAATATTTACACTACCACATCACACCAAGGACATACTGTATGTAACCCTTTACAATGTAAACACATGATACCAAGACATGTCTGAATGCTAGAAAACAAGCAGATCGATTAAAAAACAAACGAGAAACAAACAACAGAAACCTGCTTTCTGATTCAAACCCCTGCTGCTTGTACAACCGAGGGCTTCGTGTACAGAACATTTAAAAAAAAAAAAGACGTTTCCACAGGTGAACGACAACAAACAGAGCTGCTATTTGTGTTGTGATTCAGCCGGAGAACTATGAGCCTGACGGTGAAAGTGAAAAATAAAAGACGAACCATTAGCGATGATTGTCTTTGACATTATTATTCCTTTTTTTTTTTTTTTATTCTCAAAAGGTTCTAAAATGTGAGGAAATAGAAGATCAGTCACTCTTCACACGGCTGCCTCTGCTCCGCCGCTGCATCACATCAAATGTTCATTATTTTCAACTGAAAACCAACTAAGCAAAAAAAAATAAAATAAAAAAAGTGAGTGTTGGTACGATGATTTTGTAAATTAAAAAAAAAAAAAAAAAAATCTGTCAAGTATACGGTGGGATTTCTGCAGAGTTTGACCTGCAACACCAACGTCCATCGATTTTCACGACACAAAGAACCAAAGGTGAAGTGTTATCAGTCGTCCTGCATGTGTGCCTTCACGCTCACACACAACAACAACAACAACAGCAGCAGCGGTGGTGGTGGTGGTGGTGAAGGTGGTGGTGGTGAAGGTGAGAGGTTGTGCGGCGAGAATGTTATTGGGAAAACGCCTCATCTTTCATCAGCATGCGCGGGCTCTCCTGGTTTTCCATACGACGTCTAGGACCCATCATACCTACGGGAAATAAAGATTCGTCATCATTCTTCATTCAACCTGCCGTCCAATCACACAACGATAATAATAATATATTAATAATTAGAATAATTATTCAGCGTCCCACTTAAGAGCTGCTCACAGCAGATAGTTGATTAAATTCATTGTAACTTCTGCGCAATGACAATAGAGGGTATGTCTGTGACGTCACAGCAAGCGAGGTCTCCATAGTTACGGCCACTGAGTGACAACAAGGAACATGGAGCTTAGCAGCATTAGGTTGAATCATAGGCTTTAATAGCGTCTCAACTGTAATTTTTATTTTATTTTTTTTTTTAATGGCGAAGAGCTGTTGTGTGACTGGTGTTGTGTTTCATATTTAGTGTCGGGTAATGTTAATTTATGCTGTATTTTTTGATGGAGTCACACCTTATGTTACTTCTTACGTTACGTTCTGGACGTTTCTGATAAGTTTGTCGATGTTGTTGTTTTTGTTTCGGCCGACAGTAACTAATTCAGTTCCATTAGTAAACAATAACTCAATAAACTGAATATTTGTGATCTCCTCGTCATCCTTTTAACGCTACAGTATTATTAACGTTACTTCTCGGTAAAGCTCTTAGCGTTAGCATCTTTTATTTAGCTACACACCACAACTGAAATGAACTTAAACTAACAGAAACTGGGGCTAACCTGCTTTTCCAAATCCACACTAGTCCGTATGGATCATTGTCGAGTCTAATTTGATTTGATAATCCGCATTTCTCCCGGTCTCGCTGTATTTACTGATATATTTCGCCATGTTGTTTTTGTTTTGTTTTTTTTTGCCACTCAGGGGGGCGTGGCCCCGGGCGGAAGTGACGTCAATGTGCGCCCTCTAATTAAAGTTCTTCTTCGTGTGTTTACAGTTGCCGAGCAACCAACTTCGCTGCAAACTTGTTACTTCCATCGGATGCTGCGTTTCCGATACTGGTGGGTTTTAAAACTCCTAAATATCAAACAGTGTCTGATATGTCTCGGGTTTTATGAGTTTATTGATCATTATCCTCTCTTGTATCTGCTGATGTTATTATTTTAATATTTTTTCACGATTTGTGGACAATTTGAACCTAGGACAAAAAAAAAAAGTTTCCACTTACTGCTCTTATGCTTGAATGATTTGGATCTTCTTGGTGAGTTTGGATTCTGAGGTGGAAGAAAAGAAGACTTTCTGTTCATTATTATGTTCATTAGCATTATTTCCAGTATAAGATTAGCTGAAAATAATCGTACCTTGTCAGATTTCCTTTTCTTGGCTGTAAGAGACAGACAGTAAAGTTAAATGCTGACGGTGACTTGATGATGGTGAAACCCGAAGCAACAGAATCAGAACGTCACCTTTCTTTTCAGCACCATACGACCAGTCATTGTCGTTGACGTCGTCGTTGTCTTCTTGGTCGCTCTCCGACTTGTTGTTGGTGTTGTTGCCGGTGACTATTCTGTAACAGAGTAAACACACTCCGGTCCATCATGAACAATGTCCACCACCCTCTACACAACAACACAGTGTTTACATTAGTGTACCTGAAATATATTTCAACTGGTTATATCCAAGTATCTAAGTATCAAAGTATCTATCTAAGTATCAAAATATGTATCCAAGTATCAAAGTATGTATCTAACTATCAAAGTATCTGTCCAAGTATCTATCTAAGTATCAAAATATGTATCCAAGTATCTAAATATTAAAGTATCTATCTAAGTATCAAAGTATCTGTCCAAGTATCAAAGTATCTAAGTATGTATCCAAGTATCAATGTATCTATCCAAGTATCTAACTATCAAAGTATCTAAGTATCAAAGTATCTATATAAGTATATATCTAAGTATCAAAATATGTATCCAAGTATCAAAGTATCTATCCAAGTATCTATCCAAGTATCTATCTAAGTATCAAAGTATCTAACTAAGTATCTATCCAAGTATCTATCCAAGTATCTATCTAAGTATCAAAGTATCTAACTAAGTATCTATCTAAGTATCAAAGTATCTATCTAAGTATCTAAGTATGTATCTATGTATCAAAGTATCTATCCAAGTATCTAAATATCTATCTAAGTATATACCCAAGTATCAAAGTATCTATCTAAGTATCCATCTGAGTATGTATCTAAGTATTTATGATATTTTCAGCCACTGTTAAAAGCTAAAGCTAAAAAAAAGCTAAAGCTAAAATCTGATGTTAAAAACTATGAGGAAACGTCAACGAGACGAGACTAGAGAGTTATTTCTTATGTTATTTCTAATGTGATCTATTCATCTCCGTCATGTGATTGGACGAGAATTGTTTTTCCATCTGATCTCACACGATATTCAACCAAAACTAGCATCTGACACAAGCCCCGTGGCGGCTAATTATGTGGAGGAATCATCACTTTGATATTTCTACAGCCTCCGGGAAGTTAAATTAGTCTCATCTAAGTACTTTAAAAGTTACATGAAGTTATTACCTTCTGACGCAAATTTAAACAGTGGAGTGGATAATGGATTAACATTTAGCTAATGACGCCCATAAGTATAGTTCCTGGAATGAATCCGTCTTGTGTACAATTCCAAACACACAATAATACAGTAAACCATTCAAGTCTGTTCAATATATAACATGTTCTAAGTGTGTTCAACATTAGTGTTTTTACCTCGTTATGTTTGTTCTTTAATTACCACAACAATAGTTTTGAGCACTGTCCTCAGGGATAAGCTCCTTCTGAGCATCTGTGTTTATTTTAAACTTTAATCTGAAGTTTCAGTCGAATAAATGTCGTTTACTTGCTGCCCCATGCATTTCAAGCCTTTATTGTGTTGCACATGTCGGAATTGACAATAAAATTGACTTAAACTTCCAGCTCGTAGTGAGATCAGGGTTCCTACACAAAATTCAAAAATAATCTAATTTATGGCATTTGAGTAAATATTTGTGTATCATGTAAATAAATTATGGAATTAATTGTTTGTTTTCATTATTCTGAATATATATGTAGAAGATTACAGCTAAGTAATGTAGCTCATACAAACAAGCCAAAGATAAATTCAGTGCACGTTTTTTCGTTTACTGACTTGGTCTCACTTTTCATGCACTAGTTTTAATTTTCCATAATTTTCCAGACCTGGAAATGTATAAAATCTACTTCCATACTTTCCCTGTGGGACGGCTAAGACCCTGAACTAAACTAAACTTCCATGCAGCTCGTGTTTAACACCAGTAACGTGTGTCGCAGTGTTTCCATTCACCTCCTGGCGTACGTGAACACACCTGCGGTTTGCGATGCGGCTGCTGTTGCGTCCCATCCCCAGACATTTCTCCAGGTGGGGGGCGAAGCGCGAGGCGGCGATGCTCCGGCTGCAGCTGGGACAAACGCACTCTTTGTTCTTCCACTGGTTGTACACCTGGCCGAACACGTCCAGCCCCGGCTGGTCCACAATTTCTGGAAGACGAAGAATAATCGAGATGTGATACGAGTTAACGGTGGAACGATTTCCGGAGACGTGTTGTCGTCTAGATGTGTTCTTATCTTGGTAACGATTAAATGAACTCCACAGGAGGAACAACATCCCTCAAAAGCTGTAGGTCCGTTGCCTCAGGAACGTCCAAAAATTACGAAAAAGACTCATGACACAAACTTTTATCTGCAGGTCGGTGAAAACCAGAACTAACAGACTGAAAAATAGTTTATTAATGTATTAAATGCTTCTAAATCAGAATGAATTAATATTTATGAAGGGATTGTACGATAACTGCAGACTCGGCATATATTTTAGATTTTATTCCCTTTTAATATGTTTAACTTTAGCACTGAATGGACTTCATTTTGTTGTACATCCCCTACAATGTCAGTAAAGATATTCTATTCGGTGAACGATTGGAGACAGAAATCATCTTGTGACAGTTCAGTGTTCTACTGGGAAACTTTTGGACCTGATATTCATGCATGTGGATGTTACTTAGATACGTAGCACCGACCTAGACCCCCACTAACAACATCCTGTTACCAGACACCACAGGACCCCCTCAGAAGACCCACGTCCATTCTCTGATGATGCACAATATTAGGAAGGTGGTCGTAATGTTACGCCTGATCGGTGTATATGTGACAATGGTTAACCCCCTGAGACCCCACGTCCTTATACGGGGACATAAAGGTTTAGTTTTTACTGCAGCTTGTTCTGCTTCATTTGAACCCGTTATTAACTTTTGTAGTTTGATACGACTCATAAATTTAACACATTTTATCAATAGCAACGAGCCAGAATGTCGTTAATTAGCAAGTACTCGTTTGAGGACGTTGGGACTTCATTGTTCAAAATTCTGTCTTTGCTCAGTTATAAAATAAATAAATAAACACATTGGTGACTTCTTTATAATATTAATAAGGATATAATCCCAGTGACGACATATGAGGACATTGTTTCTTTGCTTAGTGAGAAGAAAATGATGCTTAGTTTTTATATGTCTTAGTTTCTTACCGATTCCAAATACTGTGGAGAAATTAAAAATGCATAGCAAATAAAAGCTCGGGTCTCAGGAGGTTAAACGTCCCGACCTTCTGACAGCGTGGGGGGGAAGACACCGAAACAGCTCATGCAACAGAATCTTGATGAAAAGTTGGACTCGCTCCTCACCAAAGTCCCTCATGCTCTCTTGGTCCGTGTCGTCCAGGAAGAAATAGCCCTGCTTAACAGCCCGGTGGACCTCGAAGCAGAGACCCAGGCAGGCGTCCTCCACCAGGTCAGACAGGATGTCCTGGGCGAGGGCCTGGCAGAGAGGACAAAGACAGACAGAGACAGAGACAGAGACAGAGAGGAGTCAGACCAGGGGTTTCCACTCACTTCTCCTGCAGATGAACCCTCCTCATGTACCTCCAGCTTGCTGTTGTCCAGGCTGGACATTGAAACCTCCTCCATTTTCATTTGCCAGAACTACCAGATGAGCAGACACTGCTGTGGTCATGCTGTAGCGCAGCGGGCATTGGCCGGAACAGGGCTGCAGCAGGAGGAGGAGGAGGAGGAGAAGCAGGAGGAGGAGGAGGAGGAGGAGGCGGTGGAGGAGGACAATGGATGTAAATGAGCCCGTGGTTCAGATGCATGGACTTCTTACAAACTGAGGGTGCATATGTGTGTGTGGGGGGGGGGCAGGAGGAGGAGTAGCAGGAGGAGGAGGAGGAGGAGGAGGAGGAGGAGGAAGAGCTGCTCCTCACGGTTATAACCTGCGGATCAGAGAAAGCACAGTGAGCTGAGCTGGAAGCGTCTGAAATCAAAGCAACACGCTGCAGCTGATGAGTGTAGCTTAGCACGAACCTGGCAGAGGAAAACAAAGAGCGTGGAGGCTGCGTGCAGGCTGCACGCGCGAGACCACCCCACGGAAAACAAGCAGGCACGCGCACGAACGCAGCACACACGAGGGAAACGCGTTAACTGCCCCAGACTGTGATTAAAATCTGATCTGATGTGAAAACAGCGCGGCTTGTTGCCCCCCTCCTCCTCCCTCCTCTGTCTCTCCACCCTCCACTACTACACTCCTGCTGCACTGCGGCTGCACTCCGCCTCTCAACTCCTCACACAAACCCCCCCACGACACGGACACGCGGAGGCAGAGAGAGAGGAGAGCACGACGCCCCCGTCCCGACACGAAGCAAAAAAAAAAAAAGGAATAAAAGCTGATCGCAGCTGATCGTTTCCTCTAAATGTGTTTATTTACCTATTTCTGCAGGCATCCATCTTTACCTCACACCGATCAGACGCGAGCAATCGATCCCTGCACCACCGAGCACTTCTCCTGTCTTCCTCCTCCTCCTCCTGTCTTCCTCCTCCTCCTCCTCCTCCTCTTCCTCCTCCTCCTCCTCTTCCTTCTCCTCTCTTCCTCTTCCTCCTCCTCCTGCTCCTCCTGCACCAGCCACACTCACACTTCACTGACTGAATCCTAAAACGAATCATTTCCAAACAGTTTTATCCGTGTAAAGAGTTTTTAAGAATTAAGTTCAGTTTGGATGATAACACTTCTAAAGTCGTGTGGAGGTTTTGGGACCGAGTGCATGAAC
Organism: Mugil cephalus; assembly: GCF_022458985.1. NCBI lineage: Eukaryota > Metazoa > Chordata > Actinopteri > Mugiliformes > Mugilidae > Mugil > Mugil cephalus. The sequence continues at coordinate 2,762,110 of NC_061785.1, read as the reverse complement.
GATTTAATTAAATTTGGTTCATGCAAAATAAAGATTTGGAATTTATGTGTAACAATATGGTGACAATTGGCAAATTGTATAAACATAAATGTTTTTAAAAATAGTTGCTCCAAACTTAATTACTTCTACAAACGATTTTTTTCAAAAAAGAATTTTTTATCATTTAAAGAATAAAAGATTTTTTTTGTTTTGTTTTGTTATTTAAAGAATAAAAGACCATTTTAAAATCATAAGTCATTGTTCTTTAAAGAATAAAAGAATTGTTTTATTTTTTTTAAAGTAATTGGAGAAGCCTTGAAACTATTTAACTTCTTTAAGTTACATATTGAATTGATTTATTTTTATTTTTGTTCTTATATATATATATATTTAATGCAGATTCAGATTCAGAAAGCTTTGTTTGTCTCCAGGAGGAGCTGATTAAAGCCACACAGAGCAGACAACAACATAAGTTCAGATAAAAATATTAAATAACATCGAATAAACTGATTAGAATGAATAAAGACATAAAATAAATGAAACATTTAGGAAACATACAATATGAACATTTAGGTGCAAATTTGGCAACGAGGTCGGTAAAATGTATTCATTTCATTTATTTAATCTTTTGATGGTTTTAGAAATAAACAAATGCATAAGAGTTTATTAGATTTTCAGTTTTAAAAGCAACAACAAAATATATTATTTAGTAAATATAACTATAAATATATATATTGTTTATCTATTAATATATGAAAAAGGAAAAAAGAACAATACGAGGACAGTTGAGTCATATGCAGAAGCAGAGGAGAAGTTATTTTATTGTGTAAACTGAGCAAAGACTTTGGATCAATATTCAGATGTTATTCTGATTCCTGGACAAAACGTTTCTGAATTCATCTCTGAGTGTTTGTGGTATTTCAAGTTTGGCTTTTAGACTCTAAAATAATTTAAAAAAAATTTTAAAAAAATGAATACAGTTCAATTTTGAATAAATGCAACACATCATGGAGAGCTGCTCCACAACAACTCAACACAACAACAAAAGAAAAACACGGTAGACAAGTAAATTTACCTTTAATATAAAACATATGATAGAAGGAGAACACAGACTTCATCTGATTCACATATAACCAGAGTTGATTTAATCCTATCATGACTTTTATGAATGAAACCAGAGGAAAATGACACATTTCATCGTGCAGCGTTTACTCTGAGCTCTGATTGGTCCGTGAAGATGCTGCTGCCTCATAAACCACCAGAGGAACGATGGAGGTTTAATGGAAACGTCTTTAAAATCTTTATTCACAAACAGCTACATTCCCATGAGGCACATCATCTTTCTTTGTTTTAAGTCCCAATCCTCCGTTTGACGTCAGAAACGCAGGAATAAACCAGCCTGAGCTCCACAGTCCGTCTGCTGTTATATATTCTTCATATAAATATATAACATATATTATCCAACCAACAGGCCACTATTAAAGCCGTTATTGTTCCGTCTCTTTAAATCTAATCCATGTCGAACGCGGAGCCGCTCGTTTCCCCGTCGTCCTGTAACAATGAAGCTTCGTTAACATCCGACACAGAAACAAACCCACGAAGAGACGATATTTAAATGAATAAAGAGGCTCGAACCTCAGAGGTGTCAGGGATGAGTGTGACATCATCATCTTCATCTTCATCGTCGCTGCTGTCCTCGATGTCTTCGTCCTCTGAGTCCTGTTCAAACATTAACCGAGGGTCAGACAGTTTCCCAACATCAGGGACGTCCTGATGGGTTCAGGCTGGTCTGGAGGTTTGAGGACGGTTTATATATATAAAGAATAAACGAATAAAATTATATTTATCTGAAGTTAAATAGGATCGGATCAAGGAGGAGAATAATAAATGTATGAGTCAGTAGGAAATAAAATAATAATAAAAAGCTGAGTCCATCCTCCGCGTGTCCCTCTTAATGAAACCAACGATGAAACTCACAGACGCCTGATCAACTCTCTGCTTTCCTCTGTCATCGTCTTCACAGTGACGACAGACGTCAGGGTCCAGACACTGAAACCAGACAGAAATAAAAACTATTTCAACCCTCACGTCCTCACGGGGACAAAGTCTCCTTTACCAGTTTATTTTTTGACATTTCAAATGTGTACACGTGTCCACAGTGTCACTGAAATAGTTACGATGTCACCATTAAGGGACAAACGTGTCCTCTTCTGGATTTACTTTTACATGCCAGCGTTTGAGACAGCAACATAAATATTTCAAAATAAAACACCCAAAAAACGCTTTTTTTTAAAAACATAAACCTTCATTTATGTAAAAACTAAATACATAAAATCCATCAAATCAATACTTATCATTGACAAGACTCTAATAATCCCCCCAAGAAAAATCCACTTTTAGGGTGTTTTATTTTGAAATATTTACAATGCCGTCACACACACAGACATATAAAGGGTTAAAAGTTAGAAATTAATCAAACTTGTGGTATTTACGGTTCGGACTGAAGTGGATTGAAACATTTATGTAACAAAAGATAAGTTTTTGTGCGTTAATGGTGAAATCAGGTGCGAGGGTTTCGCTCTGAAGGACTCACTCTGGGGTGACTGGCCTCATAGATGTTCTGCTCTTTCTCTGGCAGCGCCTGACAGGGAAGGACGGAAAGATTTAAACTTCCAGGTCAAGATTTAAAAAAAACAATTAATTAATTCTAAAATATACACCTCAAACCACTCCTGAAGCTCCTCGTAGTATTTCTTCATGTCTTTATTCACTTTGCCTTTGTAGAAGTGTCTCTCTTTGGCCGAGAGCTTTTTCCACATCCTCCTGACTTCAGTGAACCGATCCTTTGAGTTCGGGATTTTGTCCTTTAAAAGCTCCATCTGACGCTTGAAGAAAGCCGAGTTCTCAGACCTGAGGGAGTAAAAAGGAAAGGAAAGAATGTAATTATGAGGATTTCACTCGTGGCGAGTTGAAATAAAACTCTGAACTCACTGAGACGGCTTCTTGGGCTCGTTGGGGAGTCGTAGCCGAGGCCTCTCACTGTTTCTTAAGTCCTGCACGAGAATAAAAACAGAGACAGTGGATCAAACATGAAATGAAATAATCCATCCAGAGAAGATGTGGAGATTTAGACTAAAGAGGAAAAAGGGACAATAAAGAACTGGTCAGAGTGAAGTCCTGTTTCTAGTTTCATCTGGGGACTTTGGTCATGAGATAAAACTAATCCAGTGAGAATCTGCATCTTTTTATTTTATTTTTATTTTGGACCTTTTTCTGCCTCTCGTCTCTTAATAACGATGAAGGATGTTTAATAAGTCAAAGTGTGGACAGACGTTAGACAGATCCACTCCCATTTAGACCAGGGATGAAGTCTTTAAGTCAAACATTAGATGGAGCTGCTTTAAATACTGACATGTTGCTGTTCATTCCCTCCCCAGGACAGACTCAAAAATACAGTTTTTATTTACAATTTGCAAAATAACTAAAAGCTGATGAGGCTGCAGGTTCATGCATATGGACTGAAGCGACATCCCGTTCCTAATCCATACGCTTTAATATGAAGTAGCTTTAACAGCTTCAACTCGTCCCACAAACAGTTTTCATCTATTGAAAGGTGTTGAGGTCAGTCCAGTTCTTCCACACCAGACTCTTCATGGAAGCTGCTTTGAGAAAAGTTGTAACAGGAACGGTTTCATCTCCAAACTGGTCCAAACCATTAATGTACGGATCAGATTTTGTATGATTGTGTCTCTGTTTGGTTTTTCTGTTGTTCTATTAACTCAACTATATAATAAATGAGGCCACTACTTCAATATACTTCAGAGTTTAAAGTAAATAAATAAATTACTCTGATGTCTTGTCTTCTTTATGAAGCTGTGATTTGAAATATTCAACTTTTTACACATTAGGGTTTAAGTATCGATATCGGATCCGTATCGCCGATACCAGCCTGAATTTTACTCAGAATCGGATCAGAAAGGAAATCACTAACACAGAGTTGGGAGTAAAAGGTGTTTTTGAGGATCGTTTTTCACAATAAAAGCTCCTGCAGACTCTGCCCACACACTGTTCTGGCATCATCAGACTTTTTCTCTTCTAAAGGAACAGAAAAAGACTTTTTAAAAACTTTCTGTTTCGGACTCTGGAGGCGACAAGGAGTTCAACCTTTTCAGCTCCAAAGTAGATACTTATTGGTCCCAAAGAAAAACAAAAACTGTTTCTGCTTCTAAAAGCGCCAGGGAAGGAGATCCAAACTAAAAGTCTCTGTTCTGCTCTGTTTTAAGAAGGAACCGTTTTATCCACGTTCACTAAAGCAATAAAAACTTTCTGGATCTGGATCCTTTTTTGTCACCTTATGTGTGATTCCATATCTCGTGATGATCTCCTGCTGCTCCTCCTCATCAAACCTCTGAGGAAATAAAAAAATCATAAAATAAATCACGCTGAGTCTCAGGATGTCAGGTTTTCCTCCAGCCTCATAACTCACCTTCAGATACGCCTGCAGGTCTTTCACAAACTGTCTCCTCAGCTGAAAGAAACGAACCGAGCTTCAGATTCAGACACATTTCCCGTTTGTGTTGTGTTGTGTTGTGTGTTGTCTGTGTGTGTAGTTGTGCATCCTAACCTCCTCACATCGCACAGAGTAGCTGTGCCTCTGCTTCAGATCCAGCGCTTTCCAGCGTTGGGCCCAGATCTTCACGTTGCTGCTGTTGGCGGCGTCGTCCTTCGATATCACCTGCTCTTTGCAGAACAGGTTGTAGCCGTTGCTGAAAATGTTAACACACAAACACACAGACACACAAACACGTGAAAAGAAGAATTAACTTAAAGCATTTAATTCAATTCACCCGGCGACAAACAGAAAATGTGGGTGAAAAGGCAGGAACTTTGTGTTTTTTTTTGGTTGGTAACCTTTGTGCTCACAGCTTCTTCTTTGTGTCTAGTTGCAGACGTGTTATAACAAGTGTGCGTCGCTCAGATATTAGAAGCTCTCCTCTCCACAGCACATTAACTCCGACTTAAAGAGAGATTTATTGGACTCGGCTCTGGGAGAAGACGGGGGAGGAACCTTCACAGGGTTCATACCGGGGAACTCTGTGCCGATACCAATACCGATACCGATATTTAAAATGACAATTTTTTTTCTTTTTCTTTATCATTTACACATAACTGAACTGTTTTTAAATCCTTCATCTCTTCATCCTCCCAATGAGCAAACATTTAGTTTGACATTTAATATAACCTTTAACTCCCATGAAGTTCCTGCCTTTAAAATAACTTTTAAACTTATCACTAATTATAGTTTTACATTGTCCAGCAAGAATCATTTTACAGGATACAGAACAATGAGAGGATTTTTGGAAAATTGGAAAATAAAATATGTTGATTATAAATAAAAATTACAGTTATTTGTTTTGCTTTGGCGCCGTCTGCAGACAGTTTTTTTTTTCTGCAGGCGCCCACTAGTGTTTGGGTGGTGACATTACAGAGGGACAAGAAATAAATGACTCGGTACGATAAAAGCACCTTGAGTCTCACCGGTGGTGGTTCGAACTTTATTCATTCGTCTGTTTTAGGTCGATTACGAGGTTTGATGTGTTTAAATCCTTTCTCACAGTGTTGCCTCTAGAAATATGCTCTGCCACAAAACTGACATCTTGTTTCAGCTGATCAAGGACAATGTGCGTGCAGAGAGAAACGGTATCGATGCATCTCTAGTTCCTACACATTTGAAAGTTTAAAATTCGATACTTTTTCCAGACCCTAATTTCCAGAATTCTTGGTAAAAAAAAATATCTAAGTAAATAGTTGTGCATCATGTAAATAAATTATGGAATTAATTGTTAGTTTTCATTAATCTAAATATATATATGCTGTTATGTCACCAAATATTTTCCAGAAGATTAAAGCTCGGTGACGTAGCTCATACAAATAAGCTGAAGATCAATTCAGTGCATGTTTTTGATCACATTTTTTTAAATATTCATAATTTATTGTTTTAGAAAAACATGAATATTTTTCCAAACGCTAGTTTTCATTTTCCAAACTTTTCCAGAACTGCAAATGTATAAAATCAGTAAAATCAAATTCTATACTTTCTAAATACTTGTGTACGAACTTGGTTTAACATGAGGTCGTGAGTTCTGAATATTAAAGGATTAGTATCAAATCATTCACTTACAAAGGCGGCTTTGGAGGAAGACCGTCCTCGTCTTCACCCTGCACCGTCAGAATGAGACACATTAGTGGAGATAAATATAAATATGAACATGTGAGAAGAACAGACTGAAATCTCTGCGTTAATGTTCACGAGCTCAACGACCGTCGCGTCGCGTCCAGAGTTTCTCTTCCTCTTCAGGACTTTCTTGGTTTTACCGCTGGGATTTTTTCCATATTGTTTCCTGCAGGAGAAATAATTTGTTTAATCCGACTCACATCACACGAACACCACAAGTCACACGTGTCACGTGTTCGTACCCAAACTCCAGCAGCCTTCTGTTGTATTCTTCATTAGCAAGTTTGAACTTCTTGATGTAACGTTCCTGGAAAACAATCAAACAAAGAAACAAAACTAAAAATCAGCAATTCTACATTTAAAAAACCTTCTCTGATGAAGACGAGACGCGGCGCTGACGTGGGAGAAGACTTTTACCCGTTGTTTGTTGGAGAGAGACTTGAACCTGCTGGTTGCTAACTTTAGCAGCTGTGCGTTGCTGAACTCTGGGTGTTCGTTGTGAAGCCGAGTCCAGTTGTCCTCATAGTAAAGGGCGTTAGGAGGGGAGGGCTTCTTCGGTAACTCTGGGTGGATCTGCAGAGAAAGAACAACAGATTTCTGTCTCAATTCCAGTGAATGTAATAATATATAAACATATAATCCCTGGAACTCATGTTTACATTTACAGTTTATACTTTAGGTTTGTTCTATTTGTCTTGTACCTGCACGTTATGCTGCTCCCTTCTGCAAATAAAGCTTTCTGAATGTGAATAACGTGACATTGGCGCCCCCTAGAGGACAGAGGAGGAGCTGGGCCCAGAAACAGGAGCTACATAGAAACTGCTGTGAACTTACTTTACTGTTTAACTTAGGGTCTGAGATGGTGTCTTCAGCTTCAACAACGAGCTCATCCAGAGTCCGAATCTTACGCATCTGACGAAACAAAACCAGCAAAGATATCACACAATCTTTTCACAGAATTAGCTTCTTTACTCGTTTGAAAAATTAATCCACAGGAAAAAATAATTAAAAAGTAGCATAACAACCATGATCTGAACTTTTGATTATATATATATATATATATATATATATGTGAGTGGATGAATTTATCATTATGTGAACACATACAAGGAATTTGACTCCGGTCACTTTGCTCGATGGTGCAACAAAATAAAACACGACACTATGAGCAGAGTCCACTTTCATCTCCACAGTCTTGAGCGGGTTTAGCTCCGGGTGGTTCTGACTGCACCAGAGAACCAGCTGATCCACTTCCCCTCTGTCTGCAGACTCGTCCCCGTCGTCCTGGATGAGTCCAATGAGGGTGGCGAGTTTCACAGACGGGTCCCCAGAGGTTCAGTCATTAACGTAGAGGGAGAAGAGCAGTGGGGAGAGAACACACCCGTGGAGCGTGGAGCTGAAGTCCACAAACAGAACCCGTGCGTAGGTCCCTGCAGAGTCCAGGTGGTACAGGATGTAGTGCAGAGCCACGGATCTGTTTGGCCCGTAAGCAAACTGCAGGAGGTCTAGCAGGGGGTCAGTGATGTCCTTCAGGTGGGATTAACACCAGACGTTTAAAGGACTTCATGACCACAGACGGCAGGGCGACTGGTCTGTAGTCATTTAATCCTGAGACGGGGGACTTCTAGGGGATCGGGATGATGGTGGAGTTTGAGACAGGAGGAAGTCCATCAGACTGTCCAACGCCACCTTTTAAATGCTTTAATACCGATTTGTAAACTGTTCAACTGTACATAGTTTTCATACAGTAATTCATATTAACATGCTAGTACAACTCATATATATATATATATATATATATATACCTCCACACATATCTACATTTTGTTCTTGCGCTGTAGATTCTGGTGATTTTGTTGGTGTGTTATGTTGATGTCTGTGTGTGTTTGTATTAGTATTTTTCTATTCTAGGTTATATCCTCCCTCTCTTTCTATAAACATTGCCTTTATATTTCCTGGTAATACATTGGTCTCCACTTTGTACATTAGTTGCACTATTTTGAATTTAACCAGATGTATAAATGTAAACATTAGATCTGGAAATTAGAGGACACTTTGTTTTACGCACACACACACACATATATATAAATATTTGGTTATTTATCTGTATGTGTTACTCACTTTCTGTAGAATCGTAATCCACTTGTCTCTGCAGGCTTCAGGTGAGTGTGGAGGAAAAGACACCTTCTTCCAGTCAATAGTTTTCATAGACTTGGTGTAAATGCTCTTCCTCTCATTCTCCGGGATGTTGGTTTTGATGGCAGCTAAAAGCTTCTGCAGGTTCGCTTTGGTCCAGACTGGAGTAAAAACAAATAGCACATGCTCAGTTCACAACATTCACATTAATAAAGCAGAAAGTTTATCTTTTGGAGACTTAATTGTCGTGTACCCACCAGATTCTTCAGTCCCCATCGCTCCGATGAATATCTCAGGAGGTTTTTGGATCCGCAGCGGGACGTAAAAACAACAACAACAACAATCTACTGTAACGTGGGAGATTTCAGGAAACAGCCGCAGAAGAGTTAGCCGGCTAGCTAGTTAGCCGACCTTTGGAACTTCGCTAAAAAATTAAATAAACGCCGTCCAACCATAAATGTACTAGTTGTCATGGTTACCGGTAACCTTACCTAAAATAAACTAAAAAAAAATAAATAAATAAACACGCAAAACAACCGAGAAACACACGTGTGGTTGGACTCTTGAACTAATACTCTAGCGCGAGAGCAGCCAATCAGAAGCGAGAAAAGTGTTTGCGTCATCAAAAGGCGGCCGATGAGCTTCTTCTGTGGTTTATTTTAAGAACCCCTTTATGTTATAAGGGAGCGGGCGCCCCCTGCTGACACGGAGTATGTACGTAGAATAGAATAGAATAGAATAGAATAGAATAGAATAGAATAGAATAGAATAGAATAGAATAGAATAGAATAGAAAAATACTTTATTCATGCGGTAAAATTAATATAAATAGTAGCAACAGTAATAACTGTGTAAATGGAAGACTGGTGATATATATGAGGCTGTATTAAACATGTGTGTCTGTGAAAAGTTTTATGTGTTACACTTCTAATTTAGGATATGTAAGTGTAAAAATAAGTATTCTTTAATTATACATTATAATAAGTACGAACATATCTGCAATATTAGTTGATTTCTTGACTTTGATGTTGATTTGGTGCTTGTGGGAGACAATAGGGGCGACTGTAAAAACAAGAACACTTACCATTTACTATTACCAGTAGAATACAGTCTGAATTACCGAATTACTTAATCTCAAATGATTTAATAAATAATCAAAGATCTTTCTGGGCCTGGTTCCTCCACCAGGTGCCTCTGCTCCACCTGCTGCCCATCTCTGATGTACCCTGACATCACAGAGTAATCAGAGAACTTCTGCAATAGACATGGTTCACTTTAGTGAGAATATAACGCCTGTAGAGCTATAAATACTCACTGACCCTGTACAACGTTAAGCCCAATGGACTAACCAGTCTTTTGTCCAACTTTCTGCATTAGAATGTGATTTTAAATTGAAAATATGGTGCATTAACAGTCATTTAATTTGACCCCTCCTTTACAAACTGCCCATTCGTACAGATATGAAGTGAGAAGTGAATCCCTCATTCATTTTTGACAGGAAACTCAGTGTGTTAGAAGGTAGTTTTGTTTTATTATTCATAGAGATGACAAGATGACAGTAACACAGCACACACTAAAATGTCGACTACAGCATTTTGTCTCTCCTTGCATTGCTACATAGTGGCGTTGTCCATTGGCTCTCCAGTGTTACCACTTTGATCACGTTTGCTAAAAAAAAAAAAAAAAACCTGCACATTTCCTTCATCTGTGCCTTAGAAATCACATATTACTTCATCCGGAGTCGGCTTTTACTTGCAGCAAGAGGCTCAGTGACTTCAGCTGCACATATTTATTCAATTTAGGATTTTAATTGATACTATTTTCCACTCAATGTTCAGAGCTTGCATATATATTTTATTTTACATATTAGTGCCTTTTCTTTAAGATTTGCAAAGCACTTGCATTTTTGGGTCTTTCTTTCTTCTAAAAAAAAACAAAAAAAATAAAAACAAACAAAACAAAAACAACAATTGGGAATATTTCTTTGCTTCAGCACTGCAACAGACTTACCTGAGAAACATTTAAATACTATAAATTCTTCAGGAATGTTTGAGCATTTAAGATATTAATGGTATTCAAATAATCCACATTTGAGGTTTTAATGAAAACGAAAACACTTAAACATGTTTGTGCTCATAGGTAATTTAAAATGGCACGAATCTGAGCCACATATAAAATAAATAACTTAAAAATGCCGGCAGCTGTCATGTGAGACGTCTACAGCGGCATCTGAGATTCACAGTATACGTCCTGACCAGGCTCCTCCTCAAACGTCACCTTGGCATCATCAGCATCCAACTAAAAAACAAGCACAGAACAAGAAAAATAACAGTGAATACTACTTACTGCAGACACGTTATCATGCATATTGTATTTCCACGCTCACTGGCGCCACTTACGCATTTCATCTCCATTTCGGTGAAGAGACGTCCGGTCATAAACATCCGTAGAGGAATGGTGAGGATGAGGATGAAGGGCAGAGCGAGGGACACCGGACTGGACTTGACGATCCACAGAACTGCCAGACACACAACCTGGATGGCTGTGAACAAGTGCATTCGTCCTGTGCTCACCTGCGTTCCAGATATATACAAATTAGAAAGGCCCTTATATGCATGTTCTTGCATTGCTGAAACAGAACTCACTATTTATATAATGTAAATCCCAGCTCAGCTGTACAGGAAGAACTGTCGCTAGCATGTTGGTGTTGTTATTGTGTTAGCCTAGCCCTGTTAGTCAAAGCCCTGCCACACTCACTAACAGTTAGCATCTCAGCTAAATGTCAAGTTCAATGGTGCGCTCTCATTTCTTAGTGCGAGTTATTTTATTATTTTTTGCACCAGTTGAAGGCAGCTAAGAGAAGAGCAGCGTCCTCTAATTTCTTCTCTCTTACTACTCATGCATCGTGTGCAAGTATCGTTTAGCTTGTTATTAGCTGCGTGTCCTCTCTTAAGGTCCTGCTCAACTTTACTTGTTGTTAAAAGGGTGTTTTTCTTACAACCATCACTTACTTAGTGCTTTCTCAGGGGGTTTCTGGCTCTGGGTTCTTGAAATAGTCTTGAGACAATCTGAATTATTATTAATGCTGCATAAGTCAAATTGAATAGAACTGTTCTTCCTCTTGCACCACCATAAAGTTTGCATGTTTGTGTGAAATGACTTAATGACTGAAGCTAAAGTTGGTCCTGACATTGTCTGAATGCTGATACAAGTTCTGGGCTTTTAGGTCTCGCCAACACATTTGAGCTGATGGTCAAAACTTAGCATCAAGTGAAACAATAAATGGTTTTCAGGAGGCGTCATCAATCCAGAAGTCGCCATGTTGGACAAGAAAGGCAAACAAAGGGCAAGTAATGCCACATGCTGTAGCTTGATATGAATTACATTATTATCATTACATTAGAAAATTAGTTAAGAGCCACTGCATCAACATTTCATTATCTGACAAAAAATGGGCCGAACAAATTTGGATGTTGTCCAAACTTTCCATGCACGCCTCTTTTCCTCTGATAACTTCTACGTCTATAAAATTCCAAATGTTTTTCACAGTCTGCCTGATTGGTACAGCCAAAAACATGGCAGTAATTCACCATTTCCCACAATCAACTTCAGTCTGTGCACTTTGCATGCCAAGTGCCTCCAACCTGGCGGCCATGAAAACGATGAAAACGCTCTAAAGATATCACATGCGACTCTTACTCTAGTGGCATATGGTTCATCAGGGTGGTATTTCTTGGGAATGAATAGAAGCAGAATACGATCCCACAGCTGGATTCCATTTAGCGACGTGACTCCCATGTAAAGGAAGATCCCGAACAAAGCCGACATGGGAATCATCTTCAGGATCGGCTCCATCAGAATAGACAGACCTTTCGGCACAAACAGACATTCAGGTGAAAAACCGCATTAATCAGCTTTACGTGCAAATTCAAAATCTAGCACCTACCGACAAGCAAGGCCACCACAATGCCACTGATTCTCTGCTCGATCACTTTCTCTATCACCGGTTTTGGGCCCTTGCTCATGACGGTGAGTGCGTTGGCGTGGGTGACAGATCGCACCGTGGCAGCGCTGAGCCATGGCACGCCAAATATCGCACTGAGCCCTCCCATGCCGACCAAAACCAGCAAGTCGAAGTGGAACCCGGAGCCCTTGACCATCTTCCTCTCAGGTTTGCTCACAATCAAACTGGTCAAAGATATTAAATTCAGCTTTATCTGTTGAAGTGAAGGTGATGTTTCCTGGGATGAGAGTGCGGTAAGTGACTCACGTTGTGATCTGAGACTCCAGGAAGATGAGAATGAAGACGAGCATGGCCGGGACGCAGCACGCAAACATCAACCACACTGGGAAAGGCTGGTGCTCTCCGAAGGGGTTGATGAGCCAGCCTCTTTTGGACGGGTTGGACACCATGAGACCTTTGGGTACAACCAGTTTCTGTTGAGAAAATGATATTTACTGAACTTGTAAATGGACCAAGACCAATTCGACCTTATGCTGACGCAAGCTCTTGTATCTTTAAACAATGTGGAAATAGATCTAATTGTGCTTCAGAACGTTTGATAAATTGTGCAACAATGCATGTAGGATTTCAGACTAAGAAGCGTTTGGACCTGGCATTCATTCATATGGATGTTGCTTAAACATGTAGCACCCACCTAGACCAGAAACCAATCAAGGAATAAGGTGAAGACCTTTTAAAATGAAATATAAAGGTAAACCCAAAAGTAGTCAAAAATGGCCAATCACGTTCAAGGAAGTGATAAGGAACAAAGTGTCCAACTAAAAAAATCCAACTGTGAACTCAGAGTCACAGGCCAACCTGAGTGTAGGTATCTTCGATGTTGTAGTCCACCACAACCATGAGGAAAATGGCAATAGGTACGCCGAAGTCACCAAGCAGGCGTCTGACCTAGTGAGCACAGATATAGACAGAAATAATAACAAAAACAACCCGGTTCAATTAATAATAGGAATTTAAACTGAGTATATTGATGTTAAATGGACTGAGAAACACGAAACTCACCTTTCCGGGAAGAAATGTCCCGTTCTTAAACTGACGCAAAAAGAAAGCAATGAAGAAGCAGCCCAGCATGAGGCACATGGAGAGCAGAGCTGTGTTGGGGTACGGCGGCTTAATAGTGGTGATGTTAACAGTCGCGTTGCCGGTGGCGTTGTCATAGTCGATGGTCTCTATCACTCGTGGGTTCCAGGGATTTTCCACTGTTGCATTTAGGTGATCATAATTTAGAATAAGCGGATGTGTCTTGAAGGTCTAAAGAGAACATAAAGACTCATCGTGTATCTCGGATAAGAATCAGATTTCATTTCAACAAATGGAAATGGACGGAGGTGGTTTACCCTCCCCAGCTTGGCGAAGGTTTCATAGATGAAGATGAGGGAAATGAGGATGGAGAAGATTTCCTGGGTGAAGCGTGAGATGAAGCGAACCAAGAAGCTTCCCTCGCAGGCCACAATGATCACGACAATGATGACCAGCCACACTCCGACCCACACTCTCCCTACAATGTACTCAATGTCTTGGGACTTGCAGAACTAGATGAAGGGAAGTGGGGATGAGTTGAATGTGATGATCTCTAAACGAAAACAAAAACGTTTCTCTTTAACTCACAGCGAAGAAGGCCTCCTCGAACACCAACAAAGGTCCAGAGAAACCGATGACCAGGACGGGCTGGGCAGCAACGAAGCAGAAGATGATCCCCTGAATGCTGGTGGAAATGAGGAGCTCTGGGACGCCCATCATGTTTTCCACCTTATCAGCTGCAAAGATTTAAAAGACATTCAGAGAACCTGTTGAGTTTTTTTCATGTGTGCAAAATGTAAAAAACAGACACAGCCGCACAGACCTAGGAGTCCTCCAAAAGTGATGGCAGGAGACAGAGCAGCAAAGTAGATGAAGATGATGGCGGCGACCACCTGGGCGTTGAGGGCGTCGGTGATGTCGCTCTTGTAGAACTGGTAGCGTCTCTTTATGTCTCGAATCATCCCACCGAAAGGTCGACCGGTGCGTGAGAGGGGGTCATCAGGAGGAGGTCCGGTGGAGATTGAGACTAGATGGAGATTATATAATTGTATTTTTGTCTGACTGAAATTGCTTTTTTTTTTATTTGTTTTGTTGCATGTGATTCTCACCCCTCCGAGGTTTGGAGTCCAGGCGGTCGGCAGGGTCAGAGGACTGCATCCTGTCCTGCAGTAGTTTCTTCTGGAAGCTCATGATGTTGCTGAGCATCGATTCGTTCTGGATCTCGGTGGGAGGAATGACGATGCTGCAGTCCATGAAGTCGGCCACGGCGTCCGTCAGCTCCCGGGCAGTCTTCGCTTGAAACGCTGCCTGATTGAATACCTGGGGCAGAGGGGGCATCAGTTCAGAATCTCATCACTATTTCTTTAAGTTAATGAATTTCCAAAAGATGTTTCAGGTCAGTTTAAGTAAATATCAGCTAAGAAGGATTTACATGTTAAAAAAAAAACACAAAACAAAGATGCACAACAGTAAAAGGTGTATAATAATAAACAAAGTGGTATTCATGAACTGTCTTGGAACCTTTGTGAGCAAGTTTCTGGTTGTTTTCATCAATTTTTGTTCCTTTCTTATGAAAAGTAGTTGACAAAACTGTATTATAGTAAGAAGGCACAATAAGCTAAGACTTCAGCCTTGACCTTTTCAGGCACTGTGTACTTATATAAGTAAGGAAGAAAACCCAGAAGTAAACACGGAAGTAAGGAAGTACACGTGGAAGTAAGGAAAGTAAAGGAAGAAGTAAACAAGGAAGTAAAGACGTAAACCTGGAAATAAAGAAGGAAGAAAAGGAGGAAGAAAGCTTGAAGTAAAGGGGGAAGTAAACCCGCAAGAAAACAAAGTGGTAAACCTGGAAGTAAACAAGGAAGTAAACCAGAAGTAAACAAGGAAGCAAAGGAGGAAGTTAGGAAGTAAAGAAGGAAGTAAACCGGCAAGAAAACAAGGAAGTAATGAAGTAAACCTGGAAGTAAACAAGGAAGTAAACCTAATAATCAGTCTATATTTTAAATTTCCTTTTTATTATTCTAAAATTCTGTTCAATTAAATTATCGGTAACTGACTGAGACTCCTGCATCATATTTGATAATATAAAGTATGAAGACTCAGCCTCATGTAGCAAACATGCTACACTCGACGTTTATGGGGTTGATTAAATACATAAATAAAGAAGCAGATGTCGGATCCTCTCTCTCCTAAAAAGAGAAAGGAAGGAGCAGACACTAGGCTCCAGCAGGAGCTCGACAACGGCGTCGTCCACCGTCCTCCACCGTCCTCTACCCCCTCCCTTCAATGCTGCGACTCCTCCCAGACTCGCCCCCCACCCCCACCTCACCCCACCTCACCACATGCCTCCATGTTTCTGAACCTTAACTGTGCAGGTAGAATAATAAAAACAGAACATATAAGAATAAATATATTAAATGTACAGAAATATTTACAGTTGCTGCACCAGGCTTAAGTAATTAATTAGTTACAGTTTGACAGGAAAAAAAAGTACAACCAACTTAAAGTGTGGAAGTGGTAGAGGTTGAATATCATGACTCTAGTAGGAGTACTCCTTTTAAGAGCAGTAATGAGAACTACATTACTGCACAGAATGGAATGATAAATAAGTTAACTCACTATAAACTCAAATTGTTGTATTGCTTTCACTTTATTTTCGCATGATGCACATATAAAGACACACTTTTACATCCATTTTTTTCCAATTTTTATCTGCAGGTTATAGGAAAGTTACAAGGTAAGAATTTAATTGCATGGCATAACCCATGCACCTGATAATAAACACCTTGAATCGTTGTACCAGGGTATGTTAATTGTTTGACTGTAAACTGAAACTTGAGACTCTCTTTCTTTTTTTAAGCTTATTGACGTCTGCACATCTTGGCTCGTGTAAGAGAGTAAAGGGCAAAGACTTTACAGTCGGCTTACTTTGTCGGCCATCAGCGCTGCCATAGCCCGGCCAGTCTCGTGGTAGTCCATGTCCGTCTTGCTCGGGCCAACCAGAACAAAGACGAAGCGAACGGGGACCTCCACGGCCGGGTCCAGGGCCGCCGCTTCCTTCAGACGCAGGAACGCGATCGTGGGCCTCTCCAGAAAGTCCAAGACTCCTGGGTACGATCAGAGTCTTCAGGAATCACCTACATATACGTATACGCCACATGTCGCATTGAAAGAGGGACTCACCTACTAAAACCATGGAGGCCTCAACACGGTCAGATTCATCTCTCTAATGGAGCAAAGAATGAACACATGTTAACATGTCATGTTTCTGTTTATTAAAGTTAGATTAAACTTTATACATGTTACAGGTGCAGAGCAACAAAATGAAGTTTATCATATAACCAGAAACACTAACAGCAGCAACAAGCTGTAAGTGCATGCATAGTTAATAAGTTCAGGTTGTTTATATAGCAGTAGTTTATGGCTGCAATTAATAATCTTTATTTCAAATATTTTTTTCACTAATTAGTAGAAGAAATTCCATCTGAGTGTTGCAGCTACTAATGCATCATGTTTGATGTTCTGATTTCCAGTCCCTCGACCTGAACAAGATCCTCTGAACTAATCCAAAAATAAAACTTTTATTTTTTATTTTTAAAGTGATGGGTCAGAACAAGGTCTGCGAAGAATTCTGTGGAGGGCGACAGCTGCAACCTTCGCCGTCATGTTGTCATCACTGTCATTGTTATCAATGTTTAAGGGACAACTCACTCGTTCCTTGACTGAAAACCTCTGAAGGTCCGTCCCGTCGGTCAGGGCTTGGCTCTCTGGGTCAGGTGATTGGCTGCAGGCAAAAAAAAATGTGTTCAGGACCTTATTTTAAGGAATAGTTTGGTATTTAAGGAAAAATTTGAAGAGAATTTCAGCTTATCCCTGTTAGTATGATAAATAAAAAATGTTAGACTACAAACTAGAACATTTTTATCATTATTGATTTTTATTGATTGTGTTTATGCTAAGCTAATATATTTACTATATGAGCCACATTATTGCTCTAGTATATGTGTCCATATTACATGTAGGTGTGTGATGTGGGGTGACCTGTCCAGGACTCAGGTAACTACCCGTTGCCTGGTGGAGCTGAGGTTTGTGGGTCAGAGACGTGGTGGATAATAATAACACAGTGGCTACGTTGTCTGAGATCTTCTCCTCTCCATCAGATTATTTGGGTAATAGCATAAACGTAGGTTCCCTGACCTGTGGCTCCGCAGCAGAGACTTCAACACCTCCTCACGGTCTCCCGGCCGGACCTCCTTCTTGTTCACCATCTCGCTGACCATCTTCTCCAACGCGCCGGCCAGAGTCTGCTCCTCAGAGCCCAGGATGGTCACGCCTTCTCCGAGGAAACGTGGAAGGAAACGGGCCACAAAGACGATTATTTTATAATTATACCTGAAAATCTTTTAACAAACAAATAAATAAGCCTTGAGACCGACCTGTGTTCATGGTGCGTCTGAGCTGGACGAGGCTCTTGAAGGTGAGGTAGGAGATCGGTGAGGCTCCCCACACCCCGGCCTGGGGGTCGAGGCTCTCCTCGTAGCTCCCCCATCGGCCCGTCTCCTGCCAGTAGGCCTCCTGCTTCTGGTCCTTCATCGGCTCCTTCAGCACCACCTTCCTCTGAGGACAGAGACGGAGGACACCGGCTGAGACGGAGGACGCCTGCGCGCTGTAAACGGACGGATGGATGGATGGATAGAGCTGCACCGCCCACCAGCTCCGGTCTGTGGTTCCAGTGGCCGGTCTACGTCACTGTCCTGCCTCTGAGTCTGAGGGGACGTCCCTCAGTTTAAAACTTCATGTCTAGATTTAAAGTGTCATTTAGTTGTTGCCTGTGAATTCTGTTTCCAGTCGTTAATGACGAAGTGGATTTGTTTTCACAGGACAAGTAGAAAGATATTAACGGTTTAAGGGAGAGTCTGTCTGTAGTTTATAGTCTGTAGTTTGTAGTTTGTCTGTCTGTTTTACAAGTTCTCATTCTGTCGTTACTATTTTAATGCTCATTGAGTTGAGAACATATTGAGAATGTGCAGATCCAGACTGTGCAGACACTCAGGAGTCAGTCCCGTCATTGTGTTGCCGTCCAGTCCCGTCATTGTGTTGCCGTACACACGCTGACATTCTTGGTCAGGTCCGTGACACAATAAACAGTAAATAAAAAGTGACTTCTCTGGATGGAAAGTGTGGATCACTGAAACACCTTGAGCTGGTTTCCTTTAAAGAATCTTCTGAAGTGGACATGGATCATGACTCGTCGCCCTGTCGCCCTCATGTGGGAGGGAGATGTCCAGCTGAAACTTTGTGTCTACACGGTAAACAGCGATCAGATGGGTCCAGTGTCTCCGCTGGGTTTCCGGTGTGGACAGGATGGCTCATCCCGGACATGTTTGGACTGTCAATACTTGACGTGTGCGTGGAATGAGGACGAGTTGTGTGTGTGCGTGTGTGTGTGTGTGTGTCTTACCTGACACTCTGCAGTGGGGTTAGCGTTGGTGTTAATGTTCCAGGCAGCTGAAACACACACAACGAACACGATTAAAACAAATAATAATAAAGATTTCAATAAATGCGTAGGTTTCTGCACGGCTTGCTCTAAACATTTAAACTAATGTCAATTTATTTCACAATTAATAACAACAAATGTGTTTTTAAAGAGACTGATAAAGGAATGTAATGATGTATGAAATATATAAACACACAGACAGAGAAGAGGAAGAGATCAAATAAAATAAAAATACTGGATTAAAACGGTCGATAAAACCTGAAACTTGTAAAAATTAGATTCTCTACAGGATGCTGAAAGCAAACTCACCACACTTTGTTCTGACAAACCCCTCTACGTGCTGCCTCTGTGTGGTTAATAATATTCATTCAGATTATAAGATTTATTTATTTATTTATGTCAAGTGGTGAATTCTTCTATTAATGGAACAATCTCAGCGTTTGAGGTCAGAGTCAGTTCTTCTTGGAGGAATTAATTAGTAAAATTTTTCTTTTTATGTGTTTTTTGTTTGCTTTTGTTCTTCTCTGTTCTCAGGTTCATACGTGTGGTTTTGTTTTATGCACAAATTTGCAGTTTTAGAAAATAAAACAATAAAAAGAACTGTGAAATAAAACACAATAAAAAGAGCAAAATGAATTCAAATTAGATAAAAGATCAAATCGAGGTCGTTCAGTGAAATATATGCAAATGGTTAAAAAGTTAAACAGAGTTAAAAGACGAGCTGCAGCGTCCTGCACCAGATCCCAGGATAGAGGACATTACACCAGTCAAGACAGGACGAGATAAAAACATGTAAAAACACTTTAAAAATCTTTAAGAGACGTAAAATACTCGGGATAAAAGCCTCACACTGAAGAAGCCGCGGCCAAACTTTTATTTACATTAAAGACATTTCAGACCATCCAGTCTTTAATGTCCTTGTCTCGGTCTACGTGTGGTTTCAGGGACTCATTTACAATAAAATGATGTTGCATTTCCTAAGAATGTGGCCTTAGGGGGGGGTGGGGGGGGGGGGCAGTAAATGGTGCGCGGTGGTTCCAGTGGGTAGAGCATCTCCACAGTAACCGTTTGATCTCAGATTGGAATTGACTCTGTCGCTCAAGTTTTCTGTCACAACACGATGATTTATTTCCAAAACACAGCTGAGACAGAGGGGTGGAAGATTCAGATTAGTCCGACGAGACGCCGTCTCCAGTCTGTGTGTGTTTACATGTTTTACTCATGTGGGGGGACATAAATCTCTGGACGTGTTCATTTTGTGGGGACTCTGCTCCTGTTTGATGACAAAATACAGAATACAGCCCCGGGTTTGGTGAGACTTTAACTTTTCTGCTGTCACTGGTGGAATTAGCGTCAGGCTGCAGCAGATATGTGCACATTTAATGCAATGTTGCATATTTTACATTTGTGCATAAATATGTGCACAGGTTAAAGTGCACATTTGTACGTTTTGAATGCACAGGAGAATAAATGACTGCAGGTGCACGTGTTTGCACACATATATTAGCAGGTTCCATGAATTATCTCAAGTTGCATTAAAATAAAACTATATATTTATTATTATTATTATTATTCCTCAAACACGTATATGCATGCACAGAAATATAAGATGAGATAATATTCTGATTATAAAAAGGTGGAAAGTTGTCATTTGTCCACGTGGTGAGATTGTTTTATTTTAATTTAATAACTGTAATTTGCTGGGAACTGATCTGCAACAATGTTTTAAACCTTTTAGTCTAAATATACAGACCTGTCACAGATAAATATATAAACGAACAATGTTTGCTCTATGAACTGTAGAGAAATAGTGGAAATATCTGCTGATTAAATGGTTTCAGGAGGAGCTGACCTCATATTTTTCATCACATTTTTCAAAGGAGAATTTAATTTACTCCAGAAACGTACAATTAAAAAGGTGCATTTTAACTTCTTCTGCACGCATTTTTTTTTTTTAGTTATTTATTTTTTTTTTTTTTTATGGAAAATAAAAACTCAAGCCGCACACTCACATACACCTGCAGAATAAATGTGTCTCCTCCACGTACTCCTGAAGCATCTCCTACTGTCAGTTCAAACCTCCTCCTCTGGGGTCCCACATCACACAAAAAAATGCATCCTGGGTATTATTAAACCAAACCAGAAAGTCCTGCAGCAGGCTCCTAAACGCCTGTCCCACTGCGGCGCACGCTCCCAGACAATAACAGCAAGTGTGCAGTTTCCTAGAAGAGCTCCGTTCCCATATTATTCATGCCACAAAGTTACAGCTTTAATTCTATTATGGCACAAATACCGTTCACACCTGTAGCAGAAACGGTGACGCTTACCTCCTGCAGGCGCTCGCCGAGCCGACAGCAGTGACAAGTGACCCCAGGATGGCAGAAGAGCGTGACTTTATAAACAGCGCCTCTTTAAATCTGCCTCTGCGTTATGTGTGTGCGTGTGTGGGTGCGCGGCACCTGCCGGTGGGCGGGGCCGCGGCGCGCGCGCACCCACACACAGGTAGGTGAGCGACGCGCACGCTCGTTTCTCTCGTGTCAAACATGTTCTGGTCTCACCCAAAATATTTGCAGTGAACACAGCGGCTCCGGTATGCGAGAAAACCCCGTCGCACTGTGTCATTATGCGACCTGCATCTTATCACGTCGAGTGTTTTGCGCACAACAGAGGCTCGGATTACGCCGCCCGCTCACCTTCAAACTCACCGGAGGAGGCGCGGGGAGTGCAACTTTGTCTGGACGGCTCGCATCGGTCCAGCGCCTCAAATCGAGGCCTGAGACGTGACAAAAGAAAGCAAGGCATTTCATTTCTAAAACAGGACAGGTGTCTGGAAGTCACAGAGACTCAACCTCTGACGGGGACGTAAACGGATACTTCAGGGTCATTTAACTTCTCGAAACAGATGAAAACTTTTGTTCATTGAAGGATGATTCCAGACTTTCATTTAGATTTCTGTTTTATATATTGAGTGGTTGTCTCAGACATCAGGCGTCATGTACAGTAAAGCCCCCATCCATCCATACATCCATACATACACATGAGGAGCTGGGGCCTGTTTTGAGTCTCTAACTCTAAAGGTCAGTCCACCTTAATGCAGGAAACATGTAAACCTCCTCCAGGTCCCCTACACATCCTGAGCTGAGTCCCACGAGTCCCACGCCGGTAGAAAGCGTGGGACGTGTCTGTTTGGCTTGTTTTTAATGTCCCGCTGAAGCCCTGAGTCAAACCGGAGACCCGTCTCTGGGGTGTCCCCCCGTAGGTAACCCACCCTCCGGAGAGGACGAGCGGTTACAGAAAATGAACGAGTGAGTGAATGAATCTGCTGTTTCTGTTTCTGGCGCGCACGCCCTTGAGCATACCTTAGGCAGGTATGTGGGACATACAGTATTTATGTGTAAATAGCATGCATGCATTAAAGGTTTCCGCCAGTCCTTTGATTTCTGCGCCGGCTCGTGTCTCTGCAGATTCTTTTAATTCTTAAAACCGTGTAGCAGAAGGTTCTTTCTTTCATGAGGGAGTGAAACGCTCGTCTCCAGCTCAGGATGCAGCGATGAACTGAGCTTCCCTCAGAGGATTTAAGTTTGGTTTTCACACAGATTTATGCTCGTTAAATCTGAGAGGACCAGCGTAGTTCAACAGGTAGATGAGCATCGCTGGAGTCCTCGAATCCTGCAGAGACGAGCATCTGCTCTGAAATAAATAAATCTGTATAAATCTACACCAGTGGCGTCTGATGATCAGAATGTAAAAGAAAAATAAAAGACAAAATAAAATGTGCAACCACCTTCTGTTAGTCTGTGTCTCAGTATAAGATCCAAAAGATCAGAGACGTTTTCATCCCCTCAAACTTTATTCATTGTGACTCAGTTATTGACTGACGCTCTGATTTATTCTCCTGTAACTCATTCACTTATCTGACTAGTTTTTTGTATTGTTTTGTTTTTTGTTTTGTTTTTTTGCAGACAGAATGATCAGAATCAGAACCAGAATTACTTTATTTATCCCAAAGGATCATTACTTTTCATTACAGCAGCTCGTACTCACAGTGTTCAGGAGAAAGAGCAACGTAGGCGATAAGAATAAGAATACACACAAATATATAAAAAAAACATGTACAAGTACAAGTGAGCATGTGAACACATTGCACATGTAGAGTCCAGACTCCAATAAATATATAAGGAAATATGTTGTAACTCTTAGAGGAATAAAAATGTGCGATAACATCACAAATTTTAAAAACAAACAACGTCTTAATCTGATGAATATTTATATTGAGCCGGATCGTTTTTAAAACAGACGCGTTTACACAGAAATGATCTTGATTAACTTTAGAAAGTAACATATGATTTTTGTGTTGTTGTTGTTGTGTAATAATCTGATATAGATGAGGACAAGAAAACGTCATCCTGCTCTTTCATGGTCATCGGTTCAGATTCAGACTGTTTCTCTTTGTGTTAGAGAAGAACTGAGGGGAACTAGTCGACTGACACTGACACTGTTTTTAACAACGCAAAAGACTAAATGGAAGATGAATACAGCTAAAGTATAAAAATAATAAAAATAAATAAATTCAGGACTAATCCTTCTTCTTTTGCCGTAAACTCACCCTCAAATGACACATTTTTCAGTTTCACTGATCTGAATCTGAAGCTGGTTGTGAGTTGACACATTAGAGGAAATATTGTGCGTCCTGTATCCTCAGCCTGGTTGTATCCTTGTTTGTGTCTGTGTGTGTTTGTGTGTTTTCTGAACTCACCGTCCTGAGCGAAAGGTCAGAGGTCATCGTATCCTGAACCTTCACTGCGTCTCCTGTTGATCAGCAGAAAAGCTAATTAGCTGTAACACGTAGCAGCGACTCATTCACCCCTGAGAACAGTCAACAGGTGACGACGGCTTTTTCCAGCCGTCGCACTCAGATCTGATCACACGCGTGTGTTCGTACGTCTGATGATAATGAATTATAGGAGAATCTCCTCTAATCGTTTCAGTGTAACCTCAGAGACTGTTTGTGAATTAGTCGTGAGTCACTTCATATTACAGCGAAAACAAGTAGCTGGTGTCGGTGAGTTCGAGTTGTTTCTGTAAATATGTCTCCTGCAAATATTTCCAACTCGTTTTAATAAATATGGATTTGAAACGTTTCATTTACCCGCTCACTGCTATTATACAGTATTTTATAAGTAGACGATGCATTTGTGTGAAACTAATTCACTGTAACTGCAGCTGATTTAATCTGCAACAATGTCTCATATTCATCTTCAGCTGAACACATGTAAATATTTAGTATGTGTCTAGTGTTAAACATTATGTACGTTATCTGTCCGGAAACTGTAGTGTGAATATCTGGAGTTAAATGTTCAGAAGAAGAAGTATAATTAACACATGTCTGCATCACATGTGTAGAAAGTGAACATACATTTCTCCAGCTGTACAACAAGTTAACTGTTTTATTTTATTTTATTAAATGTTTACTGATATTTAATGTTTATTTTATTCTTGAATTTTATTATTTTATTTAAGAAATAATTTTTAATTTTTAGCTATTTTCATCTATTTTTATTTTATTTTATTATTTTTTTAAATATCTTCACCGATTTTTTTATTTTATTATTTTTTAAACCATGTTCACCTATTTTTCTTATCTTTTATTATTATTATTATTATTATTATTATTTAACTGTCTTCACCTATTTTTATTTTATTGAGTGTTTTTTATTTTTTTATATATTTTTTTATGTTAAACTGAGCTGTGACCAAGTAATAAGTTTAAGTCTAATAATTTATGAGACTCGGACCCATCATTAATTTAAAAAGCAGAATTTTTCAGTTGCACTAAGGACTTAAAGGAACAGAGGAAATAATAACATTACAGGAAATAACATTAGTTTAGATGTAGGTATTAATAAATCCAGTCTTACCTGTCCAGAGGCTTTTTTCCCACACTGAGACAGCTGTCTGTCCTGGGGGGCTCTTATCCAAACCCCTCTGATTAGCGGTCAGTGTGTTCATCTGAACGGGGCGGTGACTGTTTTATTTTTATTTTTAAAAACAGGTCAAGGGCCCAACCGTCCTCCCTCGGACAGGAAGGAGATAAAGACGTTCAGGGGCCTGAGGATCCTATCACACGTCAACATCTGCCTCAGACAACGGGCGCTTGTCCTCCTGGAGATGCCCCCCTCCCTGAAACCCTGCACCACACCCACCCACCCACCCACCCAGCCACAACATATTTATTAAATACGTCACAGTGGATCCTATAAGAGAAACAACATGAAGAAAAACATCTAAACAGAACTAGTTTTTACGGTTCTAGTTAAAAAAACAAAAATAACACTGAAAATTGTACATGAAAGACACATTTTACTTATTAAAATGAAAGTTTTAGAGGAATTTAGAATAAAATGTGTGATTTATTTCAGATAAAAATATAAAACACGCCTCCAGCTCTCAGGATAAAACTGGTCCGTTCACGGTCTCAGATTCATGTCACTGATTGGAGCAGTTTTATAATTAACGCTGGTGGAACTGGAAAGAACCTAGAACCTAGAACACACACACACACACACACAAAAAGTAATTTATTTTTAGTTTATTTTTCAGGCTAATTATCTGTTTTTTCTAAATAATATATATATATATATATATATATATATATATATATTATGGTTTGTAGTTTTTTTTATCAGAGTAATTTTATTGTTATGTTTTTTTTTTTTTGCTATTTTTTTATTTTTCTGAGCAAGTCGTTTTCCTGTGTTTTTCTTTCCTGATTAATTTTCTTTTATGTTTTTTGGACTCATTTTTTTGTGTTGAGTTTCGAGGCCCTTTGAAACATTAAACGCATTGTTTCCTTTACTATACTACGAGCTTGAATTAATGGAAACAAGTTTTACTTTCATCTGCTTTCATCTCGTGTGGGACGGCAGCAAAAACCATAGAACCGAGGATGAAATTAAGATTTCAGACGTGGGGGGGTCACTACTGCAGCGTCGTCTGAGAACCTCTGCAGCTGGAGGCTCCTCAGGAAGTTTTAAATCTCTTCATTGACTCCAGTCCATGAAGAGATTAATATTTAAATGTCACTGGTTGATCTGGGATGAGGGATCTGCAGACCAACAGGGGGCAGTGTTGTCTCAGATGCTGCAGGGACCAGTTTGACTCTTTACAATCAGAATCAGAAAAAACTTTATTTATCCCCAATAAGAGCAAGAGAACAGCATCACAAAGTGAGTGGACAAACGCAGCGTATTGTGTGTAATGGCATTAGTGTCGCCAGTAACAGAGCAGTGAAATGAATTGTGGTAAATAAAATAAAAAGCAAAATGTAAAAAATATAAAACAGCAGATTGAGTATGTTAATAAATAACGTGAAGCACAGATGAAACATAAAGAATAAAGTGACACTGTGAGGGTCATTAAAGCTTCATTTAAAATAAATGTCTGAGGAAACGTTAAGTTTTATTGTTTCAGCTTCTGATTCTGTTAAACTTTTATTCTCATAACTAGAAACTAGCTGGAGAAAAACGTCACAGCATCATTTCAGTGGATTCATTCTGCACATGATCACGTAAGGTTCAAAAACTCATCAAATTTAAGAGTTGAAACTTATTTATTTATGAGCATTAACTTTTCTAGTTTAATATGAAACAAAATCAATCAATAGTAACGAGCTGTAACTTCACTAATTAGCAAGAACTCGGATGAGAAACGTTGGGACTAAATTATTTGCAATTCTACATTTGCACAGCAACGTTCAGACATGAGAATTAACAGTTTTATATTTCGGTGACTTTATTATGATACTGAGTGAAATAATCCCAGTTTCCACACACGAGGACATAATTTCTACCGAAAACGACTTCCTGTTCAAAGACGATCGTTAGTTAGTTTTTAACTAATTGTTAGTTAATTAAAACTAATCTAAAGACATTAACTGCATTTATTGTTTGTTTGTTTGTTTTAATAAAAGTAAATATTCTGAATCTCTCCACTCTTTTTCTCCACAACTGAACAGCAGATGGCGCCAATGAGCTGAAAATGCACTTATCATTCTGTCATAATGTTGAAGTTTGTTGTTCAGATGTGGCTCCTGAACTAAAATGAGGTTGACGCCCCAGAAAATAGAGAGTTTTTAATCACAAATAAAACAGTTTAGATCTTTAACTGCAGAACCTTGAAACCACGTTAATGCCTGAACTAAAAACTGATCCTGAAACTAAAAAAGTTGCACCGTTTATTCTTCTAAATATGAACAGAGTTTATATTTAACACCTTAATTCTAACTTCTTAATCAAGACATGAGTTACATGTTTATATAGAGAGAGATGTGAGGACGAAGGCCTCAAAGTGAAAGACGTCTCACTGAGCATGTGCGAGGCTTCGTCCCCCCCCCCCACTTCAGAATAATCCACGGGTGTTCCAGTGGATTCTAGTGGATTCGTGTCAGGAGACCTGACTTTGCCAGGTCAAACTTATTATTTCATCTTTAAAAGCTCTGAAAACTGTTTCAAAACACTGAGAAAAAATAAGAAAAACGTCTGAAAACGAGGTTCATTTCACTTAGAATAAACAAAACGATCTGCCAGAGTAAAAACTGCCAAGATTTCATCAACGTGAACAAATGTAGCCTCAAAGAAAGAACAGATATCTCAAACTCTGGTGTTTAAAA
Source organism: Mugil cephalus (assembly GCF_022458985.1). NCBI lineage: Eukaryota > Metazoa > Chordata > Actinopteri > Mugiliformes > Mugilidae > Mugil > Mugil cephalus. The sequence continues at coordinate 2,734,549 of NC_061785.1, read as the reverse complement.
CCAGCGTATTTTCCTTTAATAGAAGTCACTTCATCTTAATTAGATTCCAGTTTTGCAGCAGAAGAATGAAAAAAACTCCTCCTTGTCTTGTTTCACTGTTTCAGGCCCAAACTAAACACATCGCAGACACTATCTGATCGTAACCAGGTGACTCTGGTTTCACCTGAACCGAGACAGAGAATGTGCTGCCAATCTTCATCGCTCAGAGTTTGTTCTGGCAGACGGATGATAGACGGAGGCTGGAGGAGAAAACACATGAATCACTCAGCAGATCTGAGGACGAAGACTGAAGGAAATATACCGATCAGCCATAACATTATGACCACCCATCGATTACACAGACCCTTCAAAAAAAAGAAAACACATTAAATAAAAAATATTTATATGCATAAAAATAATTATTTAACCCAAAGTTAAAAAAAAATAAATTAAATTAAATTAAAAACTCAATATATATATATGTGTAATTATTAAACCAAAATTAAAACATAAATTAAAAATAACACAGACCCTTCAAAAAAAAGAAAAGAAATTAGATAAAACAAATATATATACATAAAAATAATTATTAAAAATGAAAATGTAAAAATAAATACATAAATGAACAAATAAAATAAAGTTTAAAAAGAAGGAAAGAGTGAAGTAGAGCTATAGACCTAGATTATAAACTACTGTAAACAAGCTACCGAGCGTCTGACTTCTCCATAAAGTCTAACAAAGTTTCCTGTGTTAGTTACTCCAGTGATATATCTAAATTTTTTTATCTAGTTTCAACGACTGCATAACCTCTTTTATCCAATGAGCCATTTGAACCCTCAGCCTGCTAATAAAGGCCAATAGATTTTAGAGTTCAAGTGAAGCCAAGGCGTCAAAAATCGACTGTCAGATCAGAACTGGGTCAGTGTCGGGACAGAAAGAGGCTAAACACACACAGACAGGGCAGTGTTGTTGTGTGTCAGGCTGCTGTAAACCACCAAGGTTTGGGGCGGGGGGGGGCTGGTCTGGTCTATGTGGGGGCTACATGTCTAATTGAATGAATTCCAGGTCCAAACGTTTCCCAGCAGGACCTTAAATTGTCACAAAATGATTTAAATGTCATTCACTCGTCCTGGTCATAATGTTGTGGCTGATATGTATACATGCGCATATAAACGCTGTGAGAACCTCAGTGTCTGAATTCAGCCGCTGTGTCTCTGAGTGCATCATCATCATCATCATCATCATCATCACTGTATCGACGGTTCTCGGCCCCCGAGGCCGAAAACTGATCGATGCATCAGCACAGACACAGATGAAGCCGGTTCAGAGGAAACATGTTTCACACAAATCTAATCACACGCTGGACACTGTGCTACAAATAGAACCACGCAAACAAAATGCGCCGGCAACACTACCGGTGCCTTCCCTCCTGTAACTAAATCACATCTGCTCTAAGAGAAACACGCGGTGGAGGAAACGCTGAAGCGTCAAAGGGTTTGAGTTTTCAGCGTCAGGAGACGGAGGGGAGGACGCAGAATGAGGACAGGGGGACAGACGGAGGGAGGACGGACGGGATGGACGGACAGATCAGATCGATGCAGATGAGGAAGTCCCACGGGAAGACGCTGGATTTGTTTCCATCCGGCCTCTCCGAGGTTTACGCAAGTTTGATCCTTCCATCCGAGCAGAGGGGACGAAATGAAATTAAGAATATCTGCAGCGGCTCAACAGCTCCAGCGTTTTACGGCTCGTAATGATGGAGGGAGGAGGGTGGAGGGGTGGAGGGGGGGGTTTGTTTGTCGAGCTTGTTTCAAATTTTAGACTCCACGTAACCGAGACGGGAAAGGTTTTTCTCCAAACAAAACATGATATCGCTCTCATGCCAGTTATCGGCGTGAGTGCTCTCAGAGTAATTCAAGGGCTTCCTCGTCTCGTCACATGATGCCTCTGCAGCTATTACAGCACATTAGAAGGAGGCAGAGGATCCAGTTTGTCCTCCTCCTCCTCCTCCTCCTCCAGCAGCAGGAGGTGTAGGGGTGACAGGTGGTGGTCATCCCAGGTTTAACACGTACACCGATCAGCCACAACATTAAAACCACCGGCGGGAGAAGTAAATAACAGTTAAACCATCTTGTAACAATTCAGTGGTGAAATGGGAAACGCTTGGATCTTGACTTTGTGTGGTATGTTACTCAGACTTGTACCACCCACCTAGACCTAGACTGCACAACATCGCAGTGGCTGTGTTTCCAATCTAACCTAGAAATGCACAAAACCGAAATGTCTCATTAAAAACCTCTCAAATATCTGAAGCTAAAACATCAGGAGGTGTTTTTTTCAGACGTGTCGATAGAAAAGTTTAGCGCAAAAGTGCAACAGAAACACTTTTTTTAATTGTATTTCCAACGTCACTGGAGATGACCATTGACTGTATAAAAAAAAATGAGTTCGAAAAACTTCATCCTCATTCAGTTTTCATGAACAGTGAAATAAACTATTGAGACCAAACCCGTTTCTTGTATCAGGCTGTAAACATGTTTAATAAAGCTGTAAATTTGTGCTTTTTAACATGGGCGTCTATGGGGATTTGGTCCCTTTTGGAGCCTCTAGTGGCCACTCGATGAACTGCAGTTTTTTTGCACTGATGGTCATGTGACCAGTTAATTTAATGAAAATTTAAGAGAATTACAAGATATCGCAAGACTTTATGAGAGTTACAGTTTCAGTGGAAAAACGTACAAAGACAAATTGAACTTTATTAAAATTTTTGAAATATCAGTTTTGTTTTGCGAAAAACTGTGTTAAGTATCAGTCTCATTATTGTTCATTGGTATTGAACAATACTAATACCCGCGTTGGTATCGATATTGTCGATATTTGGATCGATCCGCCCACCAATACTAGTTGTAAGTAGTAGCTGGTTGTTTTTGCAGTTTGTCGTGAACTTTTTTTCGTGTCAGCCTCTAACCTCACGGGGGAGTTAGAAAACTCGCAGTTACCAGGTAGAGTCAAACCCGGAACTTGAGTCTGGTGCTAATGCTAGGCTAACTAGCCACCACTAGCTGCACTAAGACTTATTTCATTTTATATTATTATTATTATTATTATTAATAATAAAGGCCCATGTCCACTCTCTGAGTCACCACAAGACAGAGCTACACAATATGAGGAAGGTGGTCATAATGTTATGCCTGATCGGTGTATATAAGCTGTGGATACGTTGATGTGGAGGGACTTCTACCAACACACACACACACACACACACAGACACACACACCATCTGTCCCCAGTAAACAGGGTGAGGATGGGTGGTCCAGGATACGTTCACTGTCCCATCTCAAGTTCCGAGAAAAGGATTCTGTTCCAGGCGGCCGGTCCTGCAGAAAAACCGTGTGTGTGTGTGTGTGTCTCTTCCTGTGCATCCGTCTTTCTGAGGACCCCTCTCAGACACGTCGGCCGGTCCTCACTTCTTTACGAGGCCATTTGTGGCTTTGACTTGGTTTTAAGTGAACTCACCCACCAGAGGTCAAATCTGGCCCATGGGATGAATTTACAAATAAAAATAACGTTGAGACAAGATTTAATGAAAGTAACTGGTATTTCTATTTTTTCTTCTAGGGGACACACTGACCACCCACTATTGCTACTGTACAACTCTGTGCAATTGAATATGTTTTGTATATATGACAATATTCTATTTTATTTCATTATTTATCTTTTAAACAGTTTATATAGTACAGTCTTTATTATTCTTATACTGTTGCAAACTGTAGAACTGTAAATAGAAGGTATGTAGTGACGTCACTTCTCCCCTGAGGGTTAAAAACATGGTGAAATGCATCAGTAAATACAGAGAAACCAGGAAAAATGTTGATTATCAGATTAAATTAAGGACGATCGGACTCAACAATGATCCATACAAACTAGTGTGGATTTGAAAAAGTGGATTAGCCTCAGTTTCAGTTAGTTTAAGTTAGTTTTAGTCCTTTCAGTTCTGATAAATGTAGCTAAATAAAAGATGCTAACGCTAAGAGCTTTACTGAGAAGTAACATTAGTCATAAAATACTGTAGCGTTAAAAGGATGATGAGGAGTGATCACAAATATTCTCTTTATTCTTTTATTTTTATTTATTGTTGGAACTGAAATAGTTACTGTCGGGCTGTAACTACGACAAAACAACAACATCCACAAACTTATCTGAACGTCCAGAACAGAACTTAAATAACTTAAGGTTTGACGTCATGTGAATCACAACACCAGGTTTCTGAGCCTGGATTCCAGTTGTTTCTTCTAATGCAGTGATACATTTAATTCTCTTTTCTTTGGCAGATATCTGTAAAAAACATCTATTAAATCTATGATTCAAATCTATAAAGGTTTTTGTAATTCTAATCCTTATAACACGACACTGAGTCCCAGAACCAAACAGCAGGAGGCAGCGACGAGGCGAAATTAAACGTTATTTCTAAATATTCATGAAATGTTTTCTAAATTAAATATAAACCTGTTTTTCTGCACTGAAACAAAAGGAAACATCTTGAGTTATTTATAGGTTATTATTCTATTATGTTACTGATCCGAACCAGTTTGTTTCTAAAGTTAGTTTGACGCCCCTGGTTTAGGGTGAAGGGTGCGGTTAGAGGTTAAAGGTTAGATTACAGTTTGAGTTAGAGTCAGAGTCAGAGTTAGGGGAATGCATCATGTTTATGAACACCCTCGTAAAGATAGAAATAAAAACATCTGTGTGCACCACAAACATCTGTTTGGATATATTTTGCACATGTGACAAATTAAATTCAGTTTTGTTTCCTCACAAAATTTCCAGTGAATTCCAAAAAAAACTTTCCTCCGAAAAAAAAAAAGTATTGTAACATACAAAATGTTTTATCAGTTCACACAGAAGTATCATAAACAGACCCTCTGCTGTAAAAGCTGTTCTTTAATATCAGCTCCCAAAAAGTTAAATTTCACATTAATTATGTCACTAAACCCAAAACAAACACACACACTCTCTATTGTCTATTTACAGGCTCCTCCTGAACATTATAATAATCCGTCCAATCTGTGTTTGTGTTGTGAAGTGATTTCTCTCATCTCCATCTCATTTCAATTAGCGGTTTCTGAGTTGAATAAGATGATTGTCTTTAACGAATCGCCGGGGGACGAGCTGAAAATGAGATTTATCTATCTTTTCCCCCACATTAGAGACGGTGGAATGGATTCTCATCGTCGATCTCTCGCTCTCTCTTTGCGTTCATGCATTATTCATCCACCCGTAGAAATCTGGCTTCCTCCTCCTCCTCCTCCTCTACCCTCATGTCCCCCGCTGCCCTCGGTCTTCACAAGCTTTACAGAAAATAAAAATAAATCACAGGCCGATCGATGTGATGCTGCAGTTCTTCTATTTATTGCTCAGTCTTTAGACACGTGCACCTGTAGCGTAACTACACAAAAACACTGGCAGTTTTTTCTGCTGCTTGTAACTTGACGAGGACGTTAAGCTTTTCCAGATATGCTTCGACTCCACCCATCCTCCGTATCCATTAGTCATCTCCCATGTATCGTGCATCTCTTACTATCACATGCTCTTCGTTGTTTCATGACCAACCATATTTTATTTTAAGGAAACCTAATGAGACAAAAACTCTGATCTATGCAGCTCGTATGTCACTATTCATATAACTTCAGCCACTGGTCAGAAAAATAACCTCTAATAAAACCACTTATTCTCCACCTTCCGTCAGATATTTATATTTCATGTTAAAAACTGTTTCCATCGTTTGCCTTGTTTGGTTTCACTATTTTCAGCACAACCTCACCTGTGTCATTTTGTCATTTTACAATTATTTTTTCATTTTGACAAACTGTATTAACACACTAGAGCTAAAACCAGACTAAAATCAGAAAATCCGAGTAGGAAAAAGTTAGATTTTCATAACTTAAAATGCAAATCTAAAGTGTAAATTTCCAAAGCTGATGAACAAATTTAGCAAACAACAAAGTTATATAACTTTTCCCTTTTCCTCCCTTTTCCTTGGTTGATGGGATTCATTTTTCCACCAATAGCAAAGCGGCTGTCATGGTTTTGTTTGTTTGTTTTTGAGCATTTGAAGCTAGCTAGCGATCTCCACTTGCTAGCGTTTTGCTTTTCACCATTTCTCCCAACATTTCTGCACCAACCTGACGCCAATATTCAGGAAAAAGTGTGGCATAAGTTACTGATAATAGTCTAGTTTAGCTGCTATGTTAGCACTTTCTAGAAAAGTTGAAGCAGAGTTTTGCTGCTTCGTCGTCTTAAATTGGTCATGTGATCCAGAGGAATTCATGTAGAGGTTGTTTTATTTATTTATTTTTACTAAATCCTCCAAATTTCCACCCTCCATCGCTGCACTTGCTAATTTTACTAACAAAATATCAACACAAACTTGTTTAAATATCCGGCGTTAGTTCATTCAGTGGCTTAATGACGATTATGACACAATGTTTTGATTGGCTGAGGCCAAAGAGTGGGTGTGGCTTCCCTTGGTACAGTCCAGGCCAATCACAGGTGAGCTTCTTCTTCTTCTTCTTCTTCTTCTTCTTCCTCTTCTTCTTCTTCTTCCTGCTTCGCCTCCTTGCGATGCAATACCATATTTCGCCACTCTTTGGAGGGGGCGCTGTTTTATACATCGTAAAATGCTCAGTAATTAGAGAGGAGAGTCCTGCTGACGTTTGCAGTAATGTTTGACGACAGCTCACCTCTGTCTCTTTTTATTCTTATTAATGCGCGTCATGTTTTGAGGAGATAAACGAGTCTATCAGGAAAAAAAACATATTGTCTCAATCATGTCATGAGAAGACGTAAAACAGCAACAGTGTTTTTACGCACATGTTGTCTATTTATTTATTCACATTCTTACTTCTGTCTATATATATAGATATGATGGTGCATATATCTTCTATTTATTCACTTATTTATCTATCTGTCTGTCATAGAGTAGCTACTCTACCCAGATGGATTATGTGTTTATCTCCTCCCTTCTCCTCCTCCACTCTCTCGTCTTTTGGTTTCAAAAGTTAAACCAGATTTAAATACATTTCATTGTGTTCCAGTCGTGGATTGTAAACAGTTCGTCTGCAGACCTGCACCACACACTCATCAGTGAGATTTATTTCTAACATCAGGGGCCACCTACTTGGTCCAGCGTCCGGTTAAACATCGAGTTTTATTACACTTCCTTCCTTTAGAAGAAAAGAGATTGAACGCGGTTTGTTTTGCTCCGGGATCACACAGAAACTCTACCAGCGTCTTCTCGAACAGGGTGACATGTTTAGTCATGATTTGTGGTTGGTGTCAGGCGGGTGGTGGCCTCGGGTGTTATCAGTGGAGAGTGCTTCTATATTGAGAAACCTCTCGGGATAAACGTGCACTGAGAAATAAAATCAGAATAGTGGGACGATTGAGTCGGCTTTCTGACAACGCTTGGTGGACCTGTACCTGTGTGCAGCTCAGGTTTCTGGGTCAAAGGTGCATTCATGCTTCATGCAGCCGGGCCTCAGGGCAGAAGTTTGTTGATATGTCCTCCCTCCTTGACATCAGACTAAACCAGATAGAAGCCTCACATATCTTTACTTTTTTTTAAATTTAGAAGTGGATCACATCAGAAAAGAAAATGTCAGGAAATCAAATGTTTCAGTTGCAGTGAGACGAGATAAGAGATAAAAGCTGGTTTGTCCCACAGAGCAACAACATCCTAGAGCATAATTTACGCTGTTAGAGAGGAAACTCGTGTATGCTTGTGTGTGTGTGTGTGTGTGTGTGTGTGTGTGTGTGTGTGTGTGTGTGTGCTGTGGGCGTGGAGAAGGAGATGGGTCCTACCCTGAAGCCTTTGAGCTGAGCGCTGCTGCCACATGAGCCCAGTAGGAGCGAAGCGCACTCGCAGCGACAATCAAGTGGGTCAATCTGTGCGGCTCCAGCTCTGACTGGATAGTCTCTGCTGCCTGTTTGTGTTGTTTTTGTTGTTGTTTTATATTTGTGTGTGTGTGGAGGGAGCTGACTACCTGCCGCGGCACCCACGCAAACACACCTGACAGCGCGGAGAGGAGAGCAGCTACCCGGAGAGTTGTGTTTATTTTTTTTTTCTCTCTCCCCAAGAAAATACGCAACGATGACAGACGCGTTGGTTTTTTCACATCGAAGTTAGTGAGATCCGCATCCTCTTGACCCCCCCACCCACCCACCCTGTCCGTGGAAGGATGCGAAGGGGACACAGGATGAATTCCGTTTTCGTAGCAGTGTTACTCGGACTGGTGAGTTGCCGCTTGCATAATCAGCTTGTTTGTTAAATGTCATGTGTTAAGAAATTTGCGCAATTACGCACCGACAGGAGTCCGGCGTGAGGATGCTGTTAGCTGAGTTAGTGTGAAAGTTTTCTCCTCTCCTACTATTTTTTTTTAACATCCTCAGCTCTGTCACTTAAAAAAAAAGTCTGCAAGTTTTGCACATTTCCTCCACAATCTGAGACTTAATGTCACTTTACATTTGACAGATTTAACCCGCGCTAAAAGCCAAATCATAAAACTTTTACGTCTGCGCCCTTGCACCTGTCCCGTCCTGAGTGCACTGCCGTGATAGTGCACAGTGTGGTAGAGCTGATGTATGCAGCAGCAGCAGCAGCAGCAGCCATTCAGGTTGATACTCTATAGCTCCAGTTGCTGGATCCGTAGTTCCACCCTTCTCAGTTACATGTGGCCCTGCAGACAGCGGGATAATGACAATGTCGCAGAGGCAGAATGGTGAATCGACTGAGCACAGGTTTGTCTCGAGGAGCTGGGCAGCAGCTTGGAGGACAGGTGTCCTTAAGATTTGGATGAGGTACAGCAACTTCAGGTGTAAAAATAAATAAATAAAAATCTTTAAATCAGAGTTTCAGCTCGGAGGAGACAATTTACTCCCAAAAAAAGTCTGGTTCTTTTAACCTCCTGAGACATGAGCTTTAGTGTGGTTTGCGTTTTTAATTTCTCCAAGGTATTTGGGATCAGTAGGATTTAAGAAGAATAAAACATATGTCCTCATGTGTGGACATTGGGATTACTTCTCTGTACGTTACAGTAAAGTCACCGATGGGCAACAAAACCTAAAACTGTTTATTTCAATACTGAACATTGTTTTGCAAAGACGGACTCGCCATGAACCTAAAATTTATCCCCCTATATGAGGACGCGAGGTCTCAGGAGGTTAAAGAAGTTGTAGATTTGGTAAAAAGTTGACACTTCTTGTTAAAAGTAAAGAGGAGACATGGTTTATGAGGAGGTTCCTCATCTGGGACGCTGTGCACAGAAAGGCCACATGTTAAATTTACAGTAATATGATTCAGGGAAACGTCCGGGACGTTTAGTTGACAGGACGTGATGGACGAACTACGAGAGGGAAAGTGTGCACATCGTAGGAGAGGAAAATGAACACAGAGGGAGGTCAACACGAGCAAAGGAGCAAAAGTCAACGGCAGAAACCTCAGCAGAGGCCGTGAGTTTGTGGAGGTTTGGTTTTTGGAGCGGGCTGCATCACTGATACATGACAGCTGCTCCCACTGATGGCTATGCATCCTCTGCTGGCTCAGCACATGCAATATTGATAGAGCCTGAACCACCCCCAACCCCACTCTTCCTCCTCCTCCTCCTCCTCCTCCTCTTACCACCAGATCACATCCTTCTCTTCTTCCTCTTCTTCCTCTGTCTCTGTCCTCGTCTCATTTCATTAGAGATGATGATTCAGCGTAGTTTAAGAGGGTTCCTTCGTTTTGACGTCTGCAGCAGTTCGTGATCCGTAGCTGGATTAAAATCAGGCCCAGCTTATTGGGAGGCTGGTTTAGTGGAACTCTAATGGTTTAACAAGCGCTGACAGCTGAGGTCCAGGGGTTAAGTGCCTCGAACAGAGAATGGACCGGAGCATTAGTAAGATTGGTTGTAGCCTTCTTGTTGATGCTTCATGCATTTGTACGTTATGCAATCATCGTGCTCCCACCCCCCCCCCTCAAAAAAACCAATTACAAGACACAAGTCGAGCTTCAACTTGCTCCTCTTCCTTCTCTTTTCTCTGCGCGAGTTATTTGCTCAAATCGGATTAAAGATTCAGGTGCACAGTTTGGCCGACTGATGCAACTCGTCTCTTGGAAACATTTTTGGCGTTGCACCCACACCCGGAGCAAAGAACGGGGGCCAGAGAGAAACGACAAGCAGGAGCCGAACGCTGGAACTTGGAGCCGTTTCAAAAAGTGTCAGTCAGAAGTTTTCGAACAGGTTTGGTCGCATGTGAGGCTGCTGATGCGCTGCACGACAACGGGCGCGTGCAGCGCATGAGGGGGGCACTTCAGGGTAGAGGAGGGACTGATGCACCGTTACATGAAAAGAGTGAAATGCACAGACGAAAGCAGCTCGAATGCACATTTCTGAGAAAGCTGAGTGTGAAAACTGCTTTGTGCACAATCTGTGTTAAAATACGAGTTTTTCTAAACCACAGAGATTCGTTTAGAAATGACTGAGTGAAACAGGTGAAGCAATAACGTCGACACACAAAGCCCCCGGGCTCTTAAACATGGACTGCGTGGAAAGTGAAATACCGAGGACTTGAAGGTGAATGAGCCATGACACTGTCAAGGGGGCAAGATAACGTGCACACAAACACACACAAACACTAACGCACGAACACACCCATGCTGCCGCTGACTCAGAGGTGCCTGGGGGGACACCTGATGTTTTTGTAGAGCTCCTCTCTCCTGTCGGCAGCATTCCACACACACCTGAACCCTGACGCTTGACAGTTTCCTCGCAGCGCTCCCTCCTTCATCTCCGACGCATCGGTCAACGCAGCCACACGTGTGTTCGGGCTCTGACTCACATGCTGCTCATGTGGTGAGACATGCTTTAAAAATCTCACTCCCGGCAGTTTTTATTCATTCATTTTATTTATTTTTGCTGAGACCGTGGCATCAAAACAATGCGAAGATGTGCAGCACCGATCGGGCACAACATTATGACCACCTTCCTAATATTGTGTAGGTCTCCCGTGTGGTGACTCATCAGAGAATAGTTAAGTTAAGTTGGCATGTATTCATTAGGCTTCATTAGGCTCCTACTGCCGCAAACTCAACACTCTTTCTTTAACTGGTTTTAAACTGATATATGTGAATAAAAGCGAAGCCGAGTGGGCGTGGGCCTTCTGAGGGGGTCCTGTGGATCATCCCACAGATACTTGATCAGTTTGAGATCTAGTGAATCTGGAGGCCAGGTCAACACCTTGTCCTCTTCTTCATGTCTTTTTGAGTTGTTCCTAAACCGTTTTTTGTGCATCCTGCTGGGGATGGCTGCTGTAAACCATCAGGTAGTGTCATTGCTATGGGGTTGGGGGGGGAGGTGTCTGGTCTGGTCTAGGTGGGTGCAACATGTCTAAGTAGAATCCACATGAATGACAGCCACAACCAAAAGTTTTCCAGCAGAACAATGAATTGTCACAAGACGGTTAAAAGTTATTAATTTCTCCTGTCTGTGGTCATAATGTTATGACTGACAGGTGAACAGTCTGAAGTCTAACAGTAGAACATCCTAACTTCTTGAACAGTAGCTGGGTTTACATGGATCCGATAACAATCGGTTCAGAAGCCCAAACCGAATGGAAATGCTCCATATAAACACCTCAGTATTTCTGTTCGGAGTGAAGTCAGGCTCCGCTCTGTCTGGACGTGAATGCGCAGCGACGTTTCCTCAACTGGAGAGCTTGTTTTTAATAACAACTCTGAAAGAACTACACACTTAGATGACAGAAAAAAAAATATTGAACTGTTTAAAAAGGTCCATCAAAAATTCATTGGAGCCGAGATGGACCGAAGCTTGGAACAAACTCAGGACCGCTGGAAAACCTGGAAGACCGGCTACAATGGGGTTAAACACAATAGTAAAAGTAGATATGACCCCACAAACTTTCTGAATCAAGCTGCTCTAATTAATAATAAAATCAAAATAACAGACGCCTTCATGGCCTACGTCACTGTGGCGTCACATTGTTAGCTGGAGGCAGAACAGAGGGAAGCTTGAGGCCACTTTTTCACAAACGTGAAAATGTCGTCTTTGCTGTAGGTGCTAAAACTGAAAAACCAAAAACACTAACTTGAAGTTTTATCACATACCAGCCAGTCGTGGTTGGTCTTTAAAAGAAAAGATTGGAGTGAGACAATCAACAACAGCCTGCACACTTCATATCAGGTCAGATTAATATGTAATGCATCATCAGTTTCCGCCTGGAATCACGTTAAGTTAATAATCATTTACATGTTAATGCTAATGCTAACCGCTAGCTGGAGCACAAGTTGAAGTTGCTTTGTGTTTCCCTCCACAGTGGTTCCACTTACTTCTTGTAATATCTTATATATATCTCTGCCGTCTCTGTGTTCACATGGTTAAAAGTCATCGTTCAAATTCTTCATTCAGACATTGTTTGTGGCGTCTAACGATATGTTTGCCTCCAACTTCTCTTTCGTGTAGACGCTGTTTCTGAATTAGGTCCTGTGTAAATGTCTGGACGTTGCATGGTGGGCAAGTCCTGACATCCAGTGAGTGATGGACGATTTGACAAATTACGACAAGTTAATCATTATTTATCGGATTCATGTTACATGTTAATGCTAATGCTAACCGCTAGCTAACTCAGCATTAGTTGCGTGTTTCAGGGGTTTCCCAGCAGAAGTTGCATTTACTACGTTACCTTCCACTTGTAATATCTTTGTTGGAGAGGCTTCACTTGACCAGACTTTGTCCGCTCTGTGTCCTTTGGTGAAATCGTCCACACAGTGAGTGAAAAAAGTCCACTTTTTAAAAGAGTCAACTTTGTACAGTACCACTCACGGCCTCTGGGAGTGAGTGTTTCAGTATATTCTCTAAAATATACATTTTCCTCGTCCATTCTTGCCAAAACAGTCCGTTGAGATATGCTAACCGCTGTTTGAAGGATATAGTGTTTGAGATGTTTTGCCTCCAGTTAAGCTCCGCCCCTCAGAAAACATCACATTGTTTAGAGACTGTGAATGGCGTCTGCAGCACCTACAACGCCGATAAGACGAGAGATCTGAGCGCGTCACACATCTGTAAAACGTCCCTTCCAATTAAATGTAGTGGTGCATGTAAACATCAGATCAGAATCAATCACCTCACATGTAAACAATCGACACTTCAATCAGAATGAGAAAAAAGTCTCCATGGAAACGCAGCCTGAAACGAGCCCCGCCTCCTCCTCCTCCCCCTTCTCTTATATCTGGAGAGAATCAAAGACAGACCTGGAGTCAGAGGAGCTTTGGAGATCATGGTGCAGTTATAAAAAAAAAAGACCTGCTGTGAGAGGAAATAGGTTTAGTGTGATTTAATGTTAAAGGTCCACTCTGAGGTCTCACGTACACACCGACTGACTTACAGACACGTTTCGCCTCAGGCATGATTGCACAAGCTCGTACACATTCTCATGCATTATTCATAAACAGAGGAACGCACAAACATCTCCATCTGTCAACAGCTTACCGTTTGAAGCATGCACAGCAGAGTGGCGTTACGTGGCCTGGATGAGTGGTTTAGTTTGCTTTTGTTGAAGCATCTCGGCCTCATAAATGCCCCATTACAGTGTTTGTGTGACAGTTTGGCATCAAGTGCGAGTCAAATGTTGTGGTTTCACAAACTTTAAAAAAGCGGAGCCGTGCCTCCTCGTGACCTCGCGTTACAGATCCCATGTGTCTACAGGTTGCGAGCGCTGAGGCCGGAGATCGTTTCCACAGATTGTTTCATTTGAATTCGTCCAGAAGCCAGATAAGAAAAAAACAAATGAACTCGTATTTCACAGCAGCACAGAAAACAGAGACCAGAGGATCCAGAAAAAGTACAAATCTATCCCATTAATCATCTCACAGATATTCACATTCATCCAGGCGCCGCCTTCTTGCTCCTGTGTAACTGTTCCAAAATAAATCAGATAGGAAAAACTGATCTCTACTTCTCAGCATTCTGTTTATTTTTCTTCTTTTTTTGAGAAATACTGTTTGTTTACTCCACTTCTCAGCCGCTATAATGACACATAAACACAAGCTTCGCACTGAGACGCTACATAAAGTTTGCTTTCTTTGTACGACCAAGAAAACACTGCAGAAGAAATGCTAACTGGAGTTCATTGAAGACGTTTCATCCAGTTTTATAGGATTAGTTGAAGAGATGAGGCTTAAATTAGACCATGTCTGGGTGTTAGTCATCAGAAACTATCATGACTATTATTATTATCATTATTATTATTATTTTAATTGGTTTATTGAATTGGGACGATGCACATTAATCAACGCTGGTGCATTAACCGTCAGTTTAAATGTGCCGGATTTAGCATGAATGCTAATTTTCAGTCGTAGTCCAAAGACAGAGAAGACTTTAAAACAACAATCATACAACAGACAGTTACAGAACCAAACAAACAGAGACAGACACTATTATGATAAAACATTAATGGACCAAGAACCCAGAGAGTTGCATCAGAGTAAGAAAACTATTTAGGCTGTGTGTGTACATGTCTGGTTTATTTTTAACCAGAGTTTGAGATTTAAAATAAAAAAAGAAGAAGAAGAAAAAGTAGTAGTTGCCACAGTTTTGGATGTGTGAGAATTTAGTCCTATTCCTGGGTACGTTAGAGTCAGCTCTGGTTAGAGCTCTCAAACATGAGACAGACGTCCATAAATATTTGGTATCTGTCGAGGTCAAGAATATCAGACTTTTTTTAAGGACATTATAATGATGAAAATTAAGAGGATTCCTGTCCAAAGTTTTAACCGCCTTCTAAAAGAGAGACTTGGCAGGTTTTAATGTGTTTTCTTTGGTGTGTGTCCAGGTTATAAAACAGTGATTTATGAGTGAAGATATAACAGCATCATGCATGTGGACTTTAGGAAAATAGGACACAGGAAGTTTACTAGAATCTACTGAATGTTTTTTTTTTTCTAATTTAAAAAAACAAAATAAATTCGACACAGACTGGTCTCTGACGTCATCTGTAATAAAAAACACAGTAGAAAATAATGAAATCAATATTCTTGACCTGAACACGTTGTGCTTCGTACTGTGAGCTGCAGATATGTATAGACTGTATAAAAACAGGCTGCAGCTCAGCACCTTCAGTAGCATTTAATAGTGCAAAAACAGCAGTGGAAACTTTAACTAAGATACTGAACAGGATTACAAAACTACCAAACGCACTCACAGGGAGGCAAAAAGGATCCTAACAAAGGCGGCGTGAACAGACTTCGATGTGACTTGAAGGATGATGAGGTTGAAACAGTCTGGAACAGGACAAGGGGAGATTCAGACTATATATACACATTAGGGTAAACGGGGAACAGGTGGAAACAATCAGAAATCAGAGAAGTCTCACAGGCAACACATGAGGGAAGGAGAGTTACATTTCAAAATAAAACAGGAAGTCATGACACGCGGGCAAAATATCAGAAGGTTATTTCTCTGCATCTAAAGCTTTAAGAACTTAATCAAATGGTTGATGTGCTGCCTCCTTCTCTCTGTTACCACAGGACGTTTGGTGAAGCTGTTACTGACTGATGCCCAGAGGGTTTGGATTGTTCCTCTGATAGCGTTAGCATTAGCATGTCTTTTCAGATGCTTTGCAGTAGCACTTTTGTTGTATTTCAGGACTGACAGGTTTCATCTTTAGTGAAGTATTTCCACACACTCGACCTACTGCACTCGTCACCTGTGTCCTCGGAGGCGTCCATGTTGTTAATGTGACTGGTCGACTCTAGTGACTATTATCAATAAAGTCATTTTTTTATGTGTTTCTTTCCATTAACTGAATGTGAATGTTGCTGTGCTTGCAGGTTGGGGCCCTGGCCAATAAGGAGCCATGTTTTTCCGGCCAGTACACGGCCAGTGGAGAATGCTGCAAGCAGTGTCAACCCGGTGAGGGCGTCTCCAAACCGTGTGGGGCCACACAGACGGTGTGTGAGCAGTGTCTCGACAGTGAGTATCACACAAACAACATCATCATCTTCATGTTTCAGCTTTATTTATGTAGCACTTTAAAAAAAACAGTGGAAACAAAGTGTTGTACACTGGTAAAATAAAAGTATAAGACTTAAGCAGTGTTGCCACAGAGTGATTGCTCCTTTAAAAGGTGATTTATTACGTGGTTTTAAAAGCAACTAAATCAGATTACAAGTTCTTTTACTGGTTTCGTTCGTATTGGAAGTGGATTTTTAACAGTTTCAACTTAAAATGTCTTTATTAAAGAGGCATTTCCTCTCCAACGTAGGACTAAAAGACTAGCTTCTTCACCCTTACTGGTTTTGTACCAACGTCCATTTTCTTGTTTTGTGTTTTTTTGGGGTAGTGAGGGATGTGTTAGCTTAACCGCGTCGTGCTGTGACTCTAAGTGTTTCTTTAAATTCGATGTTGTGTTTTTGAAGCTTGATAGCACAGAGCCCAGAGTGGACGGTGAAACTTAATATTGTCGCCTTCAGCTGACACAAACTCTAAATTGTGGCTGTGTTTTCAGCTCTTCATTGTCGTTTATGTGTGTGTTTATGTCGGCGTCTCTGCGCATGTGTTGTCCTCATGCTGAAAACGTGACTTGTGGCAAAGCTATGCCCCCCCCAAGGAGAAAGCAAAAATATATCTTTTTACTGAGGAAAATGGGAAAAATAGTGACGCACACTCAGTACGTTTACATGCATGTGAAAAAAAAATGGATTATTGCCTTAATCCGACTTTAACTGGACAACTTAAGTGCATGTTAACACGTTACTCCGACTAAAATCGTTTTAGTTTTTGATGTGATTAAAACACCCAGATTATGAGATTGGTAATTGATTTTCTCCACCATGTATACGCCTTAATCAGACTTTAACTGGACAACACAAGTGCACATGCTCCATAACGAATAAAACATCCAAGAAAGCAAGAAGAAGAAGTAGAGAAGAAGGTAAACAGAGCCGGTAGAAGAACCACCTGAGGAGTAGCGCCATATATCTATATATCTCAACGAGAAAACATTAAAAAGCTGAACTGTTATCCATTTGGTTGATGTTTAAATGCTGGTCTGACGCATGAACGACGACATGAACGAGGGGGTGTGTGATGAGCAGTGGTTGGTCGTTCTATAGTTTAGCTTCTACTTGGACCCTAAAATTAAATATGCATGTTAGTCGTTGCTTACTGGAACAAAAGATGCACTGGAGGTACGTTCTCAATGCCTCTACCATCCAAAATGTCACTGCAGTCCATCTTCTTTCTGGGCAGAAGAGAATTTACAATGATTCACATGGAACGAAGCAACATGAACATAAACATGAACATGAACGTGAACATGAACATGAATGAACGTCCTGT
Source organism: Mugil cephalus (assembly GCF_022458985.1). Classification (NCBI taxonomy): domain Eukaryota; kingdom Metazoa; phylum Chordata; class Actinopteri; order Mugiliformes; family Mugilidae; genus Mugil; species Mugil cephalus. The sequence continues at coordinate 2,717,177 of NC_061785.1, read as the reverse complement.
ACCGTCCACACACACGTGTTAAAGCCGAGACGTCATGCGGGGACGTATTCAGAGCTCCGTCGTCTCTAATAGTGATTTACTGTTTCATCTGTCCCAAAGACAAATGTTAAATCGCCGCCCGTCTGACATTCTCCCCGTAAGTGATGTCCTCCTCAGACAGATCCCAGGCTGTGCTCATCGTCACTGGAGGAGACGGGCGCATCGTAAATCACTGCAACGCTTGTGCAAGTTTTGATTTAGCACCCGTACATCGCCTCCATTCTGGTCACACTAAGAGCCTTCTGTAGTTTTTTTTTTTTTTTTTTTTGCAAAGCCCTCTTGTGATAGCATGACATTAACAGCTTTGTTAAGTTGTCATCCTGTTCTTTGGGTTTAACCGTTCACTCCCGGGGACGACGTTAAATATGCATGTTAAGAGCTGCTTATTAGAGCAAAAGACGCAGTAGAGGCGCTTTGGTGATGCCACTTACAGGGATATGGGATAAAAAATTCAGCACGATAAAAATAGAATAATTCCCGTCTGTCTCTACGTTCTGTCTAAGATGATGCTGACAAGTTATAGTCAAATAAGCTGCTTCACTACAGGTTTAAGTAGGAAGAGAAAACATCCCTTCATCTTCCCTTCTCTTGCTTTGCTTCCCATACAGAACAGACTGAGTGAGTTTTTCATTTTATTCTTAATTTACCGTAAAGTGACCAGCTACCGTAATAACTGTAGTCTGCGTGCAGCATTTTTTTTCTCGTTTAGTTTTCAGGGACAGCTTTAGACGGGGGGACAGGTTCCCCAAACCGGGGGATGTCTGGTCGGCGGCTGCTTTCTTTCTCCTGACCCATTTTCTGGCTCTTGTCGTTCTCTGGTTTGTTCTGCGTTGTTCCACATCCACCTTCTGATACCTGAACCACTTCCATGTGGATTGATAAGGAGCCTCGTTTAGCCACAGATGATCCAGGGTTAAGATCATGGTTAGGGTTATGGGTCTAGGGTTATGAGGGTAGGGTTATGGAGTTTACTGGAGGATGTGGAATAAATTTGCTGTGTTTTTATCCTTAGCTATTATCTTTTTTGTGAACCATACAAACAAATTTGGGACAAATTTGTGCCACATCCATCGTCTGATATCTGATTCAGATCCAGATATTAGAGGACGCTGATTAACCCTAACCCAAACTTGCTTGTTTTTGCCGGTATATCGTGCACAAAAAGATTCCCAGCCACTACCATCCAAACTTTCATTGCACTCCATCGAAAAAAAAGGCGTATTGTACTGAACCATCATAGCAGCACAGAAATGCTAATTTAAGGTCATTAGTGCAGACTCAACGCTGAAATCCGGAGCCGATCTGCTCAAATAAAAATCATAGCTTTTCCAAACACGTTTTCAGGTCAGATTTATCTGCCGTTTGTACGGATGTGTCGTCTCTGAGCGGTGAAACAATCCCTAGAGTCGGGCGCTGAAGCTAAACAGAGAAGTCATCATCCGATTGTGCGAGGGGAAGCGCTGTCAAATAATCAGCAGGATATCTGAATCCATTTAAGATGTATAAAAACATTATTATTATCATAAAACCTCCGCCTGATACGAGCCAGACGCTGAGAGATGAGTTTCTTTTTTTAAAAAGTGGAGCAGATTTGAGGCTCCATGTGAAGCCGGTTCAGCTTTGTGGGTGAACTGGATGCCAGAAGTAACCGGCCTCCTCTCTCCTTGACCTTTTACCATGTAGGGAAACAGGCAGAGTCGGCCTCAGAGACTTTACAGAGACAGTGGTTTTGAGAGGATGCACGAGAGACAGGGACCGGCTCCAAATGCTGCTGCAGGAATAAAAAACTAAAAAGAAAGAAAGAATAAACTGTAGCAATTAGTGCATCAGATGAGCTGCGGTGTGTCTGTAATAAGGTGCAGATTTAGACTGAGGACTAAAGAATCTTCTTTATTTCTTTATAAATCACATGAGGTCAAAGGTCAGGTTAGCCCTTATGAGCCCAGACCAGCTGTACTTGTCCTGTTTCATCTCCACTTATTTGCCCATTCGTCTCTCTGGGAACGTTCCCAGAGTTTTCCCTGCACAAATTCCTCGATCAGCTTTCGTCCCAGGCCAGGAAATGGCTGTAAACCTCCCCGGGTCCAGTGAAGGATGGAAAAGCATTTGCCAAGGAGCCCCCCTCACGTCTCAGGCTTCAGGTCATGAGAGAAGTCACAAAGAATGTGGACGCGGAGACGTTATTTATTTGCGTTTGTGCCGCTTCTTTGGAAAGATGGATGCTTTTATAAGTGCATCTCTACTAAAGAAAAAACCCCTCCACCGCTTCTCAAAGTGACTTCTGTACTAGATCCTGGTGCAGACAGTGAATCCGGGTCAGACGAGCTCAGTTACATAGACAGAAAACATGCAACAGTTTTTGAAAGCTGAGACGTTTCCTTTTACAGCATCAGAGGATGGTGTCGTTACACCGAGTTAATTACTGTCAGGTATTAAAAGTTCTATGTGTTACAGGAAAATTAGGCGAAAAGTTTTACTCACAGGACATTTACTGACTATTGTATAGTTGAAACAGGTTAAAATATAAAGTGCAGGTGTAGATTATGAGGTTTAGGTGATAAAGGTGAGCGGGAGAGTTTCTGACCAGATGTCAGCTGTTGGTTCATATTAATTGTATGATAAGTATTTTATTTTATTTGGAATCTATGGGAGCGTGTTGCATTCACTTGAGGGTTTTTGTGTGGCAAAAAAAATATATATTTTATTCAGTTTTTATTTTTATTTCTGAGAAAAAATATTATATTTTACGAGATGAATTTCTATACTGCATCTTTATTATTCCATCCAAGAATTTTTTTCCCAGAATAACTGAATTTTATGTTGGATTAGTTTATTCTCAGAAATACACAACATTATCCTGTAAAATATATATATTTATTTTATTATATTATAATATTTTTTATATTTTTTTATTTCTTTGAAAAACAAAAACACATCATTATAAATATACTATATATAATTAGAATATTTAACATATATTATATTCTTATAATTTATTGCACATCCACCATATAATTGTGTCTTTGTGCGTCTGTAATATTTCACGTCTTTACTTTCTGTTGTTTCTGGCCGACTGCCCACAGATGATGGCCTGTTTGATGGCTGTGATTTCCACACAGTGTCCAGTCAGAGGGGGGGTTAGAGGGGGTAGGAGTGGTAGAGTGTGGGGGGGGGGTCCTGGCTGAGGTGCTCGTCCAGCTTAAACACTCAGAGAAGTTTGGACGAATGAGCAGATAAAGATAAGTGGAGATGAGATGGGATGAGTGCAGCTGGAAGGGAGTCAGGGTGAACTTCTCAGCTAATGGTTCACACACACGCACACACACACACACACACACACACACACACACACACACACACACATGCACACACACACACACACACATGCAGCGCTGCAGAGTCAGGACTCTCCTTTTATGGCCGTTGAAAACAAAGCGAGGGATTGAATGTTAGACCAGGTCCTGTTATGATGTGATGTGTCGAGCCAGGAACAGACCGTCTGCACCCCCCCCCCCCCTTCCTCCCCCCTTCCTCCCCCTCATCGCCTCCCCCTCCCATCCTCCCATCCAGCCCCTCCCTCCCTCCCTCCATTGCTGCGGGCCACTGTTATTAATGTATTGACTTGCATTATTGATGCATGGCATTATGATAATGGCTCTGAGAGCACTCCTGGGGAGGGAGGGAGTGAGGGAGGGAGGGAGGGGGGGCACGCTCTGGATTTTAGCTTCTGTTTGAGGAGATGGAGGCTGTTGCAGAACATAATGGTGTGGATGGGGGGGGGGGGGGGGGGGGGGTCCACTTCTGAAGATATAATTAAACAAAAATGCGAAGGACTCAGATATCAGCCTCCCTCTGCTTCTCTTTTCTTCTCTTCTCTTCTCTTCTCTTCTCTTCTCTTCTCTTCCCTTCTTCCGTCTATCTGCCCTCATCTGTTTTAATCTCTGCATCATCAGAGCCGTGGTTGGTCCGTGACGCACGCCCCCCAGAACCTGATACGCCGTGAGACACTGACCGATGGGGGGGGGGGGCAGCACCAGCAGCCTCCACACACAGGTTTATTTTAGTTCAGAGGTGAAAGAGGAACTGGAAACTGAAACTGCAGCAAAGTGTAAGAATCCAGAATCCAGACGAACGAAATGCTCACACCGACCAGCCAAAACATTATGACCACGCGATGACAGGAATAAAAAAGGAATGAGACTCAAACCAGGCGGTGGCAGATCAGTGTTCTGCTGGGAAACTTGACTTGGACGTGTACCACCCACCGAGACCAAGACAAGACCCCCCCGACCCCCCCTATAGTAATGACACTCCTTGATGGCAGCAGGATGCAGTCTGACACAGACACACACACACACAAAAAAACGCTTTAGGAACAATTCATTCATTCATTTTCTGTAACCTTTTGTCCTCTGGAGGGTCAGTGCAGTCAGGGGGTTCGGAGGGTGGGGGTGGGGGTGGGGGTGGAGGTGGGAGCCTGTCCCACCCTGGACAGGTCTCCAGTTTATCTCAGGGCTAACACACGCTAACGCTAACGATCATGCACAACGGAGACCGACATGATCTAAGGCATCGGTGAATGTTTGCTGGTTTTGTAGTAGTATCAGTAGTTTTATTCAGTCGCGGAACAATAGATACTTGTAGTAGTAGTTGGTATAAACAGGTTTAATTACAGCGACTGAACAGACTCAGGCAGAAGCAAAAATCCTTGTAAATGTCAAACCTACACTCTAAACAATTTAAGAAATAAATCATTCACATCTGTAGCTCTTGTTGCACATTTTTAAATTCATACTAAACTCCAGTTATAGAAATGCTTCTCGTTTTAATGCATTTTTTGTTTTTGTACAACACATTTCTCGACTTCAACGACCTCTCAGATCACAGCTTCTCTCCCGCATTAAAAAGAACTATTTAGATTTTGCATTATTTTAAAATAATAGAATAAATCATTCAGCTTCGTAACCTGATAACACTTTGGGTTGTTGCTTAAACATCTGGATGATTTAACAGCTGGTTGGGGAACAAATGAGCGGCTTAACGACGAAATGAAATGCAGCAGGAGTTTGGTTCTGTTTGGAACTTTAAACCCACGGCTGCTTTGAGGCCGAGTCTCAATCTAACAGTTGCTTTTTATTAATTCAGTTGGTTTTTTTATGATCCGTGAAACCTGCCAGAATCATAACTGTAAATCACGTTATTTATTTCATCTGAAGTGAAACACTCAACATGTTTTAATCATTTCTTTGTGGGAGAGTATTTTTGCGTGCTGTATGATAAAGATTTTGAGATTGCACTTTCCACCCCCCCACCACCTCCTCCCTCCCTCCTCCCACCCTCCTCCCTTTCTCTGCTCTTACAAATGGGTCTGTTGCATAATTTAGTGTGTTTCCCAGTTCTCTATCCAGCCGAAATACAATTCCATAAAACATGCAATATTGATCACGTCCTTTCAGGAGATATGTCTGTACTATAAATCTTGCAGGTAGACAAACCATTTGCAAAGAAAACACACATGTGATCCAATGCTGTTCGTCATCTGAAAGACTTAAAAACGAACAAATGATTTAGATTTTATTATTCGTCCTCTTTGCAGTTGGAAGAAGAAGCCGTTCCTAAACTGTGAACTCTTACGTTAAAGTGTTTGGAGAGAAGAAGAAATATTTATCCAGCGGAGACATTTTTTCTAAACTCTAAAATTAAAGGCAGTAGGTAAAATAAATTCTAGTTGGAGGGAAATTTCTCATTCTTACACCAGACTATACAAATCGCACAATCAGTCCGGTCGGACTGTGAAGTGTGTATCTTATCTTCTGTCTAAAGACACAGGTCTCCATGCAGATTTAATCAGCCTACATCAGAGTCATGCACGTAAAATTATTTCCAGATTTATGCAGCAATGAAAGGCTAAAATAGGAATACAAGGATTTTTCTGTGCAAATAAGTTTTACAAATTCTCATTTTGTCACATTTAAAAAAAGTTTTAGACATATTTTTTATGCACTACAAATACTTTTAAAGATTTTCTAAAGAAACCGTTGGTGTGGTGGGAGCTGCAGGGTAAGGAAGGTACAGAAAAATAAGAAAACAGGACAAAAACTTAGGAACCAAAACACCACAAGACATCAACAGGGACTATAACCTCCTGAGACCCGGCGTCCTCATATGGGGACGTTACGTTTTAGGTTTGTTGCAGCTTATTCTGCTTCTTTAAGACCCGTTGTCCTCATAAGGAGACACTTTTGTCTTGTTAGTAAAAGGTCAATGCACTTGTTTATTAACTTTTATTAACTTTTCTAGTTTGATGTGACATGAAAATTAAAAAATTAACAAGTACTCATTTGAGGACGCTGGGATTCCATCGTTTCCGGTTTCATTTTTTCGTACGTGTTGGTGACTTAAATTGTAAATACACTGAAATAATCCCTGTGTTCACATAATTTCCTTCAGTTCAAAGATGGTGTTTATTGTATTTATTTATTTATTTTTACTTCTTAGGTCCTATTAATCCCAAATACCCAAAGATCTCAATCTTCTCTAAAAAAAACTGAGATGAATTCCAAACAAATGCTTGGGTCTCAAGAGGTTAAAGGAGGAAAACACATGAAGTAAAACATGAAACAAAACTTTAAGAACGGAAACAGGAAACAGGATATTGAAATAGAAACAGCAGTTATCTCTTCTATCTCTTATCTCTCAGATATAAATCTTCAGTCTCCGTTTTACGTCCACACATTCAGCAGAAAGAGCACTGACAGGAATTAGCAATGGAGATCATGTTAGTCCAGCTTTAGCTTCTCTTCATCGGCTCTAACCTCCTTACATACAAGCTCCATTGTATCTTAAAGACCTCATTGACCCATATTGCCCCAACAGATCACTACGATCTCAAAGTTCAGGTTTTCTTGTGGTTCCTAGAGTTTCAGAAAGTAGAAACTCTAAAACTAGAACCAGTTTGGGTTCGGGAGGCAGTTGTTAGTTATGCTGCTGTACAGCATGTTAACCCTCCCCTCCTCCTACATCTTCTAGAGCTCAATAAACAACATCTGTTGCCGTGGTCTCATCAACCTGCCCCGGTCTTCATGGCCTCCTGCAGTTATCCACTCCCCACCTGGACGAATAATCCTCCAACCTGCCCACGATTCCTCTTATACCCTCAAACTGTCATGTACCATCCTCAGATTCCACATCTTGTATCAGATAAGCTGCAGTTGTCTGCAGATTGCCTGTTACGTTAAAAGTTGCATTAAATATCTGTCGTCTTGTTGTGTTGTGTTAGCTCCAGTAGCCCCGTCTGCCTTGGCTATAGTTACGTCTGCAAGATATACAGGACGTATGTATCGGCCGACATATCGACCTTTTACATGCCATTCGCATTCTACGTCTTCTCGCCATCAACAGCTGATTTGTGCTGGACTGCTGGATGAAAACAAATGTCTGTAGCAACAGGACGAAAGCCGCAGATGCTCCATGTGATCTGTCATTTTGCCGTAACTGTGTTTGTTTACTGTCGCCTTAGTAACGCGGAGTAACGTCCTCCCACTTTGGTTCCACTTAAACTGGTGTGAATGTGGGCTGGTTTCCCAGAAAAGCACCGAGGTTCTCAGACTCAGAGTCTTAACTGGACTTTCTTTTCCTCTTTCAGGCGAAACTTTTTCCGAGAACTTCAGTCACACGGAGAGATGCCAGCCCTGCACGGAATGCAAAGGTCTGCTGCGCATGGAAACGCCCTGCACCGACTCCGACGACGCCACCTGCGTGTGCAACTACGGCTACTACCTGAACAGCTTTTCGCAGCGCTGCGAACCCTGCACCAAGTGTCCCGAAGGCCAGGGCATGCTGTTGGCCTGCGAGATGGACCACGACACGGTGTGTGAGGAGTGCGTCGGGGACACGTACTCGGACCAGGAGAGTTCTCTGGAGCCCTGCATCCCCTGCACCACCTGTGATGAAGAGGAGGTGCTAAGCCCATGCACCTCTGTCAGTGACACCGTTTGTCAAGGTATGTCCACGTCATGGTGTAGCTGCAGGAGCTGTCAGGTTAAGAAACAAACCGCATACGTGAGTGTGGGCTCTGCTGACATGTCCTCACACGTGTGGTCTGCTTGTACAACTCATTTCAGGCCGCATGCTTTATGTCATGTGAACGCTTGCAGCCAAATGGAAATGTAAAGCTTGTTTGCTTAAGAGTTAGACATGAACATCACCCCACTCTCAGTATGGAAGGTAAACATCAAGGTACGCCCAGTTAGCCAGTTAGCTTAGCATATTAAATCTTTAAATTCCAATGTGGTGAAAGCTTTGGATTAACAGAAAAACTCCAACGGTTTCCGAAAGTTGAGACGTTGCACATTACAGCCATGAACCAAGTAGAGGTTATTACTCTTATAACGTGCAAGAGATTGTAAATAACTGGCAGATATTGAAAGCTTCATATGTGTTGGCAAAGACACAGAGTCTCGGGACATTTTCTGACCTTTTCACAGTTGAAATGAGCCCAAATATAAATAAATAGACCAGGCCGACATTTTGAGGCTTAGGCGTTTCTCAAAATGTCACACTCTCACATGCACTGACCTTCGTTTATAACCCAACGTGGTGCAGAAAGTAGCATTTTGATAATGGTTTGATGCTCTTTTATTTTTTTAATTCTGGTGAACCCAACCAACCTGCCTGGGTAGTTTTTCTGGGTGGTCCAGCTTCATCCCACAGTCCAAAGACATGGTCCAAGTCCAAGGAGGCTCCAGTCTGAATGAATGAATGGATGAATGGGACTTAAATGGCAATATCTGCTCATCCCTTTGTAGAAAACATTGTGCTGATAGTGGATGATCCAGACACTGGCTGTCCAAGAATCTGCCCACAATCTGCATGAAGAATTTGGTTGTTTAATTATATTTAAATAGCATCAGTAACAATACAAATTGTCTCAAGATGCTTTAGCAGAACGTGGCCTGAGACTCTCTGAGCAAAAACCTTGAGCAGAAACTCACCGTGTACCCCAGAGTTGGATTAGTGAGACAAAGCATTTTTTTAATCAGTCCGGCCATTGTCCTAATCTGGCAACGCAGCTGTTAGCTTTAGCTTAGCATAGCTGTTGTAATGTAGGGTTGCCAATTAGCCGATCATTTGTAAAAGTGATAAATAAACTCTTCCTAATTGGTTCTTGTGGCCTGTATATTCACATCGAGTACAGGGCAAATTTGGGATTCGGGACTATATTCCAGCAAAGCACCTAAAAACCAGTCACACCGGTGTGTTGATGGAAGTTGGAGGATTTGCTGGTGCTTCTCTTAATCCCTTCGTGTTAACTGCATTGGTATTTTTACTCCATGTGAATGTACAGCTCACAAGAAACAAGTAATTAGGAAAGAGTTTATTTTGCGAACAATTGGCTAATTGGCATTACAATGCCAATGCTAAGCTAAAGCTAATGGATTAGGACAATTCCTGCACTGACACTTATCCAACTCTGCGGAAAGTGAGTGACTGAATTTCACACAGAGATGGCGTATCCCGTATGAAAACATCTCATGGGAAAACATCTGCTTAGAGACAGAAAAAGAGAGAGGAGAACATACATCTGACTGAAGCAATGATTAAAAACGAGAAAATCTAAACAAATCTGCCACCGCTACAAGTCAATGCATTTCATATGATTCCACAGTCTGATAGAAAATCTATCAAAAATGTTCCCTCCACTTGCTGGGCCATTTATTTTTCCGCTGTCTAACCACATGACCTTATCTAAACACGGGGCAAGTTTATCATGAACTTCTGTCCAGAGTAAATTTGAATGATGGGCTGCACTGCAAAGGGTCAAGATGATGCTGAATAGAATCTGCTGGAGTTCATTGTTTGTCGGTGGACATCCACTTCATCAAACCATCACCAGCTCCACACTCTAGACATTGTTGGACCGTCGTCCCAAATGCCAGCAGGAAGCTTCGTGTCATTGTCTTTGTCGACTCATCCCATCCAAAGACACAAAGGCCACTTCTCTCTCCACGCCGAGGGTTTACAAGGAGGTCATATCTCCGAACAGGGCTCTGAATTATATATATATTTTTTTTTATATCATTGCACCCGCTGCACTATCACACTACAAATCAGGAATTCCTTATGACTGGAGTCACTGCTCATTCCAATGATCTGATGCCTCACAGATTAAATCAACGCTTTTGTGAGATGACAATGAAAGGAGTCTGTTGATGGGCCATGCAGCCCGCCGGGGCCGCGGTCTGAAGGATGTTGTTATCACAGGGGACAACTCAGAGCGGAGTCTCAGGCTAAAGGGAGTCTTTTGTACCTCTCCCATGATCTTGTTTGGCCTGTGACGACTTGTGGTTAAGTCCATGGCGCTGATTCAAGAATCTAATGAGTAAAAGAGAAACTAACGTAGAGTACGCTGCAAATGTTTCTGGGCTTTACTTCTTCCTGCATCTTCTTAAAGTGAAATCATTATTTGTCCCGTGTATTTGCAGAGTTTAAAGCTTTTTAATGTTTTATGTATGAGTTACTGTTGGCGGCCTACGCTGGGCAGACGCTAGGGGTTGTACGAGTTGACATCGCTAATAAAAACCCAGTAGAAAGTAATGAAATCTATATTCCTGATCTGAATACACATGCTGAGAACAGACGGCTCGTGTGCTGCATGCGCTGAGCTGCAGATATGTATAGCCTGTATAAAAACAGGCTGCATCATCACTAGCATTTAATAGTAGTCCACAGTGTGTTGTTAGATGGGATAGTGTGGCAGGTATTTATCTGCAGTTAAAGATCTAATAACTTTCCTCTAATAACCTTCTCTCTGTTACCTCAGGACGTTTGGTGAAGTTGTTACTGATTGATGTCCAGAGGATTTGGATTTTCCTCTGATAGCGTTAGCCTTAGCATGTCTTTCCAGATGCATTGCAGTAGTACTTTATCATCATTAGCATCATCATTAGTGAAGTATTTCTACACACTATTTATTAGACTTTATTTAACCAGGTTGGGGAGAAAGGGCCAAGACGGCAGCCTAGGAAAGTTGCAGCAATTAAGAACAGCGAGAATTTGCCATCTTGTCAGCAATTCACACAACAACACATATAAAATACGATAAAATGGAAGATGAAAACAACAGGACCAATACTCAGGATTTACATTTAAACAAATTTTATGAAACACGGGCGATCGGTTCCTTTAATTTTCTGCAGTGAGTTCCAGGCAGCAGGTGCAGAGTAACAGTTCAAATCACTGGAACGTAAACAGTAATCGCTTTGGTTCCTCACCTGTCTTCTAGGGGGCGGCCATGTTGTTATCGTCACGTGATCTAGTCGACATGATGCTCTTATAGACGCTACAGATTAAACTTGTTAAACTCATGCGTTATATAAAGAAAACTTAAAATGTGCATGAACGAGAGTCGATTTCACTGACCTCGAGTTGCAAAATAAACCATTTACAATTTATTTAACTTGCATATTAAACTGAAACTACACACAGTCAGCATTAAAATGTATAACATGTGGGTTCATGCGACTAATAAATTGTGCAGCGTTTGCTCAGCTCCCAAAACAAGAACCTGGGAAACTGTAGCCGGAGACAGAAAAGGTCATTTGATAAACAGAAGTGGACACAGTGTGCTCGACTCCAAGTGCCCTCCAGCTGTTAAAGGGAAAAAAAAAAAAAAGACAAACACATCTTCCATTGATGATGATGATGATGACGCTCGGAGGCAGCTTGAATCAGTGCTGGGAGCGAGGCGTGGCGTTCAGAGAGATGATTCATGCGAGATCAAGATATAAGGAGCCAGGGCTCTAATAGTAAAACCTCATTTAGATTCGAACTAACAAAGTCTACCTCATGATGAATGTGAGCTTGCTGCGGTTCCAGGCATGATGACTTACAGCCCGCCGTCTATGGGCTTCATTGTCATATGTTATTCTTCACTCTAACCCGATTATGCGCCTTTTATTTCTAATGTAATCTTTTTACCAAAAGCACAAGCGTTATCAAGGCTCGCAAATCTGTTGCGCTGCCAGACGCCCACGTCCATTAATGCCGGGGAGTCGGGCGACGCAGGCCCTGAAGGCTAAACACAGCCAGGAAGAAGGTGGAGGGAACGGGAGGAAGGCCGCTGACCATGAAAAGACGAGTCGTAACTTGAGACGTCGTTTAACTGAAGGCTAGTGCAGGTTATCGACATTTAGTTCAGGTTGTGGATTCTCTCTTACGCAGTTCCTTATGTGGAAGCGAGCTCATCTGACATGTGGGGTGCAAATCTAATTTCCCACAACTCTTCCAGAGGGACTAATGTAATGTTTTGAGGCTCTCTTGGTAAAACACACTAACACTGACCAGACTTATTCGGGCTTAGACCCACGTCGGAGTTGACGAGTTGAAGGGAAGATGCTTATCTGAAGACGTGTGATATGACTTCTATTCTTCTGCAAGGCCGGCACGGCGAGGCCAGAGGTCGGAGGTCACGGTGGACGGCTCGTACGCCGTGGGGGTTTTGTGGGATGATCGGGCAGTGTGAGTTTCCTCAGGGGACGTGCACTCTGCGACATGATTAAGTGGGCGAAAATGTGGGATTTTATTAGAGAATAGAATAGAGTTGAATGAAGTAGTAAACCAGTGCCATGATGCTTTAATCATCAGCCTCCTAGAAGAAGTGAGGAGCCCAGTGGATGGAAAAAATACTACAGATGAAAATATGATTATTTCAATCCTTGTTTTTGATTCGATCTGTCTCTACAATCTGTCTTTAGAGCTCTCAGATGATACAGACGTATTCTAGTCAAATAAGCTGCTTAACTACAGGTTTAAGTTGTTGAATAAACTGCAGCGACTGATCAAACAAATCTGAAATGTGAACATGAAAAATGTGATCCCTTGAGTTACCAGTGTGTCATTCCGGTATATTTTTCTGGATTGAAATCAGGGAACATTAACAGTGGAGAAAAAAGTATTAAATGTTATCAAGATGAAATGAAGAAACAGGGACAATTACGGTTTAGTTTATTTTGACATATTTATTCATATTTAAACATGTTTAAACTGCTATGTCTGGAAAGTCAATAACAATAAAAAAAAAACAAAACATTTTTTTCATCATTCATAAAAAGCTAAAATCAGGGACATTTTCGGGGACCGGGACTGAATTTACCAAACGATGTGACGCGTTTTTTAATAAAGTTGTTGTGTTGCTATCTTTAGCCATCATCTTTTTTTGATTTGCTTTTTTGGAAACCTGGGACATGTGGGACACATTTGTTGCACACCCACGTCATCAACTTGCATTAAACGCATTCATCATAAGAAGGCAAATTCTTATCATTGGAATTGTTTTTGGCGACATATCGTGTATGATGACTTATCGCACATTGCTACTGCTAATGCTAGCAGGGGAACGGTCCAAATCCTCTGCACATCATTCATTTAGCAACTTCACCAAACAAGAACAAGAAAGAGTCTGCAGACTATTAAATGCTCCTGTTGGTGCTGAGTTGCAGCCTGTTTTTATTCACATCAAGAATATAGATTTCATTACTTTCCACTGTTTTTTTTTTTTTACAGACGTCACCACAGACTTGTTGTGTGTTGCTACATAGCAGCAAAGAAAGTTGAGAAATTGTGCAATTACTCTGCAAGTCAATTTAAGTATCTGCTCTATTATTTTTAGTTTTGCCAAATATTCATCTCCTCCAGTAATATCCAATGCGCTCACAGGTTGGAACATGAGACATAACATCTTCATTTAACCAGATTTGACCATGTGCAGTAGGTTCAGGACGTAAATAAGGTTCACTGGTGTCAAAGTCCAAAGCTTTTTTCACACCCGCCGCCCTTTATGTTCTGTAATTCATTAATCCAGCCGGCCTGTGTTTGTCTCAACAAGTTCCTTCTCCCTCGCTGTGTTTTCTTGACTTCATTGACAGGGGTAATGAGTTTGTTTTGCATGGTTTGGGTATTAGAAAGACTTAGAAAGTGGCTTGTAACGAGGCCGACGGGATCGGCTACTGCCCGTCAAGATTATTTTCAACAGTATTATCAATAGGAGTGGCCGGCTAACAAACCGTGACAAGCCTCTTTTATACCAGAGTTGAACGCTTCAGTTTGAACCTCTCACCCAAAGCCTGGGGTTCTGGTTGTGCTGCAAAAAAGGGCAACAGGTTGTATTGTTTGCTGCACACATGCAATTATATTATTCATGTGCATGCATGCACAGAAAGAGAGATCAGGAGATTACTTGAACCTGCAGAACACACACACTCTGAGCCACTGATACTGCCTCTGGAATCAGTGAGATGAGTGAGTGGGCATCATGGACGAAGGTTCGGTGGTTGAGGGATCGAGGGCCAGGTTCATATTCGGTTATTGAGTTGATAGGTGAGTTGAAGGAGGAGGAGGAGGAGGGGGCTGTTTCCTTCCTGAGTTTGGTTGACCTTAGCAATCGACATGCTGCCCTCGAGAAGTCAGAGAACACCATGGGCTAACCAGCACCATGCGCCGCATCAGGATCAGACCAGTTCAAAGCAGGAGCGGCCGACGAGGCCAAAGTGGGACGATGGGAGGCTTCTCCTGGAAAAAAAAAAAAAAAAACACAACTGGTTCTGGCAGATTTAATCATCTGCAGCGAGCTCTGCGGTCGGGCTGTGTAAACTGGATGATGATGCCACGTATTTAAAACTCGTTTAAAGGGAGGTTGAAGTATTTGATGGCTGCACGTATGATGTCACGGCCTAGGTTAGGTTAGGTTAAACTTCTCTGAGAGGCTAAAATAAAGACACCACCGTCTCAAATCTTGTAAAATTTAAAGCTTAGACCATCGCTTCAGTTTAAATTGGTCCAAAGATTGACAGGCCCACCGTGTGCAGCTATTGCTCCCGGGCCATGACTGTCAAATGCTAGAATTTAATGCGAGCGCCTTAGTTGGACGGTCAATTTCCAACGAGCGTTTGACAGACAGATAAATGAGGAGAATGATAAAGGATGAAATGCCATCGACATTCCCGATTTTCTGCGTCCGAAGCGTTGCCAGATCAGTAGCTGTCCGACTAAACAATTCCCCGTCTTTGTCGTGCACAGTCTCTCATTGTGCAACGTCGACCCGGTCCCCTCACATCTACTGACTTATATCGTAAGTCGCGCTGCACGGCCACAGCTGACCTTCTCTCCTCAACCCCCTTTTTTTTTGCAAACACTACGTAGCATTGTAACCACGAAGGAAGTGTTAAAGTCGACTGTGTCTCTTTCTCCTCTGACCGACAAGAATTGGCCGCTTGTCTGTTGTGACTCCGTCTCCTGGAGAATCTGCCCCCCCCCCACCAGCTCCCCGAAAATACCAAGAGAACATTTCTTTGAGGTGATCTGGCATGTGTGAGCGACTCCGGTGGCAAGGGTGACCACAACACTTGCGCCTCCACTCGTGCCATCTATTCCTCGCCAAGAGCCGGTGCCCGGGAGTCGGGGTTTCATTGTGTCCTGGTGAGGATTTTTGGATTCTGTCGAGCAGAGTCGAGCCTTTCTCACAGCGACGCTATCTGCCATACAGTCGATGGTGGCAGGGGCTGAATTACTGCTTTGTGGCTCATTTGTTGCCCGTCAAAGGAAAAGTCAGTATTGTAGTTTTCAAATCTATGTGCTGCAGAATTCTTACACCAAGATGCAGAGAAGAAGTTAGGATTTTATATTAGACGACACACAGAGCTGCATTTTCCTTTAAGTCCCTTAAACTGTGCTAAATAAAATTAGTATTTAACCTCAATGTATGCATTAATTTCCATCTCTGCATGTGTTTATTTGTTTTAGGAAGAAAAGGTTAGTGGCTAAAGTTTCCCAAGATAAATCCTTGTTAAGAATCCCATATAATAAGCCATTGTTTATTCACTGGTTGCATATTTTAAAGACAATTTAGATCCAGAACAGAAAATAATAATAATAAATGACAATGACAACGGTAGACGGGGAGGAGGGATAAAGAAAGAGCCGGAGGAAGCCTGTGAGAGTGGAGAGAGGGAGCAGATGCTGAGAATGTGGCCTGGTCGATAAAAGAGATGGAGTTACTCCTCCGCACTCTCGGGTTTCTCTGGTTGACCTCTACGAGTGCTGATCACATTCTGCCGCAGAACAGACGCACGCTTGCACGTGCACGTGCACGCGCCTGCGCTCGTGTGCGACGTGCGAAATCACGTGCACCTGCACGCGGATTTAGGGGCGTGTCCGAAAGCAAGCGTGCGCGGTGAAACGAGATCGGGTCATGTAAGGTAGGAAACGAGCTGGAAGCCTGGAGGAGAAAAGAAAAACCAGTTTTAAATCATAAACGTCAAAGGCACATCAACTAAACAGAGGGAAGGATTTACTGTTGTCAGTGATCAGGTGCAACAAAGAAGAGAAAGTGCAACGCTAAGACTGGACAAGAGGGCGCGGTTAAATTAGAGACATTAGTGAAACAAAGCTAAACACATGGACCAGTTCTTTTAGAAAAGGAAAAAAGAAAAGTCTGATTCCTTAAGTAAAACCACAAGACGACAACAAATCAACACCCAGTTTCTAAATGTTTTAGCTTCTTCTCATTTCAGCTTTTTAAAAAAAAGATATTTAGGAAAAAGTAAACTGAATGTAGTTCATGAGCATTTTACTCATTCATGGTCTTGGTCTCTTCTGAAAGTCAAGACTGAAGTTTCTATCAGAAAAGTCAGAATCACTCTATGTGGTTTAGTTCTGGAGGAATCAAAGTTAAAAAAATAAAAATAACAAGTTTCAGGGTTTAAAAATGCGTTGGTTGAATCTTTAACTTTTATCAATGAAACCAGAAGAACTAAATGACATATTGCATCATGCAGCATTTACTCTCATGTCCAGAGCTCTGTTTGGTTCAAAAAGCTATCCCATATACCACCCAGAGGACGAATATATCTTCTCTTTTAAGCTTCAGATGATGAAAATATAGTGTGTATACCACAGTTTATAAAGATATATTACAGGGTGTGGCTCCTAAGGTACGAAGTGATTTGCGAAAGGAGGCAGCTTCAAGGTTTTCTGCTCCTGTCTAAACTGCTCTCACGATAGGAAAATGTGTAAATGTTCTCAGGCCATAAAACAAGCGCTCGCAGGTCGCAGTTATAAACAATCACTTCATAAATGATGAAACACGATCACAGATGTAATAAAAAAAAAATGTTCACACAGAGCTCAGGCACTGGGGTGAACTCTAAGTCAACACTAGTGAAGAGCGAATCCTGGATGAAACCATGATTCCTCGTGCATTTGTTTAAATAGAACAAATGCATCGATGTGTTTAGTCTGGTTCCTCGTTTCAACTCATCTCCAACTTTGCTGAGAACGAACGTGTTGCAGGAAAGGCTCCATTCTGTGCGTAGTTGTTTTATTCTAACGTTGCACTGTTGAAACTTAATTGTAATTTTGCACAGTTTACATTTATATTGGCGCGAGTTTGAGAGAGAAAAAGACAAACGTTTCCCCTCTGAGAATTGTTGATGAAATGATTGTTTTCCTGTCTCAAATCAGTGGTTTTAGAGAAGTAAATAACATTTAAACCATCTTGTGACAATTCAACGTTCTGCTGGGAAACTGCTGGATCTGGTATTCATTAGACATGTAGCACTGACCTAGACCAAACCAGAGCCATATATTAGAGAGAGTCTGTCCAACTCTAATCATGGCGCCATGTTTGCTACATCAGAGATTAGATTCTACAGTGTAACTCTATGGGTTGATGTGTTATGTTGAATGAAATGTCTTATTTCCACCATTAACCGGCCTATAAATGTTATTGCCAACGTCTGTAAATATGTAAAAGGTCCTCACTTAAATATCCCAGCGTCTACTTCCTTTAAATATCTTAAATGAGCCTTTGTAGCCCAATCACCTCATCAGTCATGGAGCTGTGTTTACCTTCTCCTCAGTCTCCGTCTTCATCCATCACCGTTAAAAGTTAGAAATTACTCAGAAAAATTAGAAATACTCAGAAATTGTGAAAATTAAACTCACCTTACTGTTATTTAGTATTAGCATTAGCATGCTAGCCATAATAACTTAGTAATAACTGAGGTTACGTGTCAGTTAAATGTGTCCGTCTACATGGACATAAATTACATGACACATGGGTTTCACAGTATATATGACGCTAGCTGCTATTTTTCTAAGCCTTTAGTCTGAATAACTAGCTAGCATAAGGTTAGCATAAGGCTAGGCTAACTTCAAACTTCATTCATGAGATCAACGTTCACATTAATGATGGTGTGACTTTATTTTTCTATGTAAAATCTTAACAAACGTCAAAGAGAGACATTGACATTTACCTCATCACATAATAGAGAGAAACCAGTTTGACATCCAGTTCTTCCTTTTAATCTTCTGCTCCATAACTTTCTCCGTTTTTGTTCACTGGGGAAACGGTGGAGTTTCCTCCGTGTTTTCCTGATCCTGTGCTGGAGCCGTAGGCTGAGCACTGTGGCATATTTTAACTTTAAATCCAACTTTATTCTCTGTTATTGCCACTTCTCTATGGATGAATATTGGTTAGATGCATCCAACATGGCGCCCATGAGACATGTGACCAGCTCAGAACCAATCAGCATAGAGTGACAGCTCAGACGCTCTGTTCTCTGGTTGGACAGACTCTCTCTAATATACGCTCTGGACCAGACACCACAGGACGCCCTCAGAAGGTCCATGTCCGTTCTCTGATGACCTCATGACCTGCACAGTATTGGGAAGGTGGTCATAATGTTATGTCTGATCGGGGTATGAATGAGTGGGTGGAGCTTGTGTTCAGGGTCTGACTGACTCAGTAACTGGAATGACTCAAAAACCTTTTCTGAGAAGTGACTCGTATGAAGTTTCCCGTAACAGAATGACTTGACATTTAAACAGATGCACTGATCAGAACCAGTTAAAGGTGATAACGGGGTCTATGAAGACGGGGTCTAAGAAGACGGGGTCTAAGAAGACCCGGTCTGTGAAGACCAGGTCTATGAAGACCAGGTCTATGAAGACCAGGCCTGTGAAGACCAGGTCTATGAAGACCAGGTCTATGAAGGGGCTGCACGTGGATCAAAACATGAGCATGACGCACAGATACAGAATAAAAAAGTGGTGTTTCAGCTTCTTGCTTCCGGCTCTGCTCAGCTGTAATCACATGCAACATAAAAGCGAGTCCCTCCTTCTCCAGACTCAGCCTTTTTTTAAGTATATGTTGTGGAAACAGCAGCAACACCTGTTTGAGTCTGCGAGAGGCTGGAGTGAGGAGGAATGGGGAGTTGAGCCCAGGTGTGGCTGCTGCAGACACGGCCGACATGCACCGGTTACAGAGGCACGAGGCAACAAGTCCTTTCTATATAATTACTCTGTAGGTATTAGTTTGAATATTTCCCGTCACAAGTTCATCAGATACCAGACAAAGACACACGAGGGGAAAATTCCAGTAATTTCATTAACAGCCACGAGTTTTGCTTAACAACAGATATTATAAATGTTTTTTTTACACAGTTGACTTAACCTGCTATTACGAAAAGCTCTTTATGACTTTAATGACGGGTTTGTTATGTTCTGACCAGGTTGTGAGTGAGTGTGTGGGTGGTAGATTCAGGACGTGTTGAGGAAGGACTTCAGGAAATTAATGATGACAACATGTGATCTCAATAAAAACCTGCAGCAAGCTTTTTAATTTATGAACTTTTCATGTCTCCAGGCTCAAACTCCTTTAAACTAAGCGTTAAACTACAGCGGCGGTGATGTGCCATACGTTTTAAATGACGTGCGACACGCAGCCACGTAGACTCCTAACGTATCATGACATGTGCATGAGTCTTAAAAGTATTTAAGTGATGACAAACGACACCCAGAGAGGAATATGCTCAACTCTTAGACCAGAAAACGAGGGTTTGCAGTAATAATGAACAGCAACAGGATCACAGAACACAAATATCCAGCTAGACAACATCAAAGATGTTCCCATTCTCACTGCATATGTTTAAATAGAACAAACGAATGTGTTTAGTCTTAGTCTGGGTTCTTGTTTCAACTCAACTCCCACGTTCCGTTCCTGCTGTGAACAAACAAATCACTCTACATAGTTGTTTTATTTGAATGCTGCACTCTTGAACCGTTCGTTTATTGTGTTGTTTTTTGTTTTTTTTTTGTTTTTTTGCACTGACCCTCATGTGACACACGGCTCTGCAGACTCTTTTTTTTTAAGTGGTGACAAACGTCGCCCAAATTCAAGCGAAGTGGAGAAAAGAAAACAATGGAACAATAGAAGGTCTCGCATCTTATCATTCAGTTTGTTTGGTTGTGTGTCTAAGAACGCGTCCACACGAATACGACTTTTAGGCCGACTGTCGTGATGGATCCAGATTTTTCGGTGTCTGCAACCTTTTTGAATCCAGGTCCCAAAAAATCCCCCTCAACGTCTCATAACAACATGATTGTTGGGTGGCTGGTTCCAATATAAACTGTTGCTTCACCACTACGATGAACTAAAAGGGTTTATAGGTGAAATCCAGACTGTGTGTTTGTACAACCTCCAGGTCGAAGCTGTAGTTCATCGAGTGGCCACTAGAGGCTCCAAAATGGAGCAAATCCCCATAGACCCCCATGTTAAAAAGCCCAACTTTACAGCATCATTAAACATGTTTACAGCCTGGTACAAAAATGATTTTCAATAGTTTATTTCACTATTCATGACGACTGTTGCATTTTTTGTTATTAAGGTTTAATTTTCTGCATAATTAAGGGCTTTCTGCTTTGAGTGACAGGTGTTAGCTTGCGCTAACAGGTAGCAAAGAGTTAGGTGGGCGGGTCTCAATGTCCAGGCTGCTTTAGCTCCATCCCAACACGACCCCCCCATGTTAATATCTGGAGTATCCGAGTGTGGGCGGAGTAAAGCTCATCCAACATGGTGACTGCAGGCTCCGCCCACTTCTGGCTTAATTTTCGAGGTTCAGAATGTGTTTAGCGCCACACATAGGCCTGGGATATGTACTACAGCCTCCTTCACGCAGAAGTTCTCGAAACAGCGTCAAGGAAAAACGGGAGAAGAAAAAGATGTTTTTGCTTCGTGTGGACGTGGCCTAAACCTCAAAAAGCAAATCCACCACATAAACGAACCATTGTGGTTTTCTCTAGTTATGTTTAATAACATTTTCTCACACTGAACTTGTTGTTTGTGGCAGAAAAAAAGGGGGATTTAAATACTAATCCTTTATAATTTTCCTCCTAAAATTGCACTAGATCCTCTCCCATGGGTGCAGAATAAGTGGCTCGTTGTTGCATTGATCATGATGTCTCAGTCTGAGAGCCCTGGTCCAGTAACCACTGAGCACTATGTGGACTGGAAACAAGCTGAGCTCAGCAGGAGGAGGAGGAGGAGGAGGAGGAGGTCAGTCCCCTCCCCTGAAGCCGGACCGTCCCATGTACAAGTGGTTCAGTAGAGGCACTCAGGGCTTTGTTTTTTTTTTATTGCTGACCATCGGCGAAGGGAGGGAATGGATGAGTTAAAAGATTGATCTGATAGATTCATGATTAATAAAAACCATTAGAGGTTCGACTGTATGTGAGGCTGGAGTGACGTGAGAAAAGAAAAAAGTTACTGAAGAGACGGAGAAGTCCTGATAGAGCTGAGTGAAAATGGGGGGAGGATTGAAGGACGAGGAGAATGGATGGGAGGATGGGGAAGGGGGAGGGGGGGTGGACAAAGAAGATCTCTGTCAATGAATGGTGTCTCATTTCCTCTGTGTGTGTTGGACGGTCAAAGACAAGTGCAGTGGTGGACGTATGTGGCTTAAAGAGGACGAGATGAAGGAACTGGACGTTAAGATAAATATCATAGTTATAGTATCGACCAGTGAAGCTATAAACCATATATTTGTCTTCTCCTCTTAAGACCTGGTTTGTTTCCGCAGGATATTATCTTTAACCCTTTATAAGGCACCTCATCGAAATAACTGTAAATCCTAAAGTTTAACCCTGGAGTCTTATTATCGCACTAGATTCTCTTTCCTTTTTTTTTAAAAAAAAAAAAGAGATTAATGATTTTAGATAAGATTCAACTTTATTGTCATTATCAATCTTTATTCATGAAGCACTTTAAAACAACACGGTTGGACCAAAGTGCTGTTCAGATAAATTAGGGCAAATAAAACAATATTAAAATCATAAGACCTAACATCTCAAACTGAGTTAAAAGCCAAAGGAAAAAACAAAAGAGTTTTAAGAGAGGATTTTTTAAAGACGTGTTCAGGTACAGAGGAACAAAATGCAGCTTAGCATCTAACCAGAAGTGCATGAAAAATATGATGTATGAGATGTGTGGTACAGGTTGATTTTACAGCATATGCGAACCATATCTGGTTCCTGGTCCTCAACCCTTTGACTGGCATTGTCATCTTTTTTGTAGTAGTAGGAGACAATAAAATGCTTCATTTCTAACCATTGTTTTTATGCTTCTTAAGCTACGGTGCTTTTGCACAGATGCTCAGTGTGGACGTCAAAGGGTTAAACAAAAGTAAACATGTATTTGTCACATCAGAGCTGATGGACCTTGTAGAACACGTTAGACCCTGAGAGGAACTATATGATGAAGAAGTTTGTTCCCTATAAAGAGTTAATGTAAAGCAAGAGTTAAGGAAACAGCAGCTGAGCATCACATGAAGTCAACAAGACTTCAACCTTTAACGAGGTTGAATGTCTTTCTTTTTTTTTTCCCCAGAAACATTAATCCATTAATCATCTTTTGCACCAGTGAACATCTAACAGTTTCATTCCACACATGACAAACACATTTAACCTTGTTTCCTTTGAAGAAATACCATGTGTGCATTCTTTTAGTTCTGCTAGCTAGCTTCAGTTTGGCTAAAGTCGGCTTTGTTTTTGTTAGTTGTAGTGTTCAACACGCTAGCGTCACCTACTGCTAAAGCTAAATTAAATGAATGAACAGCCTTGTTAATGTAAATTAGCAAAATGAATGAATGAAAGTTTATTTGAACCCAGAATAAAAGTTGCCGCTCCGCAGTAGCTCGGATCAATCCTATCTTAATGCGACTGATCATAAAAAGTTTACACCTGCAATTAAACTCTGAATGTGTTTACACACCCATAAAATTTATACTACATGACCGGCCTCAAAAGAGTTTTTTCTTGCCACCGTCGCCTTCGTGTTTGTTCTGGAGGTTTCAGGTCTGGTTCAGCAAAGCGTCTCGAGGTTATTTGTATAACACCTGAAGGTTTAACCATGTGACTGACTCGACTCTCAGGAAAATAAAGCGCCAACAAAGTAGCAGGAAGATGCTGCACTAAAAACTAATTCATTTGCAGCAGCATCGTCCTTTAGGTGGTAAAAATAAGCCAGTGGCCTCGAAGGTTATGAACGATGGACGCAGCACAATGAGGTGACATTAGTCTCAGTGAACTGCTGTAAACAACTTATCCTCAAAGCTCCTTCATCCATCTCAATAATAATAATAAAAAATAATGTCTTCACCTCCTTAGTGAAGAATGGCCGCCGTGCACTCCAGCTGCTCTCCTGAGGTATTCAGAGCCCGTGGAAGCCAACGGGGTTATTTCCTGTTGGTGATGTGAGTAACTGTGAGTGAGTGACAGGCGAGGATTGGTTTCCACATCCGCGGTGAGCAGCGCTCACGTCTGCTAATGGTCGCAGGGAATGTGGGCTCAACTGGATGGACAAACTCGCACTTAGACTCATTAATGGCTCCCCGGAGAGGAAGGTGGGTTTGGGCGGGTGGGGGGGGGCCGAGAGATGTGGGATGTAATGAGTGTGTGCATACATGGAAGCCAAAAAAAAGTAATATACAAGCTATTATTTGTTGCCACATTTCCCCTTTGGAGATGATTTTATAACCATACACAGATCAGGCATAACATTGTGACATTATGTGAGGGGGAGGGGCCTCTGTGGATCATCCCACGCATACTTGGATCAGTTCGGGAATTAGTGAATTTGGAGGTCCAAGAGTCCAAGAGTTTCCCAGCAGAACACTGAATCATCACAAGATTCACTTCTACCGGTCATAATGTTATGGATGATCAGTGTAGGCTGGAAGTATCTTCACATGGAGGGAGTCTGAAGCTCTACACTCAATCTCTTACCTTTACCTTCGATTATGAGGAGGTTTGAGGAAAAATCTATAATTGACATTATGTCTTTAGGTCCTGTTGCTAAATAGTGAGACTTTTTGTTTTTTTGAACAAATCCTCAAAGAATCATCATTAAACTTCCACAGCTGACACCTGTGCCATCTCTAACAATCAAGCAGCTGTTTGCAGCCTCCACAAACCCAGATACGGAGCCACGGGGAGGGAGTGCGGGGTGTGGAAATTGGCCTCTGTTTGCTTAAATGTCCGTTCCATATCTGAAATGAGGCATCTTATTGTTTTATTGAAGAGTTTAACGAGCTCCCTCCCTCTTTCCCTCCCTGTGTCTTATTCCCGGCAGTGACTGCCACGACTTTCACTTCTGTTTCCTCCACGACGCCCTACGACGACCTGCTGCCGAACGACACCCCCCCGGAGGAGCCCCCAGAAAGCACCCCCACCACCAACAACAACAACGGAGACACCCAGGAGCTTCTGTACCAGGGTCTGAACGATAAACTCATCCCCATCTACTGCTCCATCCTGGCAGCCATGGTCGCCGGGCTCGTGGCCTTCATCATCTTCAAGAAGTAAGAGCGACGCAGCATCACTTAAACTAGAAAAGTTTCAAATTTTCACACCAACTAGTATCTAATTATGAGAATAAAAGTATAAATGTAGCAGAATAAGAAGCTGAAACAAACCTAAAACTTAATGTCCCCATATGAGGACGCAGGGACTCAGGAGGTTAAAGGAAGAAGATACTGAACGTAGTTTCAGGAAACCATTATGTTTGCCTTCAATTTTGTTTTACTTACTAATACAATATAAATAGAAAAATAACGTCAGGCTAACGATTTAAGATTCTCTTGCTTGTGTTTTCATCTTTCGTGATGATAAACCAATAAAATAAACCACAGCTTTCTTAAAAAGCCAACTAATGGATTCATCTAGAAACATCTGCCCATTCATAAAAAGCTGGTAATACAACTCGTGTACGGTGCACTGAAAATGTATATTTTATTATATAATCAAATGTTGGAATAAAAATGTGTAAAATACTCTGTTAAACTGAGTCATAGCTGC
Organism: Mugil cephalus; assembly: GCF_022458985.1. NCBI lineage: Eukaryota > Metazoa > Chordata > Actinopteri > Mugiliformes > Mugilidae > Mugil > Mugil cephalus. The sequence goes on along the minus strand of NC_061785.1, from coordinate 2,691,950 downwards.
AACACTGAGACCCAGAACTAACTAGATCATCTTAGATTTATCTCCCGACACACTAGACTTACAACTATTGCTCCAAATCTCAAAACGTGCATCAAATATAATTTCATATTTAATGAAATCCTCTCACGCCATTGTCCCGTGGGTCACAATATGTTCGACTGTCCCTCCTTCCACTCCCCATGTTAAATGTTTAATGCACAATATGCTCGGTCCACTGTGAATGTGTCGGGGTTTGAACGTTGGTAAATTCACATCAACACGACGGCTTCAGGACAAATGTGAAGCTGCATCTTGTTAAAAGCTGCAGCCTCTTCTGACCAGAGTCAATATAGCTTCAGTCAAAACTTGCTTCTGATTTTCCTCGTGTCTTCAGAGGAATTCACTTCAGCTGCTACACATCTCTATTATGTCACTATATTTATCGTCTAATGCTCCTTCAGAGCTTCCGTCAGAGCTCTGCGTTGTGGATTACTCAGCTGTTCTTGGCACAGGATCCAAACCACAATTCTTTTGAAAGTTACACACCTCCTTAGCGTTTCTAACAATGCGGAATAATCCCGAGGGTGGCTTTTAATTGAGGCGGGTGTGTGCAGAACTCTTAAAGCATATGTGCACGTAGGCTTGTTTTTTTGTTATTTAAGTTATGGCTGCGCTGTGTACACATGTCTTGGTGAGAACTGAACCTTTTTGCAGATTTAGTTTCAAGGTTTCAAGGCCCCAGTTTGCGCTCAGCTACAAAAGATTCAGCTTCAGGTTAATGTAATCCAATCTCCCTTTGCAGTTTTTGGTTATGGGTTATGTACAGCCTGTATAAAAACAGGCTGCACCTCTGCACCATCAATAGGCCTCTATATGTGTCCTTAGCGTAGCTCGACTGGCACTTAAGTCGAGTTTTTTCTGTTTTTAATTCTCGCTCAGATGGAATAGCTGCAAGCAGAACAAGCAAGGGGCCAACAACTGCACAGCCAACCAGAACCAGACACCGTCACCCGAGGGGGAGAAGCTCCACAGTGACAGCGGCATTTCCGTGGACAGCCAAAGTCTGCAGGACCAGCAGGGCCAGAGCCAGGCACAGACAGGTAACACACAAGGCCTGTAGAATATCTGCATACAAGCTCCGCTCTGTGTCACCGAGAAATACAACAGCCCTCATTTATCAAGTTAAATTTGGTGTTTGCACAAAAGCTGTGTTTATCTTGTGCTAAATTCCTCCAGCCATGAGCTTCTTCTAAACCATAAATAAGTGTATTGAAAGGCATGTACATGAACTAAGCACTGCACGACTAAGATTTACCAGCATGTTGTCAAAAGAAAAGGGATCCTTCTCAGGAATGAGCCGCCTGCTGGATTGGTTGACTCCCTGACGCCACGACTATGACCTTTTCAGACTTACTGTAGCAAATCAGCAAACAAGGATTCCAACAGTGACAGAGTCTACCGTGTTTATTTGGCTGCACATCTTCAGTCCCAACCTGACAAACCGGTTTTAGAGAATTTACGACCTTGTGTAAAGGAGGCGAAACAAACTAGATGCCAATCTTTTAATATTCAGCGTCAGACAATTTTGCATAAATAAAAGGCCCTTCACTGTGGACTCCTAAATTCCCTTCTTGCCTTTGTTGTCTTCTGCTAGAGTCAAATTGATTTGGTCCAATAAATTTCTTTCAGTCAGAGTTAATGTAGCATGGAGAGGAGTGTTCTCTACTCCAGAAATGTTCTGGTCCTCCAACGCTGCCATTAACTCCCTAACCCTCTCTGGAAGATTAGTCTCCAGAAAGCTGTTGTTGTTGTTTGGGTGCATCAAATAAAGTAATTCTGATTCTGATCCTTTTCCTTTGGTAGTATTGTATGAAAATCAACTACTACCACCTCATGAAACATCCACATTGCATAATTCTTTTTCTTTTCTTTTCTTTTTTTTACATTAGACATTAAAACAGAAGGAGAGTAAGGTGATGTTTTGATGCTATAAATAACTACAAAATGGCACACTGGGGATAATTTTAAAAATGCCTGGATGAGTGCCCTGATACCAATCAGGAAGTTGTTGTTGCTCATGCAAACCTGATAACTTTGTATGTTTACTCAAAACAAACTAGTACTTCTGTTGCAGAGACAGGTATAAACAAGTGTTGACAGCCACTTGTAAGAGTTCACCAAGAGGATGCAGGTTGAATCCATTCTTGTGTTGAGATGTTCAGTCTGGAGCTATGATTGAACCTGTGACGTAGCAACTAGGGTCCAAATGCAAGACAAGAAGCGAAGGCAACAGATTGGCTTCAACACAAAACTCAAAAACCAAAAATGAAGGGATGGCAGGATAATCCAAAAAAGAAACAGGTAAAGACCAAAACCGAGGACGAAACACAAGGAGAAAAAACAAAGCAGAAACCAATCCAACAATGGGGGCAAAAACACAGGAAGTAAAGCAAGACAAGAAACATCAGGTCAAAGTGATGCGTCCTGCATGTAACGTTAACTTTGATAATGCTTTTAGGAAGCTTTGAATATAAAACTGTGTCATCTGCATAAAAAGTGATATTTCCAACGTTTTTTATTGTGCACTAATTTGATTTTTAACCATTTTGTGTAGTGGTGAGACGAAGTGAACGAAGTGGACTTTAACTTAAGCAGAAGGAATAATTTAACCAAGTTTCAAAATCCTGTTGCAGTGCAAAGTATTTAAAGGTTCATTATCAACCAGGCACTGGATTTGGAGTAATTTTTGGAGAATGAACAAGCTGCTTTCCTACAGCAAGGACTTCCGCATGACTTTAATAATTCCCCAAGAAAAATCTACTTGGCACTTATATTATTGGAAATATCTCATAATTTGTGTTGTTTTTTTGATTGTTTGTTTGTTTTGTTTTTTGAAAAAAATTGCGATGCCATCAAAAAAATGGCATATGAAGGGTTAAGAGTCAGACATTAATCAAACTTTTGGTATTATTTATGATTAGTACTGGTTACACAGTGTATAAATGGAGCATTTGAGTTTGAAATACAAAAACTTGCTAAAAAAAAATACACACTTTTGCCAAATATGATGGCAAAAAAGCAGAACTACCACAAAGTTATCAAAAGATAAAATGGAAACAGAGATTTTTTTGTCTTATCAGGGCGTGAGGGTTCATTTCATTGCCACTCCTTTACTGAGTTTAAATTTAGTTAGTTTAAATAAGTTGTTAATGCTGATCAGATGCTTAGCGAGCTGCATGTTTGTGGTTCTCTTCTGCAGTTGTGACCATGGACGAAGAGCCTTGCCTGCTGCTTCCTCTCCACACCAGAGAGAAGGTGGAGAAGCTCCTGTTCCAGGGCGGCGAAGGGGACGACTGCGACCACATGCATGACAGCGACTGGTGCAACCTGGCAGGGCTCCTGGGATACGAGGAGGAGCGGATCGCGACCTTCCGCCAGGAGGAGCATCCCGTCCGGGCGCTGCTGACCGACTGGGCGAGCAAAGAAAGCGCCAGCATCGACATGCTCTGCACAGCCCTGCGCAAGATAAACCGAGAGGACGTCGCCCAGAGCCTGGTGCTCAGCCCGACGAAGCCCACCGCCACGTCCGTAGTGTAGCTTCAGGCTCAACTGTGAGCATCACCTTAAACACCTGAACCTTAAGCTTAAAGTATTCTTCCAAGGATTCCCTTTACTTCACATAATTTATGCTAAAACCTGCTTGAAGACGGCAGTCAGAGTGATGACCCAGTCCTAATAAATCATTTAATCAAAGGGTAAGACGCAGAATCAGATGAGTGTAAGGGAAGCTGTGCACTTAACTTCAGGATGTCTTCGTGATCATTTATTCTCAACAACTCACAGTCTACGTGAAAAGAAAACGTCTCAGTATCTATAATCATTCCTGCCTGGATCTCACTCTATTTGAGCTCAGCATCTTCTGACTTCATAAACCGCGGAGCAGCAGTGAACTTTGACCTGTGGATACTCGGTGCCTGCATTCCTCCAACCTGATCCTCTGCTTCTTCTTTTTTTTTATTCTCTTATGAACTTCATTCTTAAACATGCAAAGTCAGCGTGGGCCTTATAGCATTCAATAAGCCTGTGTTGCACTTCCAGTGTGTTCTCAGATCTGCGCTACCAAAGAGGAGGTTACAGGCCGTACCTGCCGGGCGACTTTACTCACACGCCACGTTGGAATTTTTTTGTTGAGAAATGACTCGTGTCTGTTACTGCTACTGGATGAGTCCTGCATACCTCAGAGTATCTGGATCTTTGCAAACATGACAAGCAGAGAAAAGATGCATTTCAAGTGAACGTGTTGTGCTCCAGCCAAAGGTTATTTACTCCTACTCTAATGATTTGCATTAGATTTAAGACGCTGAGCAGCAGCAGCAGCAGCAGCACTCGTGGAACTTCTTCAGCTTCAACTTCTTCTTCTTCCTAAGTGATTCCTGCAGACTTTTCCTTTTCCAACAAGTGCTATAAGAACTGTTGGCTGGACTTCGCCGACTAGGTGGTCTGTGGGGGCCACATAGACTCCTTCACGCTGACCCAGAAAAGGGAAGGAAGGTGGAAGCTCAAGTTACCCAACAACAACAACCTAGTGTAAACTGTATGTACGTAGGCAGACAAGTGCACCCACCTAATGTAGACATACTTGACATACATGTACACATACAGTAGTGTAGCCATGCATGCATGTACTGTACTATACAAACACACACTCACACACACACACACACATGTGCAAACACGCCTTCAGACGTATGCATTTACATTCTTGTCCGGTGTGGACGGTGGCTCTGTCATGAGGGGAACGTATACTGTCGATATTAAACAATATGAGGTGTCGAATTATGCTGAAGCTCATTGGATTTGCAACGTGTAAAAAAAAGATGCTAGTAACTCACAATGTGGTGCACGAAAAAACATAAAAATAAAAAGATAGAAAGTTTGATCAGGATGCAAAAGAAAAATCAAGGGTTTCTCGTTTTCAGTGGCTTAAATTTCTCAGGGTATCTCGAATGTCGTCGTTGCTACTCAGCAGGTTTTACGCTAACAACTAAATAAATGAACAATCTGTACAGAAATGGCGCTGCGCTTTAATCGTAAGCAGTGACTCTTGCGGCTGACAATCTTTCAAACACACGAAGACAAAAAAGAAAAGAAAAGAAAAGAAAAGAGGTGTCTTGTTTCCTCTTTGTTGGGAACAATGGGACGGATTCAGACGAGGGGAAACGTTTTAAATTACTGAAACGTAGGAGATTTGCATCCCCACTAATCGGCCCGTTAAACCATGCGTTCCTCTCCTCATGACAGAATGTGCTTTTTAATCTGTGTTAAATCAGAAACTAGGACCCACGTTGTTTTTGAAGGAGCAAGTAGTTTACTATGTTTAAACCTATATCACCAACTAACCCCTAGCATACCGAGCTTTACCCGTAGTGTTACTTTAAATGAAGGTATTCCTGATTTTTTATTTTATTTTGTATTTTAATTCCCACATAACAGTTGTATTATTATATTTCTATTCTAGATTGTAGCACTTAAACGTGTCCTTACTCTGTGTCTGTGCTTTATGTTTTTTTTTTTTTTGCATCACAAGTGCCTGGGAACTATTTCAGGTGTCTGACTGATGTTGTACAATTTTAGTTTTCTTTTTTCTTTTTTTTTTCCTTTTTTTAATCTTGTAAATAATTTGTCTTTTTTTCTAAAGTTTTGTTCTAGCCGAAGCCTTGACGGCGCCACTGTACAATATGTATGTAAACAGGATTTTGTTACACTTTCAGTGCTGCGCTACAATTTGTGAAAGGGAAAGAAGGGCAAAGGGAAGGGGGAGGGAGGGTACTCGGTGCATTTCACCACGGGGCCGTATTTAAATTATCTTTAGCATTAATCAGAGTCGCAAAGATCTAAGCAGTTAAAGCTCGAGAGGCCATTAAACTGAGTCAAGAACGCAAGATTATAATCAGCTACACGATGGTTTGAGTGAGCTGTGGTACAAAACGTTTATATTTTTGGCCATTTTGAGAAATATATTTACACGCTTTCTTGCTGAGAAATAATAAACGAAGCTACAGACAAAACTAAAAAAACAGGAAAACAGCTGTGGCCTTGCTACTTCCTCTCCTTTATGCTAATATAACTACAGATTATTCTTTTGAACAGAATGTGAAATGTGCTCACTTGAAGGACATTTGCAGCAGCTGATAGTTACACCAGTTAGTACTCACACATACTCTTTCACATATAGGTCACAGTATATACATATACACACATATATAGAGATAGAAACTAGTCCGTAGAACGTACGTGGCTCAGGTTTTAGGAAACAAGGTGAATGAGAGATTCATGTTCTCAGCTTGAAAGTGTGAAAACTTTGCACCAGCATGACGTTAAGTTGCTAATATATTAAAAAAATAAATAAAAAAATAGCGATGCTATGCTTCATTAATAGCTCAATTTATTATTTGGTAGCCCCTGCAAGAATCAGGACGCTAACCACCACAACACTGGTGGTTTTACTGATTACCTCACAGCAAGTTCTACAATTTCCCCATTGTAGGACAAATAAAGGTCTAATTCTAATTCTAATTCTAAATCTAATTCTAAATCTAAATCTAAATCTAAATCAAATTTTTATTAAAGGTGCTGGGTTTGAACCATAGACTGTATATAAATATGGGCAATGTGTCTACGCTACTTTGTCGGCAACACATGCAGCACCATCTTGTGAGGGCGGAGCCACGATATCGATGCCCCGCCCACACTTCCTCCAGACTCGCACGTTTGCCTTACCTCCACCAATTACAAGAAAATGTTGGATCGTACACTGTACTTACAGCTCTCCCTGCTTTATGGACCGGTTGGCATGGCAACTGGTGGTCACCATTACATCACATCTTGTTTCTATGGCGTCGAATAACGAACTAAAATAAACTAACTTGACACTTGAACATTCATCAAAAATGACTTAAACCATACTTGAAAAAATAAATTTTTTTGAAGTGTATTTTAGTGTTTTAGTGCCGCCCGCTAACACGGAGGGGGTGGAGCTTATTACCTATATTGCAGCCTCCAGCCACCAGGGGGAGCTCTGCTAGCTTTGGCTTCACTGTAGAGGAGCAGTTCCTCCGTCCATCTTTATATAGAGAGAGAGAGTCTATGGTTCGAATCCATGGGCCGACTGATGTCCTGCCCGGTGATAGACTGGAGACAGTTCATCCTCTGTCCATAATAAACTGTTAAAAAACAATGTCCTCGCGGTCAGAAGCTGCAACCTGACAGTATTTGTTTAGTTCATTGATCAACCAGACATTGAATCACTTCTGCAGTAAAAACCAACTGAAGGTGAACATGATGTAATATTGCACTTGAGAGACAAAGTACAAGGCGATCGTGCAAATGGGAGGGATTTAATAATAATAATGATAATAATAATAATAATAATATTAATAATGAGTCCTGGTAATGTAGCTCATAGTGACAAGACTGACAGTGCACCACTGAATTGTACAGCTCTGAGGGACAGTGAATGTACCTTGTATACTAATGCATATACTATTCTATACGTAATGTGAATTTGCTAAATTCTTACAGCAGACGAGCAGTAAAAGCAACAATAAAGGTCTTGAATTGACACTCATCTCTGTATTGATTCCACATAGAAACCTGAAGTGCTCAAAAACATATGAATACATGTGAATAAAAATAAAACAATAAATAAATAAACCTGCAAACTTGACTTATTATTGTAAAGAAATGTTATTAGTTTTAGTCATATAAATATTAATTATAAGATCCTATTCATGTGCATGGTATTAAATGGTTTAATTCATATTTATTATTTTGTTTTTATTTTTAAAGTCAATAATAATAAACAACTTCACATTATAGAGAGTATTCATCATATATTAAATTATTTAGAATTTATTTGTTAATTTTGCACATTATTTGTTGGATTGTGTATATTTTTATGTATTTAATACATTATATGCTGGAGTTCACAGTGGCTTTGAATGCTTTATTTATTTATTTTTAATATTTGGCCCCGAGGACTGAAAATGCCTGCGCATATGTTTCCCCTCCAGAGCCACTAACGTCCTTCTGACATGTAGCTCAAGCCAAGCGAGACAGACCGGTGACTGCAGGCTCTGACAGCTTTTAGCACAGACCGCGATAAAAATAAGGAGCAGGAAGCACCGGTTCCTGCTCAGCCATAACACATGATGACACGCTGCTATGATAACAGACGCCTCCTCACCCGTCATTCAACTTCTGGTGAGTGATACGGCAAATTAATGGTGCGTGAAATGACTCGTGGCAGCGCTGGTGGCTTCTTATTCTGCTTCATTCGGACCTGTCGTCCTCGTAAGTGGACGCTTTAGTCTGCCATCTAGTGGTAGCAAAGGGTTAATACACTAGTCGGGGTAAGAACGAGATAACGAGCTGATTCATTCTGCAGCTAGTCGCTGGATAAAAGTGGACAAGGTACAAAACCTCATAAAATTCTACAGCTGAAACGTATTTATTTATGTTATTGATGCTAATGCTAATTAACAAATTCGAGCTTTGACGTCGCTAATTAGCAAGTGCTCATTTGTGCTCATTGTTTGCCTTTCTGGTATTGCTCAGGAATTAAAATAAATATTTTCATAATGTCTTACACACTGGTGACTTTAATGTATTATACAGCAAAATAATCCCCATGTCCACATATGAGGACATTTTTCAAACTGCTTTTTCTTCAAAGATGATGCTTAGTTCTTGTTGTTCTTAGAGCTCAGACCTCAGGACGATAAATGTCTCACACTGGTGAAGACTAGGTGCATAGTTTACAGCGTCTGTAAATGAGACACCACAGGATGCCCTCAGAAGACTCATGTCCATCCTCAAATGATTCACCCACAGTGGAGACCTACGCAGTATTAGGAATGTGGTCATAACGTTACGTCTGATCATGTCAGCGTATGTATATATGCATGTTTCTGGTTCTCAGGCAGCCTCGGTGCCCGGTATCAGCTTCTAAATGAACCGTGGCTCAAATGGAAAACACATTGCCGGGGTAGATGGCGTCTAACCTCCAGTGAGTCGTCAGAGAGGAATTCTCCATGTGTGAAGAGAACCATGTGTGCAGGGGTGACATGTGGCGGTGAAAGAGGAGAAGTCGAGTTAAATGTGTTGAGCTGCAAGTGAAGAAAAGTTCCTCTTAAGGGAAGTAGTTCATACCAAAGAAAAAAAAAAAAAAAAAACTTGCAGGTGTTAAAAGTACGATTCACAAAAACACATGATAACAAGTGATATGAAACACACCGGAATAAATAAATAACAATATTCTGTGAGATTCAGCTGCAGGAGACGGGGACGTAGGAGAGAGGTGATTTTTAGTGTAATATCGCAGCAGCTCCCTGAGGTGCAGTCATCTCGGATAATTTACAACATGTTGTGGTCAGTTTTATGTGTGAACCTCAGTGTGGTCCCAGAATAATGTGCTTATTTACTCAACAAATCACTTCTGGGATAAAGAAGGAAACAGGGCTCCCTCAGGACGACCCAGAAATGTGAGGGTGTTCAACCTTAGCTAAGAAAAAAAAAGGTCTCAGGTTTAAAATTAAATTAAATCAAAAAACGCAAAAAAAAAAAAAAAGTCATGTCACGTAAAGTCTGTTAATTCTGTTGAGCACTTTTATGTCAAGTTAAATCACTCATGTCTAGTTTCATTGTTCACTTCCTGTTTTATTTTCTACCTTTTCCCTCTCGTTTCAGGCGCTTCCTCCACTGTGATTATCTCCCCGGTCCCTGATTCGTCTCACCTGTGTCCCCCGTCCTCATGTATAAATAGTCCTCGTCTCCCTTTGTCTTGTGTCGTGTGAGTTTAGCCAAGTTTTAGGAAATACCAGGTTCTGTGTTTTGATACTGACTGCATTTAGTTTACATTCTTCATCCTCCTTTGTGAGCGTTATATTTTTGTATTATCCAGGAGAACGTCTTTTCTTTGGTCTTTTCTCAAGTGAAACATTTTGTTAAACCACACTGCCAGCTTTGAGTTTCGCTTTTGAGTCCCTGTCCCTGTGCCAAGTTCCTGACAAAAATAACAAGAAAATAATAAAAAATAAAATAAAGAACAATTAAATTAAAAGATTCTAGTTAATTAATTAATATAATTAAATATAAGAGATTTTTATCTCAAGACACAATTAAATTAATTGACTGCAGAAAAAATAATAAAATATAAGAAATAACATAAACATTAAAATATGTTCTGTTCTGTTCTTGCCAAGTGCTTTATAGTTATATTTATATATTTATATTACATATAGAAGCTAGTTTTCTTAGCAAAATTAAAATAGATAAAATAATAATATCTAAATAATAAAAAATTAAAATAACATATAAAATAAAATAAAATAAAATAAAAACTCTTCTTGCTTAGTGACATGAGGAGATGAAATCCTTCTCATGTGGGTTTGGTAGGAATGAAGCTATATTCAGCAGCTTGTTAGCTTAGCTTAGCTTAGCTTAGCACAGAGACTAGAAAAAGAGACTATCAGCTAGTCCTGCTCTGTCTACAATATCTAATATCGAGAAAGAAAAGCAAACTACACTTCACTAGAATATAAACAGAAGATTAAAACCAGTTTGGTGCTGTAACGTTTTTCTGCCTTTCTCTGCCTCAAACCAAAGAAGTCAGAGACCAGGTCAAAGGTCAGGATCTTCCTCATCTTTACGACCAGCCGGAGAACGTGTCTGCAGACGCTCATGATGATGAACGGTGGTCGACTGTAGCGACTCTGCAGATGCTCCCAGACGAGGTCACACGTGTTCCCTTCAGACGCGGTGACTGTAACAGGAGATCAAACACGAGGGGCGCGGCCCTTTCAGAGCAGCAGAGCCTTGTTCCTGGGTGGGACGGTGGCGAAGAGGAGACTCATCCACCCCCCCGAGGTCAAAGGTCGGCCTCTGACAAGGTAGCAGAGGTGGAGCGTGTGTTTTTTTTTGTCTCTCTTAGACACAAATAGGTGTGAAAACAAGTGTCGGTTTCAATTTGTTCCCTGTTATGGAGGCGGCACATGAAAGGAGGGAGCGGCGATCTGGAAGAGTCACGCTTCATTACACCAACGTGTTCGAGTCAGAAAGAGGCAAACTTCCAAAGACTTATTAGTCACAAATAATTACAATAACTTAAATGGAAACAACCAAACAGGCATAACATTATGACCACCTTCCTGATACTGTGTTCATCTCCCTTGTTGTTAGTGGGGATAAAATAAAATAAAATACACAATTAAATTAAATTAAATTAAATTCAGATAAAATAATAAAATATAAACTGAATGGATAAATTCATTTTAAAAAATAAAATAACATAACAACATAAAAATAAGAGTTACTTGTTACATACAGCAGCCAGTTATCTTAGCACAAATAAATTAAATTAATATAGATAAAATAATAGAATATAAAATGAATGAAAAAATAATTAATACAAAATTAAATAACATAATAAACAATAAACAACATAAAAATAAAATAAAATAAAATAATTGCTTAATTAGTGAGACAAGGAGATCATTTTCATTTCTGTTTGGTAGGAATGAAGCTACAATCAGCAGCAAACAAGGAAAACAACATTTGAACAATAGTTTCCTAACGTGTTCACAAAGGAGTAGGAAGAAGCCTTAAGCTTATTTGACCCTTCCCTTTCTCCATTTAACATTTATTTCCTGTTTTTGTTTGTTTGTTCCTCCCTATACCTGAGAAACACCATGTGTTTGTACTTTATTTAAAAAGCAACTTTAATGATTTCAGCTTAAAGATAATTTGTATCTGGAGTCACTCACAGGTCAAAAAATACAATAACAAAATATATAAATACAAATTCTTTTATCAAACATGACAGAGTCACTGGAGTCTGACTTCAAATTTTTACTTGCAGGAGGATATGAACTACAGGAAGTACAGAACAATGAATTGTCACAAGATGGTTTTTATTGTTATTCACATCTCCTGTCAGTGGTCATAATGTTGTGGCTGATTGATGCATCCTGCAGGAGTAGTTGTGATACTGCAGGATGCTCTGGTTCTCAGGGACGCCTCCTCCTCCTCCGCCTCCTCCTCCTCCTGCTCCTCGTCTGTGTTTACTCTTGCCTCCTCAGAGGGGCTGTGTAACCCATCGCCTTTACGAGACGCCCATCTGTAAAAATGAAGTGCTGCGGTTTCCCCACTCTGCTCTTTTATCCAGCTCCTCTTCCTTCCTCGTCTCCCACCTGCCCACGGCCGCCTGGAACCGGACTGATGAGATTATACCTCTGGCCGGAGCAAATGGAGGGAGGAGGGGAGGATGGAGATGCAAAGTGGGAAGGAGGGAGAGTCCATTCTGTTTTCCACTGGGACCGAGGGAAATTCTATTAGGCCGATAATAGAGCCATTTTTCACCTCCTTCCATATCAGTCTATTATAGTCGTCCTCCGGTCCGTCCCTCTCTGCTCTCTCCTCATTAAAGACAGAGCAGCATCATTTAATGTCTCCTCTCTTGTTTCCATCTCTTTTCTCCGGCCATGTTCGACCTCATCTGTGTCACGATTATCGTCTCAAACTGTCGCACAATCTGAACAAGTAAGAAAAAAGTTAAGTACACGTGTTTTTTCAGGCCTTCTTCAGGAGAAACAAACTAAATATCTGATTAAATATCAGCAGCTTCAAAGCAGATGACAAATATTTTACTCTAATCCTGCACAGTTATTCCATCTTTAGGCCGTAAGCGACAAAATCGACACGGTTCACTTTCAGAAAGCTCATAAAAACGGGGGAAGCATTCCTTCCAGCGGCTTTGTGGTGAACGGAAGAAGGGATTTATTTGTTTGCCGCAGAGATTTTGAGGAAATTCCATTAAAACATTACCACGGGTTTAACTGCTCGTTTCTCGTCAAGCCGCACATTAAGTGTTTCTGTTTGCGTCTCGCTTCTGTTCACCAGGTGGAAAGTCGTCATACAGGAAATCGGTTTGTTTTGAGTTACTCGGAAAGTTGAAATTAAATATAAGGATCCTCCGTCGGTTAGTTAGTCGATGCACAAACAGGCTGAGATACGTCCAGAGCCTGTAACAGCATAATAACCTGGAAATAACCACAACTCCAGATGTGTTTTAATGCAAAGAACGTTCACATTTTTAACAACCTGAGGTATTTTAAGAAAGAAAAGGGAAATTACAGCTCAGTGCTGCCATCCACTGTTTAGTTCTGGGTCTAAGAGTTGTGTTATGTCCCTACTCTGACTAAAAATGTGAATGGAGGTTAGTTTAATTGAAAAATTGCAGTTAATGCAATACAGCCATAGAAAAATCCAGTCTGGGCAGAAAAAAAAGTGTCAATTTCATTGAAAAACTAGAGTGAAGACTTTAAAGAAGAAAGACTTTATTCATCCACAAGGGAAATTGCTTGGTCACAGCAGCTCAGTTTCACATAAAAATAAATAAATAAATAATGTTCAAGAACCACAAGTAAAAAGAAAAAAGAAAAATAGGTCAAGAAAAAAATTAAAATAAATAAAAAATATATATAAATAAATAAAAATAAAATAAATAATAAATTAATTAATTAAAAAATAAAAAATCTAGTAAAATAAAATAAAAATGTACAAAATGAATGTCTTCTACGTAATGTTTGCGCTTGGTGCACCACACATGTTCTTTTTTTAAGTTTATAGAGTAATTTCCCTTCTTTCAGTAGCCTCGTCTGAGTATTTCACAGTGAAACCAAATGTTGGAGCCGTGTAAGAATGTAATGACTCTGACGGTGTCTGTGGGTGAAACAGCTCCTCTTCTATCTTTAGGAAAGATCTGAATTCCTTCTGCCTCGTAAAACCAGAAGGCAGCGCTACCATGTTAGGGTTATTGGGTAATCGACTATAACAAATACCGAACCGTAAACTAATTAATCCTATGTGTTAAAGCTTTAAAAGTCTACCAGATGCTGATGTTATAAACAGAGTCAGCTCTGTTTTCAGCATCTGTGTCGAGCTACAGGCCAAAAAGGTCACATCAGATTGGTGTCAACACGACAGTAAATTGATGCATTTCCTAAACCTGCCTCGCGTTGTTCCTCCTTGACCAGAACACGCTAACCAACAGGAAGATCCGAGCTGTTTTTTTCTGCACACGACCCACAGGAAACTGGAACCGTGTCCCCGGATTCTGCTCCGTGAAATCCGATTTGTTTTCAGAAGAGCCAAGGACGAGCGCTGATGTTCTGCATCTCACATAATACGCAGGGCTTGGGTTTCAGGCCCGGCCGCTCGTCTCTCTCTGTGGTGAATGCAGGTATAGAGTGATGGTCATGATGTCACATTGATATGGCCTCTAAATAAAGGGACTGATGTAATGTTGCACTGTGGATGTAAGGGAAAGGACACGGGACATGGATATTCCTCACATTTATCTAGACGTTGAAGAAAGACAGAGAGCCTGTGGGGTTTCCATACTCTCCATCCAGCGAAGACACTGATAACTCAGAAAGTAGGGCAGTGATATAAAGCGTCATGCGAATAAAGACGACTATTGTCTCTCACGGGTCATGGTATATCCAAAAAACTGTCATCCAAGTCTTCAGTTCTAAAGGACTGGTGGGGAGTCGGAGTTTAAATATGAACATCTGTGCATGTTACCCATCAGAAAACACGCGTGACTAGTGCATGTTAACAACTAGCATTCATAGTTACACAGGATGACATTTTAAAAACACATTTAGACGCCCAGTCAAACTGAAAACCAACCAGCAGGCTAGCAGTGAGCTAACTTAGTTTGTTCGTATGTGTGTTACAGAAAGGAGGTGCCCACTTCTAGCTAGGCTACTTAGCTGGTGTCTTCTTGTTGTACCAGCTAGCGACCAACAAGAAGACACCAGCTAACTAGCCTAGCCAGTGGCACCAGGCACTATGGTGGCGTCTTCTTGTTGGTGTCTTCATGTTGTACCAGCTAGCAACCAACAAGAAGACACCGCCATACTGCCTGCTGCCACTGGCTAGGCTAGTTAGCTGGCTTGGATGTTGTAGCAACCAACAAGAAGACACCAGCCAACTAGCCTAGCCAGTGGCAGCAGGCAGTATACTGGTGTCTTCTTGTTGGTTGCTAGCTGGTACAACAAGAAGACACCAGCTAAGTAGCCTAGTTAGAAGTGAGCACCTCCTTTCTGTAACAACACATACAAACAAACTAAGTAACATATTCAGATACATGATATTTTTAAGCTACAGAGTCTTAACTTGTTCAGGAACCATGTCATCCTGGGTCGGACTCTGGTTCAAACTGGTTGAACAACAGCGTCTCTACCGGCCATCGTCAGAAATCCACCGTAAACATTAGCGTAGCATGGTAAGGCCAGCGAAAGCTGCATCCTCTGCCCAAGAGGGGCGTGGCCAGACACGGCTCATTAGCATTTGAAGGTACAGACAAAGAAGCAGCCTGTTCTCAGTAGAACTCACTAGAGACACTTTGTGACTGGTTGACATTCAGGACCAAGGCTGAATTTGGGGTAAAACACTTTGAAAACAACAATGCTGGACCTCTGACACTTATATGAGATTGTTGACAAAAAGGATAATATGGGACCTTTAACAGTGAGTTTCAGCGTCCTGGGTAGCAGATGGGGACTGAGGATACACCACTGACCACATACTAGATATTAACCTGTGGTTGAACCGGTCCTCTTTCACCAAAGAATCCTTTTCTAATGACTCATTATCAGCCTCGTATCTCAGTCTACCTCCACTGATGTCTTCTATGGATAAAATGCGGACACCTTTAAAGGAGCGACCCTTGTCATTCGGACGTGTTTGGATTCAGCTGAATGTTTTCCTCACTGAGCTGCTTCTCCTGGATGAGAAGGCAAAATGTTTTCAAGAAACTCTACAAGTCCAGAGGCCTTTCTTTAGCATCTTTTTTGGATAAAATTCAATTGAACTTTTGGGTAGGTGGCGGGACGGACACTAGATATTAATTAATTATTGGGATGACATAGTACAACAAGGTCTTCAAGATGTAATGGAGCTACTTCTTTAAGAGCGTTGTGTGTAAGGAGGAGGATTTCCAATCGATGCAGCATTTTGAATCAGTTTGAGTCTTTGAATCAGTCAAGAGGCGTCAAAAAGGAAAAAAGACCCTTCAGGTCTGGAACTAGCACAAATGATGTCAATCTAATTTAACTGAATTTTACATTTTGTTAAAAGCAACCTGAAGATTTTTAATTGAGAAAAGTGTGATTTCAGCTCATTGCTGCCACCCACTGTTTAGTTCTGGGTCTCAGTGTTATGTTATGTCTCATACTCTGAAAAAGTTGGTTCCTGATGGAAGCACAGGAAAAGGGAGGTTAGTTTTATTGACAAACTGCAGTTAATGATTGAATACAGCCACAGAGACATTCAGTATCCAGCAGAAAGTCCCTTAAAAAGACATAAAAAGACTTTATTCATCCACAAGGGAAATTTCTTGGTGACAGTAGCTTAGTTGTACATAAAAAAAAAAAACTCGACAACCACAAGACAAAAGAAAAATGGATAAAGATAGTTTAAATATATATATATATATATATATAAAAATAAAACAAATGAAACATTTAAATTAAATTAAATTAAATTAAATTAAATTAAACTAAATTAAATTAAATTAAATTAAATTAAATTAAATTAAATTAAATTAAATTAAATTAAATTGTGCAAGCGAAAAATGTACAAAGTGAAAGTCTTCTGTGTAATTCTTACACTTGTGGTCCAGTGTTCATTTAAATGGTGCAGCATTTGTCTGCAACCAGCACAAACGACGTCAATCTTATCTAACTGCACCTAACTTTCCTTTTTGAAAAGAATCCCACTAATGTACATTTCTAGCCTCTTTGCATGCTGTTGTTAAGGTGTGTTCTTGGTCCGTGATGACAGACAGGGGCCCGGTCGGTCAACACTCAACAGTTTTAGTGTTGACCTGAGGCAGAATGTGTTGCAGCTTGTCGGCTCCTGATGTTTTCTCTTCTGCACTGAGGATATTTTCTGAAGAGTGAAAGGCCTCACTTTGAGTGTTTCTAAGAAGCACCAACACCTCAATGACAGAGTATAATCTCTGCTAAGCTTCAACACACAGAGACTTTGTTGTGTGATTGATAACTGATCAACAGGGAGCTAATGTCTTTGAACATCGTGCAGGGATGATCCCATGGGCTTTTCTCTCAGTTTAATTCAGAGAGGCTCGGATTCCTGATGTGCTCCAGCGTTTTCAGGGTAAACGCTGCTGGGCCTCAAATGCAGCACCTGTGGAGGGACGACAGCTCAAACTCATTCTGAAACGTCCCTTCAGGTGAAAATAGAGCTGTCAAGAAAGTAATAATCATTTTCACTTTAACGTCACCAATAAAAAAAACGAACAGAAAGTAAAGACATCTATATTTTTGAATTGAATCCATATGCTGAGAACAGACATCTCATGTGCTGCACACTGTATAGCCTGTATAAAAACATGCTGCACCTTAGCTTCATCAGTAGCATTTAATAGCGCTCCACAGTACGTTGTTAGATGGGATAGTGTAGCAGGTATTTCTCTGAAGTTCAATGTTATTGATGCTATATGAATAAAATTTAATTGAATTGAACATTAAAATGTATAATGTGGGTTCATGCAACTAGGATGTGCTGATGGTAGCGACACAATTACAAGTTACAACCGTTCAGCTGAAACTGTCAGAATAAGCACGTCTGTACATCACATCACATCACGTATAATAACATGCTGCTATATGTCCATCTTTTTAAATCATTTGTTAATTGTTTGGTAATTAGTTATATTTGCTGCATCAGCTGAGAACAGAGGAAAAAGTGATATAAACCTTTGTTTACCCTCAGGGTCTTTTCTCCTTTTCAGTGCAGGCCGTGACCCCTCGGCCTGAGTTTTAACCGTGAGGGTCAGCACGTCTGTCTGGCTCACAAAACAACAGACACTTTGGCATTCAGCCCTCTTCTCAGTGCTCTCCTCAGTCCCATTCTCCTCTTCCCAATTCCAGATTTCTACAGAGGCAGCAGCGAGTGTCAGGTTCAGCTACAGTATCGGCTGTCGGGGGTTGGAGTCAGATCAAAGTAGGATAGTGAAAAGAGTGAGATCCACACCCCAACCTCAAACCGTACAAAGAAGCTAAGGAGCTAAAACCCCTCTCCCGTGGGAGTTGTAATGGGAGCGGGCGATTACCCCCGTGTATCGCAGCCATTTGGGCCAACCCAAGGGGGGGAGGACACGGCTCGGGATGAGGCCCGGACCACAGGTAGCTGATCCCCAACCCTGACAACACTGTCAATATTCTGCTAAGATTACACATATGAATATCATAGCTAAGATATCTGGTCTTCAGCGGGCAACCGCCAGGCTGTCGTGACTTAATTAATACAGGGGCGTTCGGGGGGACACAAACAGACCAATCTGTTTTCAAGTAATATAACAACACAATAAGCTATAGTGCAAAGAGGAACGAGTAAATTAGGGGGATGGTTTCCATTTAACAAAATATCCTTCTTACGAAAAATAAGTGCAATTTGGTAAGATCGGGAGCAGATGTTTAGTCCTGGGCTCAATTCATCACTAGCCTTCGTGTCTATCGAAGCTTTTCTTGCAGAATCTGAATCTTAATAATGAAATAAACTATTGAGACCAAAATAATTTTTTCTACCAGGCTGTAAACATGTTAAATGATGCTGTAAAGTTGGGCTTTCTTAACATGGGGGTCTATGGGGATTTGTTCCCTTTTGGAGCCTCTAGTGGCCACTCCATGAACTGCAGCGTTTTGCACTTACACATGGGCTTCATGGCTCAGACCTGGAGGTTGACGCTTGGAAACGGTCCAAAGTGGCTTCACTTCAGCAGAAAGGACTGTAACAGCACAATGTTCAGCTTATGCATCATCGTAATTTCAAACAAAAGCGACAACGCAACCAAAATGATGGAGTATTTGATGACGAGACACTACTAAATACCCGGAGAGGCATGTGTTGGACAATCTCTGGTAAACAAGTGCAGCTTTCGCTAGGACAGAGATTTTAATTTATTCATATGTCCAGAGAGCTAGGATACAGAGACAGTTTCCTATTTGTTTACTTACACAAGTTCTTATCTCTTGTTTAGAAACTCAATAAAAATAAAAATAAAACCACCAACGCCTACTTTTTCTAAGCAGAATCGATATCAGTAAAATTTTCTCGATGCTTGTCCCTAGTCCTGGCTCTCAGCGTTGTGTTCCATCCACTTCTCTGAATAAAACAAATTAGGAGTTTAGGAAATTAGGAAGTAATTACATTCATTACTCTGCAAATTCATGCTGCGGCCTAGATTAGAGCCTCTGGCTGCATGTTTCACACCTGCAACTTAAAGTGTTTCTCATTATTTGAACTTAACTGCAGCCGGAGTTCATTTTGAAGACGATGCCCAAAAATATCAAGTTGTTGATCTAAAATTAATATTAATAATAAGTATTATTATTAGTTTATCGAATTGGGACAATGCTCATTAATCAATATTGATGCATTAGTCATCAGTGTGAATTGGCAGATTTAGCACAAATGCTAATCATGATAAAAACTATGTGAAACATTAATGAGAGGAGACTAGAATTGTATTTAATATGATAAGATGTTATTTCAATATCCAACATTCAAAATAGAGGAATCATCACCCTGATATTTCTGCAGCCTCCATCACGGTTAATAAACTGACTACGAAGTTAAATTAGTCTCATCTAAGTGCTTGAAAAGTTATAGTTTGAGTCCTTCTTGCGTATAAGTCCAAATGCAAAGTAATACAGTAAACCAAAGGTCTTCAAAAGGGGTCGCAAAACGTTTGGTTGATTAGACATTTTTTGTATATATATATATATATTTAAGTTTCCCCCACAAATTAAAATTTCTTTAAATTCACATTAACATGAATCCAACATATTTTAACAAAGGGATAATAGATATTGAATGTAACATGATAATAATCTGTGTAACATCTGTGTTTACCTAAATTAATGTTGTTAAATGCAGTTTGACTAAATTAAACAAGTAAAACTATGAAACATAAAATTACTAAAATGTGACTAAGACTAATAATCGTCTGAAGACCAAATCAAATCCTTTCTGTAAATATTAACACACATTCACCTCGTCTTTGTCTGCGTCAGCCTGGTGTTTTTTCCTATCTGCTGCATCATGAAGAGCTACCCCTCCACCACCCCCCCCCCCCCCCCCCCCCCCCCCCCCCCCCTCCCAGAAACCGGGAGTAAATTGGGTTAAGACCGATCCGCTGCCCAATTTATCTCAAATCCTCACCGATGCAGATCTAATTTCAGCCTCTTAGTACCACAAACAGGAAGAAGAAGCCAGTCGATAAACAGCCCATGGTCACCGCTGGAGGGTGGTGGAGGTGGGGGCAGGGCGGGGCCGGAGGGGGCAAATATGGTGACACAGTGGAAAAGGGGAAAGCAGGAGGGTTGTCATTATCCTCCGCCCAGTCCATCACTCACTCCATCAGCCCCTGACCTCCTAATTCCTGGAGCAAACTCAATTAGAGTATCTAGGCAAATTAGCTAAAAGCATTTCAAGTAAATTGAAAATACTCGGAAAATGAGACCAAGTAAGTGATGCAAAAACTGGGAAGGAAATGTTAACTTTTGTCACTGTACATGTATTCTTATTCAAATAAATAAATAAAATAGAAATAAAAGATAAGTCAGGGCACATTTAATAGAACACATTCTAATTAATAAAGTCCATCTGTCTATTAAATACCTGCTACACTATCTCATCTAACAACACACTGTGGAGCACTATTAAATACTAGTAATGGTGCTGATGTGCTGCCTGTTTTTATACAGGCTGTACATATCTGCAGCTCAGAGTATGTAGAACATGAGCTGTCTGTTCGCAGTATTCAGGTCACGGATATAGATTTATTACGTTTTACAACCCTCTGCCAGCAAGTGTAAACATTCAAGCCCTTGTGGCAAATAAATGCTAGCTAGCTAAGCTAAGCTAAGCTAACTGACCGGCTTCCTCATGCGAATGCACACAAAGTTGCACCTCCTCTAGGTGGTTTTAGGGACAGCAGCATCTTTTTGAACCGATCAGAGCTCTGGACACGAGTTGAGTAAATGCTGCATGATGCAATAAGTCTTTTTCTCGTGGTTTCATTGATAAAAGTCATTACAGGATTCAACCAACACAAACAATTCAGGCAAAACCTAACAACTTCTTCCTATTTTTTAACCGTGTGCCAACTTTTATTACTCAAGAACAATATAGAGTGAATTTGACTTTTTGTTCATGAACAGCATTCGGTTTACTTTGACTATGTCCTAGATGTGTCTCAGATTCATCATTAACACGTAGATGTTTTACTCTCGGTGTAAAATTACTCCTTTAAAGGGGATACATATAGACATGCCGCATGAAGCCTGGATCTTAAAAAACTTATCAGGATGTAAAACCTCGACTTGAGTAAATCTGGAACACGTGTGAGCATCAAAAAGATCAAATTTTAACATTTAATGATTCACTTCTGGTGGTGAGAATGTTGTTTTTCTGAGTGGAAACAAACAGACGGAAATGGTTCAAATCTTTAGCAACGCACAAATCTGAATGAGTCTGAGGACGAGAGGAAGCAATCAGGGGCTGACGGCAAAACCAGATGGCAAGAGGAAGCCCTCTGGTAACCTCTGATCTAATATTTCAAATGGACGTCTGATGGAAACAGCGCGCCGTAGACAACATAAGTCATAATTATAGCGTTTTTATTACAATGGATTTTTTATGGAATTGATTAATGGGTGAGCATGACCACATTTAACAAACACAACTTCGGTGATCTAAGTTTCTGCTTTATTTCAATTAGATAAGGACACAAAAGTTGTTTAAATAAACACTCTGGGGGCACTTTAATATAAACATTAGCAGACTCTCGTGGCATGTAATTTTCAGGACAGTAAAAAGTGTCGTAATAAATCCACACACACACACACACACACGTCTCCTTGCAGGATAACGCAGCTGATTTTTCACACATGGCTCGCTGAGTGAATTTCACCACTTCTACGGTTGCAGCTTCGCTCGTCCCACGACGGACGTCCGGCCTTCTCAGGAGTATAGAATTCACCGGGGAAATCTAATTACTCCCCATAGAAGCGAGCAGGAGACAGAGATGGAGGTTTTATCACAACAAAAGGCCCCCAAGAACAACACCACAACGTTTCCCACAAATTTCTATGCACAGAAGAGAAAAGCACAGGTGGGCTAAAGTAGAAGAACTAAACGCATTAGCCAAAACTAAATAAAAGGCCCAATCAGGTCCAGGTCTCACTCCAAGGAATCATAATGACTATGCACTTTATGTTCATTGTTACAATATTCACATTTTCTTTGTACATATATATATTTTTTTTTACTTTAAATGTGTTATTTGTATTCATACATGTTATTTAAATGTTGTTAAATTTTATTGTATTCTCATAATGAAAATGAAAGATTCTTGATTCTGTTGTTTGAAGACAGGTTAATTATTCTGCCCTCTAGTGGAACACGATGGAATAGTCATGTCACTCTATGTCACCACCACAGACAAACCAATGCTAATTATTTGCAGTAAATTAATAACAATTTTCTGACCAGTTAAGTGAAATTGGACACTTTCCCACGGTGCAGTGCTTTGGTATCACTGACCTTAATAACCCAGAACTAAACAGCAGACAGCAACGAGGGAAACGTTTTACAATATGATGTTTCTGGTGAGGTAGGACACAAACGCAGGACACAAAGGGGACAAATATGTCAATTTAATGACTTCACATCCGTAGGAACAAGAGGGGCTGCAGGAAAGGAAAGATGGGGCATCCAGACAAACAGGGCTAACATCACAGATGACAGAGGGAACGACAGATTTGATTTATATCGTCTTATTTCATGTATTTGTTTATGGATGTTTTATGTTTTTCATTTATTTTACTTGTATTTATGCCTTGTGTGAGTGTTATATCGCTTATTTGTTGTGTTTTATTTACTTCTCTGTACAGCACTTTGGTACTTTGTGGTTGTTTTAAAGTGCTTTATGAATAAAGTTGGATTGGATTGGATATATATACTCACATGGGCAGAGGAGTTAACGAGGAAGAACTTTACAAAATGAAACCAGGGTCACAGAAAATGCTCAAAACCACGTCATGATGACACGACGTAATCAGGTGGGGGGGGGCAGGCCAGACGTCAGATGGGACCCTTGCTGACCCCTCCAACACACCACACAGAGGACTTTATAAGACGGGGTCCGGTTCATCTCAGCGGGCCCTCAGCATCTCGTAAAAGTCAACACACTTATATTTCCATCTCCCTCGTTACCTCATTCCTGGGAATAATCCCCCCCACACCACCACCACCAGCACCACCACCACCACCTCGTAAAAACAGCTCCATGATGGTTCAGAAGTAAAAGGTTACAGTATGTCGTTCTAAATATATTTAGTGTGGTTTATTGTTTCTTTCCTCTCAGGATAAAAACGTTACATGACAGCAGTTTAAAAGTCAGAGACGAGGTCTGACTCCGCGCATGTGGACGTCGTTAAGTTTGACGTGAGTGAAGCCAAATCTGTGAAGCTTCAGGAGCCACATTTAGTTAATTCAATAAGGCCCAGAAGGGAAATAAAAAGGCGAAGGTTTGCCCTGAGATGTCCTCTTCATTACTTTACTTTAACTCTATTGTCTAAACTATGTGGATGTAATTATAAAAGTTATTCTCTTGCCTCATCATCTCACATGGATCTAAGGCGTGAGATTATACTTGGAGTTTCTTTTTTGCTGAACGTCTGGTATATCAGCTAATAAAAGCAGGTAAATTATCTTTGGTATATGGTAATGGTTTATCTTCTTCATGATGTTCATGCTGCTTTTTGCCGAGGGACATGAAACACGATGAGTGCGGCCTCGACATAACTCATCTGAATGTCCTGAACACGCCGGCTCCTCTTTGAAGGTTTTGTTCAGCGCCACAACACCAGAGACAATCCACAAGTTGTGTGCGCTAGCGTGCTAAGTGTTGTTATGTCTGCTACAGGTGTCGTCCCGTAACGCTGAGGGCAGCACTGACGGACGGTGATGGATTTCACCCCATGAAGAGAAGACACAGCAGGGACGGGGTTCGCAACAAAAGAGAGAAACATAACCCCCCTGCACCACATTCAGCTGAAGAAAAAACAGGAATGTCATGCGCAATTCCTTCACTTGTTATTTTACATCTTCAGTGTTAATAATTATCACGAGGTAAATACTGAATTAATTATTAAAGTCACTCAGAAGACCAGGTGAACATTACATATTTAATAACTCATTTCATGTACTGTTTTTATTAATCTTGTATAGATTTCATACATAAACTCCATTAAACTGTCTTTAAACTTACTTACACCTTTATGCATTCTACCTCAATATATTTTATTTTTGACCTGGTCTATCTATCTATCTATCTATCTATCTATCTATCTATCTATCTATCTATCTATCTATCTATCTATCTATCTATCTATCTATCTATCTATCTATCTATCTATCTATCTATCTATCTATCATGATGTCATGCTGCCCTCTGTTGCTACAAAAGAAAACTACCATGATTGCTTGAACTCCACCAACGAGCAGGCAGATCTGGTTGGATAAAATATGTCTTCTAGTTTATTTTGTAACATCTAAAACTAAAAAGTTTTAGTCCGCACTGAATTGGAAGTCAGCTCTGAACAGAAGAACGTGAAGCTGGACGTGATCTCTGTGTTTGGATGTTTTAATATAAATATGTTAAAATGATTGTGATGATAAAATAGCGATACCCTTCAGGTCGTTAAAACAAAAGAGTGTCATGTTTGTGGTGGGGACAAAGAAGGAGGCAGAACCCGGAGGCAACATTAGTTTAATACAAACTCAAAACCCAGGACTTAAAACAGGGAGGACAAAAACTCAGCTCCAAAAACAGGTAAGGGTCAAAACCAAGACTAATGAGGGGAGGAGCTAATGAG
Source organism: Mugil cephalus (assembly GCF_022458985.1). Lineage (NCBI taxonomy): Eukaryota > Metazoa > Chordata > Actinopteri > Mugiliformes > Mugilidae > Mugil > Mugil cephalus. The sequence goes on along the minus strand of NC_061785.1, from coordinate 2,666,937 downwards.
AGACAGGTGAGACTAATGAGGGGAGGAGCTAATGAGAGACAGGTGAGACTAATGAGGGGAGGAGCTAATGAGAGACAGGTGAGAGTAATGAGGGGAGGAGCTAACGAGAGACAGGTGAGAGTAATGAGGGGAGGAGCTAACGAGAGACAGGTGAGACTAATGAGAGGAGGAGCTCGTAGACAAAACTTAAAACAAAATTTTGTTGTACTGCAAGAATATCTTAAAATAACATTGACACCTTTGATTATTGATTTATTTTGACCTTAATTTTACTTAATTAACTGTGTGTGTGTGTGTGTGTGTGTGTGTCTGTGTGTGTTGGTGTGTGGACCATGTCTGGTTTCTAGATCAGAGTCTTAGTCGTCAACAAACTGATGATCAGAGTCAGAGTCGCTGTCAGATGACAGGAGGCAGCACTAGACATCTGGATTTCTGAAAGAACAAGAGGAGGACACGGATGATGAGAGGAAGATGAAAATGTGAAAGAAGAAGGAGAGGAAGAAGGAGGAGGAGATGTAGATGAGGAGGAAGGGTGAAGAGGAAGACGAGAAGAAGCAGGAGATGAGAAGACAGACTGGAGGAAAAGAAACTGCAGAACTTGCAGTGAAGATTTTTCTAGTGAGAAACCAGAACTAAACACGAGGTGGCAGCACTGAGCTTGACCTCTGTGTCATTAATAAGAATCTGATGAGGAAGAAGAGAGAGCTTTACCTCTCCTGTTCCTGCTGAGTGGACTCATAACCAGGGGTCCTAGTGAGATGGCTGCGGTGTTTTCGGGGGTCACGTCCCTCCTGACCCGCCCATGGTAACCAGGGTAACAGTGCTGCAGGAAAAAAGAAATCAAAACCAATTATCTTGGGATTACGTTTGAATCACGGCTCAAATTTAAAGAAAACACCGAAAACAAAATAGCTTGAACACGAATTACTGGCACTAAGCAGAAAAATATAGTCCGAAAGGTTGACATAAAACCGCAATGAGCTGTGGTTACGTTGCGCGACGCTGCACTTGTTTTTATTTGTCCTTTTAGCGTATTAGCATTAATGCTAGCGATATAAAATGGTGCAGTGAGTCTGAAGGAGCGGCTCTTCTCTTCGGCTCAGACAACAAACAGCTGCGTTCAACCATATTTGACTATTTAACGATTTTAGAGTCCAACCGACACAAATAAGGGCGACTCCAGGAGACAATTTGGTAAAATGACACCGAAAAAACTCGCCGTTGTTGGAGTTACAGTAAGCCGAACATACCAAGACATTCTGTTCTTACCGATAAGACTACCGATATGAACAGTTCAATGTGCTGCTCCGTTAAATTTAACGGCGCTCCTTAAAGTGGCAGATCTGTGAATGGAGTGAATGTAAACAAACACTAAAAATGGCGCGTGTTGCCCACAATGCATTGCGCAACGACATCACCTTTTAAGCCCTATTTTAGCCACGATCTGGAAGGAACTAGGCACAATCATTAATAAACGAACCAGATCATATTTTGTCAATCGAGTTTTTATCGCTGCTTTCCGGTCTTCCTATTTGTCAGTAGGACAAATCGTTACGTAAAGTCTTTTGTTCCTTCTGCTACAGAGCGTATCGTCGTGGCGTCACAGCAAGCGGACGTCTCCATGGTTACGGCCGCTGAGTGTCAAAAAGTGACAGTTGAACACGGAGATTAGCAGCATTAGCTTCAGTCATCGGTTTTAAAACCGTCTAAAACTAGATTTAAAACAATGGGGAAGAGCTGTTGTGCGATTGACTGAAGCAGCCGAGTGAAAAAGCCGACGGATATACATTTTTACAGGCTACCGAAAGCCAAAGAAATGAGAAGTAGATGGATTGCTGCATTATGAAGAAACAACTGGAATCTAGGCATCGAAACCTGGTGTTGTGGTTCACATTTTCTGTCAGGTAATATTAATTTATCCTATATTTTTTGATAAAGTCATACCTCAAGTGACTTTTTTTAGCTAAAGTACACCACAGTGTTGTATGGTTAATGTCACTTCAGTAATGTTCTTAGTGTAAGCATATTTTATTTAACTACATTTATCATAACTGAAATAACCTAAAATTTACTTACACTAAAAGACCTCTAATTCACTTTTCCAAATCCATACTAGTTTGTGTGGATCATTGTTGAGTCCAGTTGACCTTAATTTGATCTGATAATCAACATAGCGGTCTAGCTGTATTCACTGTATTTCCACACGACAGTGACATCAGGTTTCATCTATTATCTGTTCATTTATTGAATCTTATTATCCAGTTATTTATTTATTTATTAGATTTCTACAACTATTGATCCTAATTTACTGATCTTGGCTTGTTTGTTTGATTCATTGACTGTGTGGGATGTGCGTGGAAAAGCTGCAAATGAATTATTACTGTTGGGATAAATCAGGTTCTCTGAATCTGAATCAAACGTACAGCCGTGCAGTCGTTGTTCCTGAGGAGACACAGGTGGACGTTACAGTGCAGGTAGATGGTGGTGAAGTTGGTGAAGGTGAACATCTTGAAGGAAAAGCGGGCCGCGGTGGAGATGCCGTTCTGAATCAGCTCCACTGTCCCGTCTGCTGGGTTAGGACACCTGGAAGACAGAGACATCAGGGTTACAACTAACTCCCAGAGAAGTAGGCTGGATAGTGTACGAGGTGGAAGGAGCTCCTTTACTCTGCAGAGATGAGATCCCAGCGCACATGGTAGTCTGCATTGTTGACCGGCGTGGCCCAGCAGGAGTCCAGGACGGTGGAGATCTGCTGCGAGTCAACCCCATCCGTCCGCACCTCCACGTACAACCTCTGGTTCATCTCCACTTCAATGTTGCTGCTACTCGCCAGAGAGAAGAGGAAATCGGCGTCCTGGTACGGTATCATTCTGATACGATAGATTCCCTGGCCAGAAGGAAGTCCCACAATGCTGTAAGAAAACAACACATACAGTGACCACATGTACAATTTACAAGACATCTTACAGCATTTTACCATTACGGTCCATTTCTGTGGAACTTTAGGTAACAACACTAAAAATAAGGAATTGATCAAATAAAACGTGCAGAGAGGACGAGGTTATTCACCTTTCTACGGGGTTGATGCCCACAGACATGGAAACAGCCTGAGTCAGAGGGTATTCACAGCCGAAATGCAGACTGATATTCCTCTCGCGGCTGATGAGGCCCTCGTGAGGATCCAGTTGACCCAGAATGGCGTTCTCGTATATGAAATGGGTTCCATTGCTCTGAAAATAGAAAATTTAAAAGGTGTTTGTCAGGGCAGTAATTATAGTTCAGGGGCCACGTATGGCCCTATAGGATCTCAAGAGGACCCAACCAGTAAGATAATAAAATTATCTATAATAAATGATAAGACAACTCTGACTACAACAGTGCAACCTACTGGACAAATTGGGAATAGCGGTTGCTTTTATAGAAAATATTCATTTAATGACTCTTAGGTTGTTTTTGCACTTCCATCCTGTGGTCCAGATTGGACCCTCAGAAAATTTGAGAACCACTGAAATAAAGTTTTCTGAACTGAACTGATTCAGTCTGCACTTATGCTGTGATAGTCTATAGAGCGTACCCTGAGAGTTGTCCCACAAAGCTGGTCCTCGTTGTCAAATTGGAAAACCAGGCGCCCGTCCAGGAGCGTCCCTTTGCACGAGTCATCCCGCAGATGGAGGACACTAGAGTGGAAGCCGGCTTCAAACAGCTGGCAGCGAGACACGGAGATGGTGCCTGAACTGCTGACACATGAGATCGAAGAGTCTGAAAGAGAGTCGAGAAAGAGTTTGTACTCAAACAATGCCGGCTACGCTGCAAATTAAATAGAGGATTTTAAGTAGATCTGCCCTCACCATAGCTCTCATTGTTGCGCCGTTGATGGTTCTCGTCGCAGAAGCAGCCATAGACGCCGTCCTTCTCGCCACACCACTCAAACTCGGTGCAGTTCTGATGTTCACAGGGATCTGAGTCAGCATCAGCTGCAGAAAGAGTGAGATAAAAACAAAGGAAGAAGAAAATGTTGACTTCTTTTGTCGTCCTCTTCTTAATCTTTCATTAGGGCCAGTGTAAACATACCACAATGCAAAGCAGAGCGCCACTCTGGGATGTCCAACCCCAAAACTGAGCAAGTTCTCTCATAGGCAGCGATGGCGGAACACAGCATGCCGTTGGCTGGAGTGTACAAGCAGAGATCGTAGACACAGGAGCTGAAGAAGGGCTGAGGGTCAGAATACAGGTGACAGGCACTGAACGGGCCACTGGTGTTGGTGATGACGCTGCAGAGTTCTGAGTATTCTTCAATAAAGGTACAGTCACTCAAACCATCACCTCCCTCATCGGTTGATCCACATCTAGGAACAGATATCACACATTTGATAGTGGGACTGAACTTGGACAAAAAACCTGCTAATTGCTCTTTTGCCTGTAAAATATTAAAGTACAGGATGGGTAAGCCAATTCTGTGATACATGTTAAATGTTTACTGGTTACCAGTTTAATACATTGTATTGTTTATTTTAACTATAAAAAGGTTAGAAAATGTCCTGTAAGTATAAGGGCTTTTGTCTATTCTCCCAGAATACCTTTAATATCTGGGAGTTTTTACAGTTTACTACATCTTATGAGGTATAATGTCTTAACTTTTAGAAGCCTTTTCAATGTTTCCAGTTGCCCGAACCGTGATTACTTTAATCCAAAGTGCACTAGTGCAAACGTAGAGTCTGCGTCATGTTTCAAAAGTTGATGTCACTTGTGTGTAGGATATCCCAGCTCACCCCGGCTGGCTTGTGGATGCCTTCCAACCATCTCCAAAATCGTCATCATCTTGTGCCAGCGTGCCATTGGGCAGGAGTTTGTCATCTTGAGAGTCACCGTTCAAGTTTCCGCACATCCCAACGACTCTGTTTGCACGGTTTTGACCCACTCTGACCAGCAAGGTGCTCAGGCCGTCAAACTGGACTTTTAGGTCAGAGGCATCAACCACTACATAGCTTCCCTGCACCGTCACCTGAGCTAATGTCCCTGCTGCGATGGGAAGAGACGCCTGCGTGCCGTTCACCTGGGAAGAAGACAGACAGGAGGTGAAACAGAGTAACTGCAGTTGCAGTCACCACAGGTGTGCAGCGTTGGGACAAGCATCCTTTTTCTTTTCAGCCTCTAGGAGTAAAGGTGAGTGATCAGTATTACCCTCTCTCTGACCCCTCGGGGTTTCACCCAAAAGTCATTCTGACAAACTTTCATGCTCAGACAAGGAAAAAATCTACTATAGGAGATAAGATGAAACTACAACATGTGAAATCACCAATGAAACATATTACATAACCCAGTCCAATGCAATGACAATTTATAGTATCCCCAAAGACACTTTTGAGCTACCTGTTTTAGTTTTAAAGACACAAAAAGACTCAAAGCCCCCGACGTAACACAAAAAATCATTTTTACAATGATGTCTACAAAAAAGATGAGAGGTCAAAGTCCTCATTGAGGCTAGGGTGACCGGTGGCCTCAAGGACATATCTAAATCCAATATCCCTTTCTCTGTTTGTGGTGTTTATTTGTGAGGCCAATATTGAAATGTAAAGGTGTGTTCATCTTGAAACTAAAAAAGAGTTTACCTTTACTCGTTTGTTGGGTCCAATCCTGACGTACACGTCTTCTGGTTGGTTTGAGAGGTAAATATCCACCGCCGACACAAAGGACACGCGGTTGTTGCCACGGTGATTGTTGGTGGCGATTACCCGAAATTGGGTTTCATTGGTCCTGTGGCTCACGCTCTCGGTGATGGTGTAGGAGCACGTTCCCTGGAAATGAGCCAGCGCTCCATCAAAGGTGACGTAGTGTGGGTCTCCCCACACGGTGCAAATGGGCAAAGTGTCAAAACAGCCCAGCTGTCCATTTCTGATGGTGCACTCTTGTGCTGGAGTGCAAGATGTAGCAGAGCAGCGCAGGTCATTAGGAGCGTGGCATTCACAGCGCTGGGAGCAGCCGTCGGTCCAGAAGGTCTCTCCATCCTGAAACATGGCAGAAAAATTAGACACTTTTAAAGTAATAACACAAATAAGACTGTGAGCCACGAAGAGGAATCCGTTACTTCCAAATGTTTCATCTTTAGCTTCTTCTCCTCAAATGTTCCTTTCAGATCTTGATGCAAGCAAGACCTATGACATAAGTTTTATCTCTTTCCTTCAGCCACTTTCCTTCAACATTTCTCATCCTTTCCTTTCATTCATTCCCATATTTCATCAATTCCCTTAAACAGCTGACATCCTTTCCTTTAAACACTTTACATCCCATCCATTTGACAATTCTCATCCCCTCCATCTCACTACTCTCATCTATATTTTATATTTTCTCAACAATTGCACATTTTATGTTTACATTCTTTTGTGTAGTTGCCACACCGTAGGCCTCTTTGAAAGGTAATTTCAATAATCGACTATGTTGCGCATGTCACAATTGACAATAAAAGTTGACTTAGGTCTCTCCTCCTCTGTTTTTCCCTCACATCCTGTCTACCAAGAAACCTCCTTTTAGGCGTGGTCTTTGTTAGTGAACTGTCAATTAACTTCAATCAGATCATTTTAGACAAACAACGGTGAAGTCACTTCAACGTATCTTACATTGTAGTAGAATCCATCATACTGGCAGCCACAGCTTTCCACAGGGACACAACTGGATCCACTCCTGCGGAAGCCTTCATCACAGAAACATCCCTCAGAGCAAACATGCTCACAGGTTGCATCAGTGCTATGGGCACAGGTTTGGCCACAGTCAGTACCACACAGCTCATAGTGGCTGTTGGCTGGACAGTCGATTCCTTAATAAGTGAGGAAGAAAATAACACTTTAAAAAATCTGAAGATGTTTAACTGCAACGTACCACTCATCCAAAGATCTAAAACACTGGATAACTCACTACAGGTGGTGTTCTGTCTCCAAGGGTAGATTTGGACATTAGCAGACTGACAGGCTCTGATGTACGTTTCGATGGCCCTGCACAGAAGATCTTGGCCTTGATTTCCCGACAAACAAACGTCGAACACGCAGTCACTAAAATATGGCGCTGGGTCCACCTGCTTGTGGCAGAAGCTGAACGGGCCGTCTGCAGCCTGAATCACCTCACACTGAGCTCTAGCAGGACCCTCATCAAGGCACTGGGGGCAGGAGGAACCACAGCCATCGCTGCACGTGTAGTTGCCGGGCACTTTCCAAGCTGTTCCAAACTCATGTGGACTGGTGACCATTGCTCCAGATGGAGTTCGGAACTCGTCATTGGGATCGCCATTAAAGTTTCCACATAGTCCACATGTTTGTCCTCTAAGGAAGATAAAAAAGAGAAAATAAATCAACTAGTCACGCAAGCACAACAGAAAAGTAGTCTGGTGCAACCATGGAAATATATTTAAATATTGAAGCAGTGGTTGTTGCCGCATGTTTGGAAAATGTTCGTTGTTTAACTTATTTTGAGCTCAAGTGATCAGCAGGTACCTGTAATCTGAAGGTACAGAAATAGACACTGTACTCGATCCATCGTACATGACACTCAGGCCGAAATCAGCACTGACAAATGTTTGAAATCCACTTCCGTAGATAGACACATGACTTCCATTCAGAAGAACTGGCAAGTTTTTTGTTATTCCGTTTACCTGTAGGATTGGGAAGAAAAAAAAAATTGGAACAACAAAATAGTTTCTTTTACTGGTAGAACCCTTGAGACCGATATCAATAAAAGAATATAAGGGTTTTATAGTAGTACACAGTATTATCTGATAAAATACAAACAGCAAAGAATGGATCTCTGGTTTTCAGGCTGTTTTCACAAAATTATACAAATCACAAATGATCTGGACATGGTTCAGCTCACCTCTACCGTACCAGTCCTGCCTCTGGACATGTGCACTTGATAGCCCCACACATTCACAAAAACATCAGCGACGATGGAAAGTTGAATCCCCGACAACGGCTCATTCTTGGCTTCCACAGAAAACTCTTGGAGACCACCAGTGGCGTTGCAAAGCGTTGCCAGGACATAGCGGCAGGTTCCCTGGAAGTCATAGGCATTGCGATCGAAGGTGATGTAGTGAGGGTCTCCAGAGGCGGAGCAGGTGCCGTGAGGGTTGGGGTGACAGCCAAACTCGCCCTCCACCACGCGACAGGACTCCTGAGGACCGCAGGAGTTGGGGGTACAGTGGACTCCCCCAGTGGTGCCATTACAGGTGCAGAAGCTCTGACATTGTTCACTCTCCCAGAACTGTTCGCCACCTTGTCGGTAGCGTCCTTCGTGGGAACATCCACATTCTGTAGGTGGGACACACTGGTTTCCATTGAGGACGAATCCGTCGTCACATTGGCACCCGTCCTGGCACAGAGCATCACAGGAGAAGGGGAACGAGAGGCTGGGGCAGGCCGAAGGGCAAGAACTTCCACAGAGTTCATAATGGCTGTTTAGAGGGCAGGTTTGCTCTAAAGAAAAACACAACAGTTTATTTAATGAAGTTATTAGAAAGTTATTAAGCTTGAGAAAAAGACCACGCCCATATGTTCTGTTTCCCATGGTGTTTCCCATGGTGTTTCCACTCTCTCTCTGTTTATCTCACTTCTCAGCCCAACCCCGTGTCTCTCTTCTCTTTTCTTCTGCTTCCATTTTTAATTAAAGGAACCAGGAAGACAAGGAGCTGAAGGTCCCTGAGATGTGGCCCCACCCTGGGTCTTCCTCTGTGGGTTCCTCTACCATCTATCATCTATTTGTATATTCTCTCCCCCTGGTGTCTTCCCTTCAGTCCTTTTTGTCCTATCCCCTCTAATCTCTTTTTATCCCATTGCCTCTACCATTTTCATCATATCCCCTCTGCCTTTTGCATCCCATCTCCTCGACCCTTTTCATTGCACCCCCTCCAACCCTTTTATATCCCAGAGGATAAAGTGGTAGAGGGCCACTACCATTTTTGTTGAATCCCCTTTGTCCTTTACATCCCATCCCCCTAACCCTTCTCATCCCATCTCCTTGACCCATTTCTTCCAGTCCCCTTTGACCCTTCTCACCCCTCCGTGTCCACCAATAAAACTTCTTCTTTGCTTACTGCATCCAGTTTCATTCCTCCACTGTCCTATGGAGACGCCGTTCTGTTGACACATTAGGGCATAATCTCTTAGGACCTCGCATAGAGTCGATGCCGGATCACTCGAACCCCTCAGGATGTCCACACAGATGTCCACCTGCTCCAGTGGGTCCACTGTGGCCCAACACGGTTGAAACGGCCCATGTGGTGAGCTGATAAAGCCACAGTACTCACTAGAATTATAATTGGTTTGAGGAGGATTATGATTCATGTTTTCTTCACAATGTGCCACTAAGGAACCATCTCGCCAACTGTCCCCGAACGCCTGAGAGCTATTGACCAGGACACCATTGGGTGTACGGAAGTCATCATGTGGGAGACCATTGTAATCACCACAGAGTCCACCAAGTGAACCGGTGTAGACTCCAGGGGCGGTGATCCGAACAAAGTGAGGCCAGACTGTCTGCACAGTTACACCAAAGGAGGTCTGAAGGATGATGCTGTGAATGTTGCTGTGGTAGATGCGAATTCTGTTGGAGCCAGAGATAAATGGAAGTCTGGTCAGCTGACCATTGACCTAAAAGACATTAAAAAAACTGTCAACTTTTCTGGGTGACAGGAGTTTTCGTTAAAATAACCAGAAAAAGAAAACAAGAATGAAAATTTTGATTTGTTTCAAGTGAGATCACAACATGCAATAAGAGGAGAGGATTAGGAGAAGCAATGGGGAATGAGGAAGGTGATAATGAGAAACAAGGAAGGAGAAGAAGGGGTAGGATGAAGGGATGGATGAGGAAGAGGAGATGGAGGACGAAAAAAGAACAAGGAGAAAGAAGAGAAGTGGGAAGATGTAAATGAGAAACAGAAAGAGTAGGGGGAAGACATCAGCTACAATTATTCAATAAAATTCCTTTTCCTAATGTTCCTAAGTGTTCCACTAAGAGCAAGAGAAACCAGAACTAAACACTAGATGGCAGCACTGAACTGAAATTACACTTATTTATATTAAAAAATGTAACCAAACAAAGCTCCATTCAGTTTTAAAGGGTTAACTTTCTCTGATGTGATTTAAAAATCACTTTAAATACAGTATAGATTATTTATTTACCTTCACGTTGCTGCTGTTTGACATCTCAATGGAGACTTCTGTTCCCTCTGCCTCAAACTTCATCACTCTGGCAAAACCCTGCTGACCTCTTGGCTCTTTCTCTGCAGTCACCACAAAGTGTGGGTGACTGGACAGTCCCATTACTCTGGTGAGAGTGAGTCGACATGCTCCGGGATACTGGTACGTGAGTCCATCAAACGTATGATAGGACCCCGGGCCTCGTATCCAGCAGGTGGCGTAGCTGTTGGGTGTGCATCCCCTTGCTCCTTCCTCCACACTACATTTTTCATATGGGCCGCAGACATGGGATTGGCAAGTCATGACACTGTGACTGCAGCTGCAGAGCCTCTCACAGTTGTCGCCGAGGATTACTGTTTCTCCGGAGGGGTAGTAGAAACCCTCGAAGCTGACACCACACTGATCATGGGGGACGCACACCCCACCACTGAGGATGAAGCCTGAATCACAGACGCAGCTTTCCTGATTAGGAAGAGGGCAGTTTTGGGTGGCATTGGGGTTGACACATGTCGGTGGACATCCTGTACCTGAAGACTCAAAGTGGCTGTTGGCAGGACAAGAAATTTCTGCACAGGAAAAAACAAACAAAAAAAAAACAACAACTTGATATTGTGCAGATGTTACCTTAAGAAAATATTCTGAATGACTGAGAGACGTACCACAGAAGCCAGGGCTCCTCCAGCTCGGTAGCTGGATACCGTTCTGCTGACACTGACTTGCGTACACATTCAGGGCTTGACACAGAATGGGCTGGTACCCTCCTCCTATACACAGATCAAACACACAACTCTCCACAAAGGTCTGTGGAGGAAGTTGTTGGTGACAAGCAGCGAAAGGTCCATAACTGCTCTGGAGGATACCACAATGGGCGTCATCGCTGTACAAGGCACTTTGACTCTGAGAGCATGAAGCACAGTCGTGGCCTGCACACTGGGCCTCACAGTCTGGTTCATCGCCCTGTGCCTTCCAGCTGTTTGCAAAAACCACATCTGAGCTCACAACCTCACCATCGGGGGTTCGGAAGTCATCTTGAGGATGATTGTTGAAGTTTCCACATAGGCCGCATGTTGCATTCTGGTAAGTGTAGGGCACACTGATCTGGACATAGTGGTTAGTGTCATAGGATACCTGTAAGCCAAAGTCAGTGCTGACAACCACAGAAAAGCCTGACTGGTAAACCTGGACGGTGCCATTGCTCAGAGAGAATGGAGTGGCAGCAAAGTTTCCATTAACCTGTAAGCATAAAAAAGAGGATTAGAATTAAATATATGTACAAAGCAAACACAGAGGAAATTGTAAAACCCATTCTCTAATGCGAACCTTGGCCTCGCCAGGACGTCCTTTAACAAGCTCAATGGTTTCATTGTACACATTCACTCTGACCAGTCGGGTCCAAGAGACACGAGTGCTGCCTCTGTGCTCGTTCTTGCCCTCTATCCTGTAGTAGGGCTGCCCCATGTTGCACTGCTCAGAGAGAACGTAGGTGCAGGTGCCTTGAAAGTGAAACGCAGTCCCATCAAAGGTGTAGTAGTGTGGATCGCCGCTTACGATGCAGGTGCCCCTCTGCACCGTCTGGCAGGAGTACTGAAAGGAAGTCGGCTGGCAGATCTGGGAGAAAGTGCAGGGCTGGTTGTGACACTGCAGACCAGAGAAAGTGCAGGTACATTTCTGAGAACAGATGCTGTCGCTCCAGAATGTGTCACCAAGCTCCACAGCTTCACCTTTAAAGAAAATGACAACAAGGCAAGCTCGGTTACTGTTTAAACAACATGACCTGCTGATATGTTTGTGTCATCTTGTTGAATCAATGAGAAAGACAGGTGTATGTCCAGATTTTGCATTTTGTATTTTTACTCTAGTGGCCATGGGTATCGTCGTCCTGTTCTGGCCTCACCATTGAAAGTGCAGCCTCTTGATCCTTCGTCAATCCTGAAAGCCCAGCGACCGGGAATATTAATGTTGCTGCCGAGACTGAAAACGGAGTTGTTGCCTGTTGCATTACTTGAGAATGATCCAGGGACTCTTAAATGATAAGGAGAACCGATTGTGTCATATCCAACCTGGAAATACAAATGAATTGCTTGTTTACTTTTACATTTGCAGAGTGGAATGAAAAAAAAGAGAATATGTACCATCCTGACCGTTGTTTACACTTATGTGTACATAACAGCAGTTCAGAGTACCCACCCTTTTGGAGGCCCTAGGACAGATGCTGGACTGTGCCCCGACTGAGGACTACATTGTCCTGCTGGAGGAACTCAACACTCATGGGCAATGACAGCGTGACCTGGAGGGGCATGGGAGGAACGGCCTGCCTGATCTGACCCCGAGCAGTGTTCAGTTATTGGGCTTCTGTGCAAGTCACAGTTTGTCCTTAACTAACACCATGTTCAAGCATATGGTTGTTCATTAGTGCTCTTCACACCATGACCTAGCTTGTAGGTTTATGATTGACTTTGTCGTTGTATCATCTGACCTGCGACGTATGTTCTGGACACTTGAGTGAAGAGAGGAGCAGAGCTGTCAACTGATCACCACCTGGTGGTGAGGTCGATCAGATGGCTAGGGGAAGACGGTACAGAGACCTAATAGGCCTGAATGAATAGTAAAGGTCTGCTGGGAATGCCTGGCAGAAGACCCTGTCAAGATTGTCTACCTCCAGCCAAACTTCAACTATGTCCCGGGGACAGTGGGGGATATCGAGTGGCAGATTGGGGAGCTGTGTAGCTGGCTATCAGTTGGACTCTTTCCTGGTGAGGGTTGAACTCCGCCAGGGCTGCCGTTTATCATCAATTTCTAGGTGCAGCTGAATTTTGGAGGTTGTCAAGTTTGGTGATCAGTGGATCTCATCCCTGTTTTTTGTGGATGATGTGGTGCTCCTAACTTCATCGAACTACAACCTTCAGCGTGGGGGGGGGGGCTTATGACCTACACTGCAGCCACCCACCTAGCTCTGGTTTCAATTTTTTATATCTATATTTATAGTCTGTGTTCTTACCTGCACATTATGAGATGTTGAGGCTATTATCCCATAGTTCATCAGCACAAATGAGTACTGGCCACCGGAGACCAACACTGCCTGGACTGTTGTTTTCTAAAAGAAAGAAAAAAAGATTTTATTGTTGTTTTTATAGTTCATATAATAATACATAAATCTGTTCATATTTTAAATGAGATTACTCACTGTTCCAGAGGATGGGTAGTATGCTACCTCGTACCATGTTGCCACCAAGACCAGTGTGGCGTTAAAGTTCACCCCTGGGAAGTACTCATTAATGTCGGCTGTAGCTTGTTGGAGAACACTGCCATTGTTGTACTGGTTGTAATAGACATGACCTTGGAGTCTGTTGTCAAAATCTGTCCAGAAGGGGGCGATGATGTCTAGTGATCCATTCATTGGAAACCGCTGAGGTATGTAGCTGTACCACGGGTGGTTAAAGGTCAGGTGTCCGTTGTGATTGACCTAGGAAAATAAAAATAGGTTTTAAGTTTTATGTTTAAATTTTTACAAAGGTTCTTATGTTGGAAGAGATTTGTAGGGGATGAAAAGTCCTGCACAATGTATAAAAGCTTTAAAAAAGACAAAAATATATGACGTACATAAATCACATTGTAGGACCGTCCAAAATACACAAAAGGCTGTTGCAGGATAATTGCAGGAGAACTTCCATCAAGTGATGGAGGGCTTTCTGTTCCTGAGATTGGGTAGAGGGGGCCTGGAAAGGACAAGAGCTGTTTTTAGCATTTCTAGATCACCACGCCAAACTATTAATATCCATCATCCAACAGGAATAACAAAAGGAAGGCACAGGTGAATACGAACTACCCAAAAAAACAATCAGGATTCTTGTGACTGAAAAACTGAATGCAGCCTAAATGCAATGATAATTAAGTGCATTATCTTATAACACCAGCGTGCACAGAGGCTTTACTATAGGTATAATCATAATATATATGCGTGTCACTGTGTATGTATGTTATTTATGTACAATGGAGACTAGCGTAATATTGAAGTATCTGGATTCAAAGAATTCAAATTAACTTTAACTTACCTGAAACCTGAGGAGTCACTCCAGCTATAAGACATAAAATCACACAATTAATTAGCATTAAAATAAGAATTAGACGAGATCAGTGAACACATTTATATAAATTCCTTTATTTATTTGAATTCTTCTTAATTAAATTCTTACTGATCATCCCCAAAATAAGTGCAGACAGCAAGATATGATTTTCCATTCTTCAAAAGTTTGAAAGTCAAACCTGCAAACATAAAAAATAAAAAGAGGGTTGAATGCATGTTGATCTGGATAATGCCGATGACTGCAATATCCAATAGAGCTAGAAGAAAATGCCACTGTCTTATATAAGTGTGCAAATAATAATATGAAAAAAAAATTACCTTCATGAGCTTGTTCGTTAGTTTTGTCTTCATCTCAAGTGCAACTGGAGACGGTCACACAGACTTTATATAGTAAAGAGGCTGGCACGGGTCCACAGAGCGTTTGTTTTATCAGGTGAGGTGTATCACACCTTAGAATCTACTGCTCCCTCATGATCGCAACTCATTCCTTTGGTCTCAGAGAACAATAAGAATTACATAAATCTCTTATGTAAGTGGTTCATCTACCAGCTCTCTTTACCTTCTTCTTCTGCAACCAGGTTTCTTGGATGTTTTTGGTCCAGGGTCATACACCAGCACAGCAGTTGTGGTGCATGCGCGCACATGTTATCCAGTTAAAAGTGTGATTAAGGTGTATACATGGCAGAGAAAAAGGATTTCCAATCTCATTATCCGAGTGTTTTAAATGCATAAGGAGAATTCTGATTTTAGTCGGCACTTAAATTGTCCAGCTGAAGTCTGAATAAGGCAAAATTAGTTGTTTTTTTGTTTTTCAAGTGCATGTAAACATACGGTGTGATCAGCAACAATTAAAGAATTTTTTAATTATAAAACAATGGGCCTCATGCAAGAACCATTCTTACGCACAAAGGTGATATTAAATGTTGCTTACGAATGATTTAGGTGAACTTGCTGCATTGAACTTTTTTTTTCCTGTTTAGAATTTTCTTTTAGGTCCCAGATGTAAGAGTCACTTGAAATTAGTCTAATTAATTAGTTGTTGAATCTGACGGGGCATGTCTCAACATAAGACAAAAGGTAAGATAGGTAGGATAACAATACGAAAAATGTTCTTGCATGAAGCCAAATGGATTTATTTATTCATTCTTGAAGACCATAAACTTCTCTGGATTTGTGACTCACGGAATTGAACTATGTCCTCTAAGAAGAACCACGCATGGCTTGAATCACTTGACAGGTTAATGAGCAGAGAAGTAGTTTGACACAAATGTTTGTATGAATTTATTTTCTGATACTTCTGGAGTGGAGTGACGAACTTTCAAAGGTCTTTATTTTGACACGAAGCACGGCGACAATAAATAAAAAATAAAAGCACAGCCTTTATTAGTGGATCACTGGAACCAAAATGACCCAATACTCAAAATTTCTTATGCATTTTTAAGTAACCAATCAGTTTTAAGTTTTTAATGTGTGTTTTAGGATTTGTGTGGTATTTTATCTCTGGCTGTACTGAAAGAAATTGAAAAGTGAAAGTTTGGACCTGACTTATTTAACATTGACTTCCAGTTCAAGTTGTAGTCAATGATTAGCCCTATAAATGAAAACTCATAAACTCTTATGACACTACGACACAGTGTCTGATAACACTGTCAATCATTACTTCAGTTGGTGTTTACAGTTCTTTATCAGATTTCCCAAAAATCATATATTTATTTCTTTGTTTATGGTTAATGATAATTGGTTTGCATCAAACTTGAGCTTTTCCAACTCTCCAGAAACAAAACCCCAGAAGCTGCTGAAAAAACAGCACAATTCAATATATTAGAGACACTGCATATGTCGTTGATGTACAGAATGAATCATTTTGGTCCTAGAAATGACCCCTGTGGTACTCCATGTGTAATGTCTGCAAGTGTGAACTTAGTAACACCAATCTGAACAAACTATTGTCTATTTTCTGGAGTTCTATAAACACACCCTCTGATGCTTCTTATCATCTATTGCACTTGTTAACTTTTCAACCAGTTCCATTTAAGCCACTGGGTTGATCTGTGTGCTCTGAAGCCACTGTTGAAGCCTTCCACCACATCTCTTTGAATGCCTCGTCATTCTCTATAAAATATTCAAGGAAACTCTTGCTGGGTTTTCTTCTTTCTAAAGTAAGTTTTCCATGTGCCTCTGATATTATTTTTTAAGTGCATTATTATATTAATAACCCTTTTTACATTTCCTAATTATATCTGCATGTTTATTTTTATATTTGACTTTATTTCCCTTAGTTCTATTTACTGTTATTTTTTTTGTACAATGTGTTCATTTTTGTAGGCATTTCCACTTGCAAGGTTTCATTGGTAAGATTCTGTCATATGTTGATAAAAATATCCAAAAAGTTATCATGAGCACACCTACGGCTTGATAGACCCTTCTCCATTCTTGGCCACATTATGCACTTCTCATTATATTGTCATTTTATTATATCTTCTGTCTTTGATCTCTTCTGTCTTATTTCATGTTCTTCATAAATTTAAGTTCATAGTCATATATTACAAAGACTGGCAATGATCATGAACATCATTTACTAGTATTTCACTGAGGGCATTGCCCTCTAAATAACTGGTGTAAATGTCATCTATAATTGTTGCTGAATTAGCTGTTATTCTACTTACCCCTAAAAATGTAAACTCATAAACTCTTATGACACTGTGACACAGTGTCTGATAACACTGTCAATCATTATTTCAGTTGGTGTTTCTGGTTCTTTTTTCAGATTTCCAAAAAAATCATATATATATGTTTTAATGATAATTTACCACAACTTGAGCTTTTCCAACTCTCCAGAAGCTGCTGAAGATTTTTTCCCTGTACAGAAAACATCTGTGTCATCAGCAAAAACAATACAATTCAATATATTAGAGACACTGCTTATATTGTTGATGTACATAATGAATCATTTTGGTCCAAGAATTGACCCCTGTGGTACTCCATGTGTCAGTAGCTTTCTGGAGATCTATAAACACACCCCCTGATACTTCCTATCAACTAGTGTACTTGATAATTTCTCAACCATTTCCATTAAAGCCACTGAAGAAAGTGATTTATCTCTAACAAACCCCTCACTTTAGGAATGAAAATTTCCTCTTCTCTGCACCATGCTTTGGGAATAACCTGTTTCTTCCATACTACCTTCATCAACTTCCAAAGAAATCTCACTCAAGCAGGCGATAAAGAGGCTTTTGCACGCCTCACCACTTCCTGAATCTCATTGCACTGACTACCTATCTCCCCAACTGGTGGAATATCAGAGGGGAATGCCATCTTCCTAAACCTTTGCTTATCTTTATGTACCTCCTCCAAGTACTCCTCCAGGGCAATAGTCAATGACTTATTTACATACATAATGTGTCTACAGGTGCACAGGTCTCAATCACAGGCACCAGACGAAAGGAAAAGAGAAAAAAAAAAAGTCTTATATTTGTCTAAATTTTTCAAATATGTTATTTTTAAATTTTATTTTTAAATGGACAACACTTTTACTCTCCTTTATTTCCACTGGTAAGCTGTTCCGTAGTTTCACTCCAAAGACTGTTATACTTTTAAATGTGGTATGAAAACTTGGTTGTTGTAAGTTCCCTCTGTCAGGCCGAGACTCAAAGCAGGACTCACAATGCAGAGATGACAAAAGGCTTTATTTGGATTCTTCAGAGATCCCTCACAGAGGGACAAACAAATGGCTACAAAAAAACCTAGACGTTAATCTGACTACTGAAAACGAAAAAAACTCTCCAGAAGGAGGAAAACTCAAATCAAAGAAACAAATAAAAAAAAAAAAACACAAAACACTCCGAATGGAGGAAAACCTCAGGACTAAGGATCTAAACTAAGAAAAGACTTAACAAACAAAAACTCTCTCTTCGAGAGGATTCACAGGCTTACTAGAAAACTTCTCTGGTTGAAGACATGAAACGAGGCACGAGAACAGGTTGACGACGATAACACTCTGGCACGAGACAAGGGGAACACAGACTACTTAAACACATGGAGGGGAATAGGGGACAGGTGGACACAATCAGGAATCAGGGAAGACAATCAGACTGGTGACACATGAGGAAGGGCAAGTGACCTGAAACGAGAGCAGAATTACTTTTCAAAATAAAACAGGAAATGACAGGACAAAACAACCCCAAGACAAGACACCCTCACCACGGTGTGACACTCTCTCCATCTTAGGGTTTACATTCAATCTCTATCTCTAAACATTTTGTTAATACTTCCTGGTAGTAGATTATGCCATGCTTTATACAAAATTTGTGCAATGTTGTAATCAACCAGATCTTGAACTTCAATGCCCTTGGTTTCAGTAACAATGCATTGGTGTGTTCGTAGTACTCCAGTGTGTACAATGATTTGTAATTGAGCACGTGTCAACTTGTAGTCAATGATTACCCCTAAAATGAAAACTCATAAACTCTTATGACACTACGACACAGTGTCTGATAACACTGTGAATCATTACTTCAGTTGGTGTTTACAGTTCTTTATCAGATTTCCCAAACATCATATATTTATTTCTTTGTTTATGGTTAATGATAATTGGTTTGCATCAAACTTGAGCTTTTCCAACTCTCCAGAGACAAAACCCCAGAAGCTGCTGAAAAAACAGCACAATTCAATATATTAGAGACACTGCATATGTCGTTGATGTACAGAATGAGTCATTTTGGTCCTAGAAATGACCCATGTGGTACTCCATGTGTAATGTCTGCAAGTGTGAACTTAGTAACACCAATCTGAACAAACTACTGTCTATTTTCAACGTAGCTCTTTATCCAGTTCACCTCTATTCCCCTAATCCCATATCTTTCCAGCTTTTATAGTAAAATGTCATGATCTATTGTGTCAGTAGCTTTCTGTAGTTCTATAAACACACCCCCTGATACTTCTTATCATCTATTGCACTTGTTAACTTTTCAACCAGTTCCATTTAAGCCACTGGGTTGATCTGTATGTTCTGAAGCCACTGTTGAAGCCTTCCAACACATCTCTTTGAATGCCTCGTCATTCTCTATAAAATATCATCTCTTCATCTCATCTTTGATCTTTCTGTCTTATTTCATGTTCTTCATAAATTTAAGTTCATAGTCATATATTACAAAGACTGGCAATGATCATGAACATCATTTACTAGTATTTCACTGAGGGCATTGCCCTCTAAATAACTGGTGTAAATGTCATCTATAATTGTTGCTGAATTAGCTGTTATTCTACTTGGTTTTGTGATGGTAGGGTATAAACTCATACTGTACATTGCAGCACAAGAATCATCAATTGATTCTATTTTGTTGGGATTTAATACGTCGGCATTGAAGTCACTGCAAATTAAAGTAATGTTCTGTTCAGTGTTTGCAAACAAACCTTCGGTGGCATTTTTACAATATTCTATTCTGGAGCTGGGAGCTCTGTCAACACAGCTGGCGATGATACTTTTTTGCATATAAACTCCTGCTATTGAGGTGTATGATTGACCCTCCATGTGTTAGATGACTTTATTGTTGTCCTGGTCATCCGTGTAGTAACAGCAGTCACTGTTTCCCACCACAAAATCAGTGTCAGTGTCTGTCTCCATTTAGTTTTATAAAGATCTTGCAATTTGACATCCATGTAACATGTGTCTTCTTCTGGTATCTCAGTTGTCGGACTTTCGGACTATGTCTGCGTTCTTTTTTAGTCAAGTGTTCCTTCCCTTTAGCCGTTGACCTTGTTTTCACGGTGCAATTTAGTTTTTTTTTCTATATGATATAGATATAGATTACAGCCGATTTGTCATTTTTGTTTCTCTGAGGAAGAAGATGGCAGGCCTCTATATTGTTGATATCCAGTGTAATTCCATGGGTCTGGAGGAAGTCTGACATTGTCCACTGAATTTGTTGAGTTACTGCATGGGTGAAGAACAGAGGTTTAATGTCCAAACCTGAGATTATGATGCTGTTGATTCTCGAATATTGTTCAAGTTCTGCCACCGTGTTTTCAGCTCCACAACTGGTCTTTCTGTTTATTCTGCACTTTGAGGGATTTTCTCTTCTTTGAGACCTTCTATCGATTTCCTTTTCTCCTCAGACGTGATGCTTGTTTCGTTTTTCATATATACTTTCTGTATTTTTTTATTTTATATATATCTTTGGATATTCTTATAGATATATGCTTTATATTTTATAAATATAGTTTATGTGCGTGTGTATTTTGTATATTTTTTGCTTCCTGACTGTAATTCTCGTATTTGTCTTGTATAGGTTTCATACATATACTCTCTTATACAAGAGAGTATATTTGTACGTTTAATATTGCCACATATCTTCATGTCCATAATTATAATGTAGAATTTTATATAATTATGTATCTTTCTTTTTATATATATTTTCTATATCTTTGGATATTCTCATATACGTTTTATGTTGTAAAAAATGTTTCAGATTTGAGAAAATGGAGAAAATGGAGCACAAATCATGAGAAGAGCGTTACGGCGTGAACGCATCTTCCAGGAGATAATCACACAAAGAAGAGGGTATCTTAGCTATTTGTCCCCGCTAAGCTCAAACACAGCTCAGACTTGATGTATTGATATGCTGTAACTGAGGCATCAGCTTCCAGCTTTATTGTAGCACATGTAACATTATAGAAATCCTACTCCCCAGATGAAATTATGCTTTTGTGCTTGGTTTTTATCTGCTCCCACCTTCTTTTTACTCCAGAGGGGTCACATCTGGGGGAATGACACTAATTGTCATACACGCGATTCATCTATGCAGCGCAGTGATTGAGATTCATGGCTTCGTTAAATGTAAACTAATGGTGGCATTGATGTGTAATTTGCACATTTATTCAATCTGCAATCCTTTACACGCCATTTGGCGTCTCTTCGATGCAGCCGCGGTGTTTGACTTTTTGAGATTTTGAGTGAGATTTACTTTTTCTTCTTCATATTGGAGAGAATCAGTCTTGAAGTCTTCATGATTGTGATTGGTCTGCTGCCTTAAAACCCGCCCTTATACGTGCGCGTTCACTGATTCACAACAAGACAAACCTGGGTTAAGTTACCAAGATGATAACCAGCGTCGTGATACTGCTATCCAGATTGTCATTGTTGTGGATAGATTCAGCTGGATAAGGTAGAGGAAGCTGAGTTCGCTTCGTGATACCGGCCTCTGGTTGGATAACATATGTCTTCTGGTTTATTTTGTAATATCTAAGTTTTAGTCCGCACTAAAGTGGAAGTCAGCTCTGAACAGAAGAACGTGAAGCTGGACGTGATCTCTATGTTTGGATGTTT
Source organism: Mugil cephalus (assembly GCF_022458985.1). Lineage (NCBI taxonomy): Eukaryota > Metazoa > Chordata > Actinopteri > Mugiliformes > Mugilidae > Mugil > Mugil cephalus. Next base: position 2,645,351 of record NC_061785.1, on the reverse strand, counting down.
TAATATAAATATGTTAAATGATTGTGATGATAAAATAGTGATACCCTTCAGGTCGAAAATGTTTGTGGTGAGGAGAAAGAAGGAGGCAGACAAGAAGACAACATTTGTTTAATACAAATTTAAAACCCAGGACTTAAGACAGGGAGGACAAAAACTCAGCTCCAAGAACAGGTAAGGGTCAAAAACAAGACTAATGAGGGGAGGAGCTAATGAGAGACAGATGAGACGAATGAGGGGAGGAGCTAATAAGAGACAGGTGAGAGTAATGAGGGGAGGAGCTAATAAGAGACAGGTGAGACGAATGAGGGGAGGAGCTAATGAGAGACATGTGAGACTAATGAGAGGAGGAGCTCGCAGACAAAACTTAAAACAAAATTTTGTTGTACTGCAAGAATATCTTAAAATAACATTGACACCTTTGATTATTGATTTATTTTGACCTTAATTTTACTTAATTAACTGTGTGTGTGTGTGTGTGTGTGTGTGTGTGTGTGTGTTTGTGTTTGTGTTTGTGTTAGTGTGTGTGTGTGTGTGTGTGTGTCTGTGTGTGTGTCTGTGAGTGTTAGTGTGTGTGTGTGTGTGTGTGTGTGTGTGTGTGTCTGTGAGTGTTAGTGTGTGTGTGTGTGTGTGTCTGTGTGTGTGTCTGTGAGTGTTAGTGTGTGTGTGTGTGTGTGTGTGTTAGTGTGTGGACCATGTCTGGTTTCTAGATCAGAGTCTTAGTCGTCAACAAACTGATGATCAGAGTCAGAGTCGCTGTCAGACGACAGGAGGCAGCACTAGACATCTGGATTTCTGAAAGAACAAGAAGCAAAGTTACTGTTTACTGGGAAGAAGAAGGAGGAGGAGGAGAAGATGTAGATGAGGAGGAAGGGCGAAGAGGAAGATGAGAAGAAGCAGGACATGAGAAGACAGACAGGAGGAGAAGGATAAATAGATGGGGAAGGAGGAAGAGAAGGAAGAAAGGAAAAATGAAGAAGAAACTGCAGAACTTGCAGTGAAGATTTTTCTAGTGAGAAACCAGAACTAAACACGAGGTGGCAGCACTGAGCTTGACCTCTGTGTCATTAATAAGAATCTGATGAGGAGGAAGAGAGAGCTTTACCTCTCCTGTTCCTGCTGAGTGGACTCATAACCAGGGGTCCTAGTGAGATGGCTGCGGTGTTTTCGGGGGTCACGTCCCTCCTGACCCGCCCATGGTAACCAGGGTAACAGTGCTGCAGGAAAAAAGAAATCAAAACCAATTATCTTGGGACTACGTTTGAGTCACGGCTCAAATTTAAAGAAAACACCGAAAACAACAATAGCTTGAACACGAATTACTGGCACTAAGCAGAAAAATATAGTCCGAAAGGTTGACATAAAACCGCAATGAGCTTTGGTTACGTTGCGCGACGCTGCACTTATTTTTATTTGTCCTTTTAGCGTATTAGCATTAATGCTAGCGATATAAAATGGTGCAGTGAGTCTGAAAGAGCGGCTCTTCTCTTCGGCTCAGACAACAAACAGCTGCGTTCAACCATATTTGACTATTTAACGATTTTAGAGTCCAACCGACACAAATAAGAGCGACTCCAGGACACAATTTGGTAAAATGACACCGAAAAAACTCGCCGTTGTTGGAGTTACAGTAAGCCGAACATACCAAGACATTCTGTTCTTACCGATAAGACTACTGATATGAAGGGTTCAATGTGCTGCTCCGTTAAATTTAATGGCGCTCCTTAAAGTGGCAGATCTGTGAATGGAGTGAATGTAAACAAACACTAAAAATGGCGCGTGTTGCCCACAATGCATTGTGCAACGACGTCACCTTTTAAGCCCTATTTTAGCCACACTCTGGAAGGAACTAGGCACAATCATTAATAAACGAGCCAGATCATATTTTGTCAATCGAGTTTTTATCGCTGCCTTCCGGTCTTCCTATTTGTCAGTAGGACAAATCGTTACGTAAAGTCTTTTGTTCCTTCTGCTACAGAGCGTATGGCCGTGATGTCACAGCAAGCGGACGTCTCCATGGTTACGGCCGCTGAGTGTCAAAAAGTGACAGTTGAACACGGAGATTAGCAGCATTAGCTTCAGTCATCGGTTTTAAAACCGTCTAAAACTAGATTTAAAACAATGGGGAAGAGCTGTTGTGCGATTGACTGAAGCAGCCGAGTGAAAAAGCCGACGGATATATATTTTTACAGGCTCCCGAAAGCCAAAGAAATGAGAAGTAGATGGATTGCTGCATTATGAAGAAACAACTGGAATCTAGGCACCGAAACCTGGTGTTGTGGTTCACATTTTCTGTCAGGTAATATAAATTTATCCTGTATTTTTTGATAAAGTCATACCTCAAGTGACTTTTTTCGCTAAAGTACACCACAGTATTGTATGGCTAATGTCACTTCAGTAATGTTCTTAGTGTAAGCATTTTTTATTTAACTACATTTATCATAAATGAAATAACCTATAATTTACTTACCCTAAAAGACCTCTAATTCACTTTTCCAAATCCATACTAGTTTGTGTGGATCATTGTTGAGTCCAGTTGACCTTAATTTGATCTGATAATCAACATAGCGGTCTAGCTGTATTCACTGTATTTCCACACGACAGTGACATCAGGTTTCATCTATTATCTGTTCATTTATTGAATCTTATTATCCATTTATTTATTTATTTATTAGATTTCTACAACTATTGATCCTAATTTACTGATCTTGGCTTGTTTGTTTGATTCATTGACTGTGTGGGATGTGCGTGGAAAAGCTGCAAATGAATTATTGCCCTGTTGGGATAAATCATGTTCTCTGAATCTGAATCAAACGTACAGCCGTGCAGTCGTTGTTCCTGAGGAGACACAGGTGGACGTTACAGTGCAGGTAGACAGTGCTGAAGTTGGTGAAGGTGAACATCTTGAAGGAAAAGCGGGCCGCGGTGGAGATGCCGTTCTGAATCAGCTCCACTGTCCCGTCTGCTGGGTTAGGACACCTGGAAGACAGAGACATCAGGGTTAGGACTAACTCCCAGAGAAGTAGGCTGGATTGTGGATGAGGTGGAAGGAGCTCCTTTACTCTGCAGAGATGAGATCCCAGCGCACATGGTAGTCTGCAGTGTTGACCGGCGTGGCCCAGCAGGAGTCCAGGACGGTGGAGATCTGCTGCGAGTCGACCCCGTCCGTCCGCACCTCCACGTACAACCTCTGGTTCATCTCCACGTCAATGTTGTTGCTACTCGCCAGAGAGAAGAGGAAATCGGCGTCCTGGTACGGTATCATTCTGATACGATAGATTCCCTGGCCAGAAGGAAGTCCCACAATGCTGTAAGAAAACAACACATACAGTGACCACATGTACAATTTACAAGACATCTTACAGCATTTTACCATTACGGTCCATTTCTGTGGAACTTTAGGTTACAACACTAAAAATAAGGAATTGATCAAATAAAACGTGCAGAGAGGACGAGGTTATTCACCTTTCTACGGGGTTGATGCCCACAGACATGGAAACAGCCTGAGTCAGAGGGTATTCACAGCCGAAATGCAGACTAATATTCCTCTCACGGCTGATGAGGCCCTCGTGAGGATTCACTTGACCCAGAATGGCGTTCTCGTATATGAAATGGGTTCCATTGCTCTGAAAATAGAAAATTTAAAAGGTGTTTGTCAGGGCAGTAATTATATTTCAGGGCCCACGTACGGCCCTATAGGATCTCAAGAGGACCCAACCAGTAAGATAATAAAATTATCTATAATAAATGATAAGACAACTCTGACTACAACAGTGCAACCTACTGGACAAATTGGGAATAGCGGTTGCTTTTATAGAAAATATTCATTCAATGACTCTTAGGTTGTTTTTGCACTTCCATCCTGTGGTCCAGATTGGACCCTCAGAAAATTTGAGAACCACTGAAATAAAGTTTTCTGAACTGAACTGATTCAGTCTGCACTTATGCTGTGACAGTCTATAGAGCGTACCCTGAGAGTTGTCCCACAAAGCTGGTCCTCGTTGTCAAACTGGAAAACCAGGCGCCCGTCCAGGAGCGTCCCTTTGCACGAGTCATCCCGCAGATGGAGGACACTAGAGTGGAAGCCGGCTTCAAACAGCTGGCAGCGAGACACAGACATGGTGCCTGAACTGCTGACACATGAGATCGAAGAGTCTGAAAGAGAGGCGAGAAAGAGTTTGTACTCAAACAATGCCGGCTACGCTGCAAATTAAATAGAGGATTTTAAGGAGATCTGCCCTCACCATAGCTCTCATTGTTGCGCCGTTGATGGTTCTCGTCGCAGAAGCAGCCATAGACGCCGTCCTTCTCGCCACACCACTCGAACTCGGTGCAGTTCTGATGTTCACAGGGATCTGAGTCAGCATCAGCTGCAGAAAGAGTGAGATAAAAACAAAGGAAGAAGAAAATGTTGACTTGTTTTGTTGTCCTCTTCTTAATCTTTCATTAGGGCCAGTGTAAACATACCACAATGCAAAGCAGAGCGCCACTCTGGGATGTCCAACCCCAAAACGGAACAAGTTCTCTCATAGGCAGCGATGGCGGAACACAGCATGCCGTTGGCTGGAGTGTACAAGCAGAGGTCGTAGACACAGGAGCTGAAGAAGGGCTGAGGGTCAGAGTGCAGGTGACAGGCACTGAACGGGCCGCTGGTGTTGGTGATGACGCTGCAGAGTTCTGAGTATTCTTCAATAAAGGTACAGTCACTCAAACCATCACCTCCCTCATCGGTTGATCCACATCTAGGAACAGATATCACACATTTGATAGTGGGACTGAACTTGGACAAAAAACCTGCTAATTGCTCTTTTGCCTGTAAAATATTAAAGTACAGGATGGGTAAGCCATTTCTGTGATACATGTTAAATGTTTGCTGGTTACCAGTTTAATACATTTTATTGTTTTTTTTAACTATAAAAAGGTTAGAAAATGTCCTGTAAGTATAAGGGCTTTTGTCCATTTTCCCAGAATATCTTGAACCTTCAATATCTGGGAGTTTTTACAGTTTACTACATCTTATGAGGTATAATGTCTTAACTTTTAGAAGCCTTTTCAATGTTTCCAGTTGCCCGAACCGTAATTACTTCAATCCAAAGTGCACTAGTGCAAACGTAGAGTCTGCGTCATGTTTCAAAAGTTGATGTCACTTGTGTGTAGGATATCCCAGCTCACCCCGGCTGGCTTGTGGATGCCTTCCAACCATCTCCAAAGTCGTCATCATCTTGTGCCAGCGTGCCATTGGGCAGGAGTTTGTCATCTTGAGAGTCACCGTTCAAGTTTCCGCACATCCCAACGACTCTGTTTGCACGGTTTTGACCCACTCTGACCAACAAGGTGCTCAGGCCGTCAAACTGGACTTGTAAGTCAGAGGCATCAACCACTACATAGCTTCCCTGCACCGTCACCTGAGCTAATGTCCCTGCTGCGATGGGAAGAGATGCCTGCGTGCCATTCACCTGGGAAGAAGACAGACAGGAGGTGAAACAGAGTAACTGCAGTTGCAGTCACCACAGGTGTGCAGCGTTGGGACAAGCATCCTTTTTCTTTTCAGCCTCTAGGAGTAAAGGTGAGTGATCAGTATTACCCTCTCTCTGACCCCTCGGGGTTTCACCCAAAAGTCATTCTGACAAACTTTCATGCTCAGACAAGGAAAAAATCTACTATAGGAGATAAGATGAAACTACAACATGTGAAATCACCAATGAAACATATTACATAACCCAGTCCAATGCAATGACAATTTATAGCATCCCCAAAGACACTTTTGAGCCACCTGTTTTAGTTTTAAAGACACAAAAAGACTCAAAGCCCCCGACGTAACACAAAAAATCCTTTTTACAATGATGTCTACAAAAAATATGAGAGGTCAAAGTCCTCATTGAGGCTAGGGTGACCGGTGGCCTCAAGGACATATATAAATCCAATATCCCTTTCTTTGTTTGTGGTGTTTTATTTTGTGAGGCCAATATTGAAATGTAAAGGTGTGTTCATCTTGAAACTAAAAAAAGAGTTTACCTTTACTCGTTTGTTGGGTCCAATCCTGACGTATACGTCCTCTGGTTGGTTTGAGAGGTAAATATCCACCGCCGACACAAAGGACACGCGGTTGTTGCCACGGTGATTGTTGGTGGCGATTACCCGAAATTGGGTTTCATTGGTCCTGTGGCTCACGCTCTCGGTGATGGTGTAGGAGCACGTTCCCTGGAAATGAGCCAGCGCTCCATCAAAGGTGACGTAGTGTGGGTCTCCCCACACGGTGCAAATGGGCAAAGTGTCAAAACAGCCCAGCTGTCCATTTCTGATGGTGCACTCTTGTGCTGGAGTGCAAGATGTAGCAGAGCAGCGCAGGTCATTAGGAGCGTGGCATTCACAGCGCTGGGAGCAGCCGTCGGTCCAGAAGGTCTCTCCATCCTGAAACATGGCAGAAAAATTAGACACTTTTAAAGTAATAACACAAATAAGACTGTGACCCACGAAGAGGAATCCGTTACTTCCAAATGTTTCATCTTTAGCTTCTTCTCCTCAAATGTTCCTTTCAGATCTTGATGCAAGCAAGACCTATGACATAAGTTTTATCTCTTTCCTTCAGCCACTGTAATATCCTCCCTTCAACATTTCTCATCCTTTCCTTTCATTCATTCCCATATTTCATCATTTTCCATCAACAGCTTTCATCCTTTCCTTTAAACACTTTACATCCCGTCCATTTGACAATTCTCATCCCTTCCCTCTCACTACTCTCATCTATATTTTATATTTTCTCAACATTTGCACATTTTATGTTTACATTCTTTTGTTTAGTTGCCACACCGTAGGCCTCTTTGAAAGGTAATTTCAATACTGTACTGTGTTGAGCATGTCACAATTGACAATAAAAGTTGACTTTGGTCTCTCCTCCTCTGTATTTCCCTCACATCCTGTCTACCAAGAAACCTCCTTTTAGGCGTGGTCTTTGTTAGTGAGCTGTCAATTAACTACAATCAGACCATTTTAGACCAACAATGGTGAATTGACTTAAACGTGTCTTACATTGTAGTAGAATCCATCGTACTGGCAGCCACAGCTTTCCATGGGGACACAACTGGATCCACTCCTGCGGAAGCCTTCATCACAGAAACATCCCTCAGAGCAAACATGCTCACAGGTTGCATCTGTGCTATGGGCACAGGTTTGGCCACAGTCAGTACCACACAGCTCATAGTGGCTGTTGGCTGGACAGTCGATTCCTTAATAAGTGAGGAAGAAAATAACACTTTAAAAAATCTGAAGATGTTTAACTGCAACGTACCACTCATCCAAAGATCTAAAACACTGGATAACTCACTACAGGTGGTGTTCTGTCTCCAAGGGTAGATTTGGACATTAGCAGACTGACAGGCTCTGATGTACGTTTCGATGGCCCTGCACAGAAGATCTTGGCCTTGATTTCCCGACAAACAAACGTCGAACACGCAGTCACTAAAATATGGCGCTGGGTCCACCTGCTTGTGGCAGAAGCTGAACGGGCCGTCTGCAGCCTGAATCACCTCACACTGAGCTCTAGCAGGACCCTCATCAAGGCACTGGGGGCAGGAGGAACCACAGCCATCGCTGCAGGTGTAGTTGCCGGGCACTTTCCAAGCTGTTCCAAACTCATGTGGACTGGTGACCATTGCTCCAGATGGAGTTCGGAACTCGTCATTGGGATCGCCATTAAAGTTTCCACATAGTCCACATGTTTGTCCTCTAAGGAAGATAAAAAAGAGAAAATAAATCAACTAGTCACACAAGCACAACAGAAAAGTAGTCTGGTGCAACCATGGAAATATATTTAAATATTGAAGCAGTGGTTGTTGCTGCATGTTTGGAAAATGTTCGTTGTTTAACTTATTTTGAGCTCAAGTGATCAGCAGGTACCTGTAATCTGAAGGTACAGAAATAGACACTGTACTCGATCCATCGTACATGACACTCAGGCCGAAATCAGCACTGACAAATGTTTGAAATCCACTTCCGTAGATAGACACATGACTTCCATTCAGAAGAACTGGCAAGTTTTTTGTTATTCCGTTTACCTGTAGGATTGGGAAGAAAAAAAAAATTGGAACAACAAAATAGTTTCTTTTACTGGTAGAACCCTTGAGACCGATGTCAATAAAAGAATATAAGGGTTTTATAGTAGTACACACTATTATCTGATAAAATACAAACAGCAAAGAATGGATCTCTGGTTTTCGGGCTGTTTTCACAAAATTATACAAATCACAAATGATCTGGACATGGTTCAGCTCACCTCTACCGTACCAGTCCTGTCTCTGGACATGTGCACTTGATAGCCCCACACATTCACAAAAACATCAGCGACGATGGAAAGTTGAATCCCCGACAACGGCTCATTCTTGGCTTCCACAGAAAACTCTTGGAGACCACCAGTGGCGTTGCAAAGCGTTGCCAGGACATAGCGGCAGGTTCCCTGGAAGTCATAGGCATTGCGATCGAAGGTGATGTAGTGAGGGTCTCCAGAGGCGGAGCAGGTGCCGTGAGGGTTGGGGTGACAGCCAAACTCGCCCTCCACCACGCGACAGGACTCCTGAGGACCACAGGAGTTGGGGGTACAGTGGACTAGCCCAGTGGTGCCATTACAGGTGCAGAAGCTCTGACATTGTTCACTCTCCCAGAACTGTTCGCCACCTTGTCGGTAGCGTCCTTCGTGGGAACATCCACATTCTGTAGGTGGGACACACTGGTTTCCATTGAGGACGAATCCGTCGTCACATTGGCACCCGTCCTGGCACAGAGCATCACAGGAGAAGGGGAACGAGAGGCTGGGGCAGGCTGAAGGGCAAGAACTTCCACAGAGTTCATAATGGCTGTTTTGAGGGCAGGTTTGCTCTAAAGAAAAACACAACAGTTTATTTAATGAAGTTATTAGAAAGTTATTAAGCTTGAGAAATAGACCACGCCCATATGTTCTGTTTCCCATGGTGTGTCCTCTATCATATGTTTCCACTCTCTCTCTGTTTGTCTCACTTCTCAGCCCAACCCCGTGTCTCTCTTCTCTTTTCTTCTGCTTCCTCTGTGGGTTCCTCTACCATCTATTATCTATTTGCATATTCTCTACCCCTGGTGTCATCACTTCAGTCATTTTTGTCCTATCCCCTCTAATCTCTTTTTATCCCATTGCCTCTACCATTTTCATCATATCCCCTCTGCCTTTTGCATCCCATCTCCTCGACCCTTTTCATTGCACCCCCTCCAACCCTTTTATATCCCAGAGGATAAAGTGGTAGAGGGCCGCTACCATTTTTGTTGAATCCCCTTTGTCCTTTACATCCCATCCCCCTAACCCTTCTCATCCCATCTCCTTGACCCATTTCTTCCAGTCCCCTTTGACCCTTCTCACCCCTCCGTGTCCACCAATAAAACTTCTTCTTTGCTTACTGCATCCAGTTTCATTCCTCCACTGTCCTATGGAGACGCCGTTCTGTTGACACATTAGGGCATAATCTCTTAGGACCTCGCATAGAGTCGATGCCGGATCACTCGAACCCCTCAGGATGTCTACACAGATGTCCACCTGCTCCAGTGGGTCCACTGTGGCCCAACACGGTTGAAACGGCCCATGTGGTGAGCTGATAATGCCACAGTACTCACTAGAATTGTAATTGGTTTGAGGAGGATTATGATTCATGTTTTCTTCACAATGTGCCACTAAGGAACCATCTCGCCAACTGTCCCCGAACGCCTGAGAGCTATTGAGCAGGACACCATTGGGTGTACGGAAGTCATCATGTGGGAGACCATTGTAATCACCACAGAGTCCACCAAGTGAACCGGTGTAGACTCCAGGGGCGGTGATCCGAACAAAGTGAGGCCAGACTGTCTGCACAGTTACACCAAAGGAGGTCTGAAGGATGATGCTGTGAATGTTGCTGTGGTAGATGCGAATTCTGTTGGAGCCAGAGATGAACGGAAGTCTGGTCAGCTGACCATTGACCTAAAAGACATTAAAAAAACTGTCAACTTTTCTGGGTGAGAGTTTACATTAACATAACCAGAAAAAGAAAACAAGAACAAAAATGATTGATTTGTTTAAAGTGAGATCACAACATGCAAGAGGGAGAAGAAGAAGAAGAAGAAGAAGAAGAGAGGATTTGGAGAAGCAATGGGGAATGAGGAAGATGAAAATGAGAAACAAGAAAGGAGAAGAAGGGGTAGGATGAAGGGATGGATGAGGAAGAGGAGATGGAGGACGAAAAAAGAACAAGGAGAAAGAAGAGAAGTGGGAAGATGTAAATGAGAAAGAATTACGAAGAGGAGAAAGTAGAGTAACAGAAGGAGTAGGGGGAAGACATCAGCTACAATTATTCAATAAAATTCCTTTTCCTAATGTTCCCACTAAGAGCAAGAGAAACCAGAACTAAACACTAGGTGGCAGCACTGAACTGAAATTACACTCATTTATATTAAAAAATGTAACCAAACAAAGCTCCATTCAGTTTTAAAGGGTTAACTTTCTCTGATGTGATTTAAAAATCACTTTAAATACAGTATAGATTATTTATTTACCTTCACGTTGCTGCTGTTTGACATCTCAATGGAGACTTCTGTTCCGTCTGCCTCAAACTTTATCACTCTGGCAAAACCCTGCTGACCTCTTGGCTCTTTCTCTGCTGTCACCACAAAGTGTGGGTGACTGGACAGTCCCATTACTCTGGTGAGAGTGAGTCGACACGCTCCGGGATACTGGTACGTGAGTCCATCAAACGTATGATAGGACCCCGGGCCTCGTATCCAGCAGGTGGCGTAGCTGTTGGGCGTGCATCCCCTTGCTCCTTCCTCCACACTACATTTTTCATGTGGGCCGCAGACATGGGATTGGCAAGTCATGACACTTTGACTGCAGCTGCAGAGCCTCTCACAGTTGTCGCCGAGGATTACAGTTTCTCCAGAAGGGTAGTAGAAACCCTCGAAGCTGACGCCACACTGATCATGGGGGACGCACACCCCACCACTGAGGATGAAGCCTGAATCACAGACGCAGCTTTCCTGATTAGGAAGAGGGCAGTTTTGGGTGGCATTGGGGTTGACACATGTTGGTGGACATCCTGTACCTGAAGACTCAAAGTGGCTGTTGGCAGGACAAGGAATTTCTGCGCAGGAAAAAACAAAAAAAAAAAAACAACAACTTGATATTGTGCAGATGTTACCCAAAGAAAATATTCTGAATGACTGAGAGACGTACCACAGAAGCCAGGGCTCCTCCAGCTCGGTAGCTGGATACCGTTCTGCTGACACTGACTTGCGTACACATTCAGGGCTTGACACAGAATGGGCTGGTACCCTCCTCCTATACACAGATCAAACACACAACTCTCCACAAAGGTCTGTGGAGGAAGTTGTTGGTGACAAGCAGCGAAAGGTCCAGAACTGCTCTGGAGGATACCACAATGGGCTTCATCGCTGTACAAGGCACTTTGACTCTGAGAGCATGAAGCACAGTCCTGTCCTGCACACTGGGCCTCACAGTCTGGTTCATCGTCCTGTGCCTTCCAGCTGTTTGCAAAAACCACATCTGAGCTCACAACCTCACCATCACGGGTTCGGAAGTCATCTTGAGGGTGATTGTTGAAGTTTCCGCATAGGCCACATGTTGCATTCTGGTAAGTGTAGGGCACACTGATCTGGACATAGAAGTTAGTATCATAGGATACCTGTAAGCCAAAGTCAGTGCTGACCACCACAGAAAAGCCTGACTGGTAAACCTGGACGGTACCGTTGCTCAGAGAGAACGGAGTGGCAGCAAAGTGTCCGTTAACCTGTAAGCATGAAAAAGATGATTAGAATTAAATATATGTACAAAACAAACACAGAGGAAAGTGAAAACCCATTCTCTAATGCGAACCTTGGCCTCACCAGGACGTCCTTTGACAAGCTCAATGGTTTCATTGTACACATTCACTCTGACCAGTCGGGTCCAAGAGATACGAGTGCTGCCTCTGTGCTCGTTCTTGCCCTCTATCCTGTAGTAGGGCTGCCCCATGTTGCACTGCTCAGAGAGAATGTAGGTGCAGGTGCCCTGAAAGTGAAATAGAGTCCCATCGAAGGTGTAGTAGTGCGGATCGCCGCTTACGATGCAGGTGCCCCTCTGCACCGTCTGGCAGGAGTACTGAAAGGAAGTCGGCCGGCAGATCTGGGAGAAGGAGCAGGGCTGGTTGTTACACTGGAGACCAGTGGAAGTGCAGGTACATTTCTGAGAGCAGGTGCTGTCGCTCCAGAATGAATCACCGAACTGCACAGCTTCACCTTTAGAAAAAATGACAACGAGGCAAGCTCTGTTACTGTTTAAACAACATGACCTCCTGATATGTTGGTGTCAATGAGAAAGACAGGTGCGTGTCCAGATTTTGCATTTTGTATTTTTACTCTAGTGCCCATGGGTATTGTCGTCCTGTTCTGGCCTTACCATTGAAAGTGCAGGCTCTTGATCCTTCATCAATCCTGAAAGCCCAGCGACCGGGAACATTAACGTTGCTGCCGAGGCTGAAAACTGAGTTGTTGCCTGTTGCAGCACTGGAGAATGATCCAGGGATGATGAAATGGTGAGGAGAACCGATTGTGTCATATCCAGCCTCGGAAAAAAATAAATAAAAATGCTTGTTTATTTTTGCATTTGCAGAGTGCAATATGTGAATTGTGAATTCTACACAGTACTGTGCAAAAGTTTTAGTTAGGTATGAAAAAATGCTATGAACTAAGAAGGTTTTCAAAAATGGAAGTGTGAACAGTTTATTTTAATCAATCTAAATCAAATCAATATTTGGTGTGACCACCGTTTGCCTTCAAGACAGCATCAGTTCTTCTACTTGCATACAGTTCTTGAAGGAACTGAGCAGGTAGGTTGTTCCAAACATATTGGAGAACTAACCACAGATCTTCTGTGGATGTTGGCTTCCTCAAATCCTTCTGTCTCTTCATGTAATCCTAGACTCCATGATGTAGAGCTCTGCTCTACCTCAACAAATTACCAGGAAATGTTGGATTATACACTGGACTTATTTTTTGTGTTTTAATTTTTCCAACTCTTGGCTCTTGGCATGACAACTGGTGGTCGCCATTATGTCACATGATGTTTCTATAGCGAACTAGAACACAACAATCAGAAAAAATCTATGTACACAGTATCATATTAAGCTTGGGGAAAAAAAAGATATCTGACAGTGCATTTTAGTGTTTTATTTCAGCCCAAGCCCGCCTAACATGGAGGGGTGGAGCTTATGACCTATCCTGCAGCCAGCCACCAAGGGGAGCTCTGCTTGCTCTGGCTTCACTATAGAGGGCATGAACGTGACGTCACAGCCAGTGAACTCTCCATGGTTACGGCCACTGAGTGACAAAAAGTGACAGTTGATCATGGAGATTAGCAGCATTAGTTTGAATCATAGGCTGTAATAGTGTCTAATTAGTAAAAGTAATTTCAAAAAACAGGTCAATAGCTGTTGTGTGATTGACTGAACCAACAGATCTGAAAAGCAGTCAGAGATGTATTTTTACAGATATCTGCCAAAGTAAAGAGAAGTAAAAAGATCGCTGCACTAGGAAGACACAACTGGAATCCAGACAGGAAACCTGGTGCTGTGGTTCATATTGTGTGTCTGGTAATATTAATTTATGCTGTATTTTTTTTGATGAAGTCATACCTTAAGTTACTTCTTAAGTTACGTTCTGGAGGGCTGTCAGACAAGTTTGTGGATGTTGTTGTTTTGTCGTAGTTGCAGCCCGACAGTAACTATTTCACTCCCAACAATAAATAACAACAAAATAATAAACGGAATATTTACGATCATTCCTCGTCATCCTTTTAACGTCCAGTCTGACGCTACAGTATTGTATGGCTAACGTTGCTTCTCAGTGTATGTCTTAGCATTAGCATCTTTTATTTCGCTACATTTATCATAATGAAATTACCTAAAACTAACTTGAACTAATTGAAACTGAGGCTAATCCACTTTTCCAAATCCATACTAGTTCGTATGGATCATTGTCAAGTCCAACTGATAATCCACATTTTTACTGGCCCTGTTGTGTTTACAGATAAATTTCACTGTGTTTCTGCCACTCAAAGGGGCGAGGCCCCAGACGCCAGTGACGTCAATGCATACCCTCTATAAAGGAGCTGGTCCACCATATTTCCTCCATATTTATTTAGTCTATGGTTCTTACCTGCACAGAACGAGTTGTTGCAGCTATTGTCCCGTAGTTCATCAACACAAATGAATATTGGCCACCAGAGATCAACACTGCCTGGACTGTTGTTCTCTGAAAGAAAAAAGAAAAAAAAATTTGTTTTTATAGTTAATATGATAAAAGATAAATGTGTTCATATTTAAAATGAGATTACTCACTGTTCCAGAGGTTGGATAGTAGGCCACCTCGTACCATGTTGCTACAAAGACCAATGTGGCGTTAAAGTTCAACCCTGGGAAGTATCCATTAATGTCGGCGGTAGCTTGTTGGAGAACACTGCCACTGGTGTACTGGTTATAGTAGATATGACCATTGCCTCTGTTGTCCAAATCTGTCCAGAAGGGAGCGATGATGTCTCTTGATCCATTCATTGGAAACTGCTGAGGTATGTGGCTGCTCCACGGGTTGTTAAAGGTCAGGTGTCCGTTGTGATTGACCTGGAAAAATAAAAATAGGTTCTTATGGTGGAAGAGATTTGCAGATTTGAAAAATCCTACACAATGCATAAAGATTTTAAAAAAAGAAAAAAGAAAGCACTTTTACGTACGTAAATCACACTGTGGGACTGGCTGAAATAAATAAAAGGCTGTCGCAAGGTAATTGCAGGAGAACTTCCATCATCTGATCGAGAGCTTTCTCTCCCTGAGATTGGGTAGAGGGGACCTGGAAAGGTCAAAGGTTGCTTTTAACATTTCTAGATCACCACACCAAACTATTAATATCCATCATCCAACAGGAATAACAAAGGAAAACACAACTACAACACAAGCTACCAAGAAAAGAATGACTGAAAAACAAAATGCTAACCACATGCAATTATAATTACATAAATAATTTTTTAACACCAGAAGCTTTACTTTACAGATAAACACAATGTCACTGTATCTTTAAGTGTTATTTATGTACAGTGGAGAGTAACGTAATACTGAAGTATCTGGATTCAAAGAATTTAAAAGAACTTCCACTTACCTGAAACCTGAGGAGTCACTCCACCTATAAAACATAAAATCACACAATTAATTAGCATTAAAATTAGAGAAAGAGCCGAGATCGGTGAATACATTTATTTAAATTTATTTAGTAGATTTTGTCTTAATTAAATTCTTACTGATCATCCCCAAAAGAAGCACAGGCAGCAGGATCTGACTTCCCATTCTTCAAAAATTCAAAAGTCAAACCTGCAAAAATAAGAAATAAAAAGAGGGTAAATGTCGACGTAGATGATAATGCCGATGAATGCAATATTCGTTAGAGCTAGAAGAAAATGACACTGTCTTATATAAGTTTGCAAATAATATGAAAAAAAATTACCTTCATGAGCTTCTTCGTTAGTTTTGTCTTCATCTCAAGTGCAACTGGAGACGGTCACACAGACTTTATACAGTAAAGAGGCTGGCACGGGTCCACAGCTTTTGTTTTATCAGGTGAGGTGTATCACACCTTAGAATCTACTGCTCCCTCATGATCGCAACTCATTCCTTTGATCTCAGAGAACAATAAGAATGACATAAACCTCTTATGTAAGTGGTTCATCTACCAGCTCTCTTGACCTTCTTCTTCTGCAACCAGGTTTCTTGGATGTTTTTGGTCCAGGGTCATACACAAGCGCAGCAGTTGTGGTGCATGCGCGCACGTGTTATCCAGTTAAAAGTGTGATTAAGGTGTATACATGGCAGAGAAAAAGGATTTCCAATCTCATTATCTGGGTGTTTTAAATGCATAAGGAGAATTCTGATTTTAGTCGGCACTTAAATTGTCCAGCTGAAGTCTGAATAAGGCAAAATTAGTTGTTGTTTTGTTTTTCACGTGCATGTAAACATACGGTGTGATCAGCAACAGTTAAAGAATTTTTTAATTATAAAACAATGGGCCTCATGCAAGAACCATTCTTACGCACAAAGGTGATATTAAATGTTGCTTACGAATGATTTAGGTGAACTTGCTGCATTGAACTTTTTTTTTCCTGTTTAGAATTTTCTTTGAGGTACCAGATGTAAGAGTCACTTGAAATTAGTCTAATTAATTAGTTGTTGAATCTGACGGGGCATGTCTCAACATAAGACAAAAGGTAAGATAGGTAGGATAACAATACGAAAAATGTTCTTGCATGAAGCCAAATGGATTTATTTATTCATTCTTGAAGACCATAAACTTCTCTGGATTTGTGACTCACGGAATAAAAGTATGTCCTCTAAGAAGAACCACTCATGGCTTTAATCACTTGACAGGTTAATGAGCAGAGAAGTAGTTTGACACAAATGTTTGTATGAATTTATTTTCTGATACTTCTGGAGTGGAGTGACGAACGTTCAAAGGTCTTTATTTTGACACGAAGCACGGCGACAGAAAAATAAAAAATAAAAGCACAGCCTTTTTTAGTGGATCACTGGAACCAAAATGACCCAATACTCAAAATTTCTCATGCATTTTTAAGGAACCAATCAGTTTTAAGTTTTTAATGTCTGTTTTAGGATTTGTGTGGTATTTTATCTCTGGCTGTACTGAAAGAAATTGAAAAGTGAAAGTTTGGACCTGACTTATTTAACATTGACTTCCAGTTCAAGTTGTAGTCAATGATTAGCCCTAAAAATGTAAACTCATAAACTCTTACGACACAGTGTCTGATAACACTGTCAATCATTACTTCAGTTGGTGTTTATAGTTCTTTATCAGATTTCCCAAAAATCATATATTTATTTCTTTGTTTATGGTTAATAATAATTGGTTTGCATCAAACTTGAGCTTTTTCAACTCTCCAGAGACAAAACCCCAGAAGCTGCTGAAAAAACAGCACAATTCAATATATTAGAGACACTGCATATGTCGTTGATGTACAAAATGAATCATTTTGGTCCTAGAAATGACCCCTGTGGTACTCCATGTGTAATGTCTGCAAGTGTGAACTTAGTAACACCAATCTGAACAAACTATTGTCTATTTTCAAGGTAGCTCTTTATCCAGTTCACCTTATAGTAAAATGTCATGATCTATTGTATCAGTAGCTTTCTGTAGTTCTATAAACACACCCCCTGATACTTCTTATCATCTATTGCACTTGTGAACTTTTCAGCCAGTTCCATTTAAGCCACTGGGTTGATCTGTGTGTTCTGAAGCCACTGTTGAAGCCTTCCACCACATCTCTTTGAATGCCTCGTCATTCTCTATAAAGTAATCAAGGAAACTCTTGCTGGGTTTCTTCTTTCTAATAATTGAATTTAAAATTATTTTTTTAAAGTACATTATTATAATAATCCTTTTTACATTTCCTAATTATATCTGCATGTTTATCTTTATATTTGACTTCATTTCCCTTAGTTCTATTTACTGTTATTTTTTTTATACAGTGTGTTTTTTTGTAGGCATTTCCACTTGCAAGGTTTCATTGGACAGATTCTGTCATATGTTGATAAAAATATCCAAAAAGTTATCATGAGCACACCTACGGCTTGATAGACCCTTCTCCATTCTTGGCCACATTATGCACTTCTCATTATATTATATCATCTCTTCTGTCTTTGATCTCTTCTGTCTTATTTCATGTTCTTCATAAATTTAAGTTCATAGTCATATATTACAAAGACTGGCAATGATCATGAATATCATTTACTAGTATTTCACTGAGGGCATTGCCCTCTAAATAACTGGTGTAAATGTCATCTATAATTGTTGCTGAATTAGCTGTTATTCTACTTGGTTTTGTGATGGTAGGGTATAAACTCATACTGTACATTGCAGCACAAGAATCATCAATTGATTCTATTTTGTTGGGATTTAATACGTCGGCATTGAAGTCACTGCAAATTAAAGTAATGTTCTGTTCAGTGTTTGCAAACAAACCTTCGGTGGCATTTTTACAATATTCTATTCTGGAGCTGGGATTTCTGTCAACACAGCTGGCGATGATACTTTTTCACATGTCACCTCCCTCCTTTTTTGTTTACTCTATTTGAACAATTAAATTCATGCCTCTCAATTTCAAAATCCGGCCCCTTTTCATATTTAATTCATGTTGTTGTCATGACATTGCTCCCACACTAAACGGTCTAGTGATTTATCTCAAGTAATCCTTTATATGAAAGTTTGCATATAAACTCCTGCTATTGAGGTGTATGATTGACCCTCCATGTGATAGATGACTTTATTGTTGTCCTGGTCATCATCCTGGTAGTAACAGCAGTCACTGTTTCCCACCACAAAATCAGTAACAGTGTCTGTCTCCATTTAGTTTTATAAAGATCTTGCAATTTGACATCCATGTAACATGTGTCTTCTTCTGGTATCTCAGTTGTCGGACTTTCGGACTATGTCTGCGTTCTTTTTTAGTCAAGTGTTCCTTCCCTTTAGCCGTTGACCTTGTTTTCACGGTGCAATTTAGTTTTTTTTCTATATGATATAAATATAGATCACAGACGATTTGTCATTTTTGTTTCTCTGAGGAAGAAGATGGCAGGCCTCTATATTGTTGATATCCAGTGTAATTCCATGGGTCTGGAGGAAGTCTGACATTGTCCACTGAATTTGTTGAGTTACTGCATGGGTGAAGAACAGAGGTTTAATGTCCAAACCTGAGATTATGACGCTGTTGATTCTCGAATATTGTTCAAGTTCTGCCACCGTGTTTTCAGCTCCACAACTGATCTTTCTGTTTATTCTGCACTTTGAGGGATTTTCTCCTCTTTGAGACCTTCTATCGATTTCCTTTTCTCCTCCAACGCGACTATTGTTTCGTTTTTCATATATACTTTCTGTATTTTTTATTTTATATATATCTTTGGATATTCTAATATATATATGCTTTATATTTTATAAATATAGTTTATGTGTGTGTATTTTGTACATTTTTTGCTTCCTGACTGTAATTCTTGTATTTATCTTGTATAGCTTTCATACAAACACTCTCTTATACAAGAGAGTATATTTGTACGTTTAATATTGGCACATATCTTCATATCCATAATTATAGTGTAGTGTCTACCAGCAGGTAGATCTGGTTGGATAAAGAATGTCTTCTGGTTTATTTTGTAACACACGTTGTTCTCTTGAAGGTGAGATGTGTTAAAAATTATATATTATTCTTTCTACTCAATAACTAGATTCATAAAATTTGTCATTTTAAGTTAAAGTGTCATGTTTGTGGTGAGGACAAAGACGGAGGCAGAACCAGGAAACAACATTAGTTTAATACAAACTCAAAACCCAGAACTTAAAACAAAAACTCAGCTCCAAGAACAGCTTAAAATTAAATTTGAATTTACTGCAAGAATGTCTTAAAATAAACATTATTATTATTACTAGTTATATTTATTATGATTCAGTTTTAATTAGTGCAAGAGTTCACAGATTTATCTTAACATTCAGATCATTGACACCTTTGATTATTGATTCATTTTAACCTTCATTTTGTTTAATTAACTGTATCTTAGTGTGTGTGTGTGTGTTAGTGTGTTAGTGTGTGGACCATGTCTGGTTTCTAGATCAGAGTCTTAGTCGTCAACAAACTGATGATCAGAGTCAGAGTCGCTGTCAGATGACAGGAGGCAGCACTAGACATCTGGATTTCTGAAAGAACAAGAAGCAAAGTTACTGTTTACTGGGAAGAAGAAGGAGGAGGATGAAGACGGAAGGAGAAAGAGATGAAAAAGGATGAGAAGTAGATTGAGGAGGAGGAAAAGAAGGAAGATTAATAATAGGCTGCTTTACCTCTCCTGTTCCTGCTGAGTGGACTCATAACCAGGGGTCCTAGTGAGATGGCTGCTGTGTTTTCGGGGGTCACGTCCCTCCTGACCCGCCCATGGTAACCAGGGTAACAGTGCTGCAGGAAAAAAGAAATCAAAACCAATTATCCTGGCACTACGTTTGAGTCACGGCTCAAATTTAAAGAAAACACCGAAAAAAACAATAGCTTGAACACGAATTACTGGCACTAAGCAGAAAAATATAGTCCGAAAGGTTGACATAAAACCGCAATGAGCTTTTAGCGTGTTAGCATTAATGCTAGCGATATAAAATGGTGCAGTGAGTCTGAAGGAGCGGCTCTTCTCTTCGGCTCAGACAACAAACAGCTGCGTTCAACCATATTTGACTATTTAACGATTTTAGAGTCCAACCGACACAAATAAGGGCGACTCCAGGAGACAATTTGGTAAAATGACACCGAAAAAACTCGCCGTTGTTGGAGTCACAGTAAGCCGAACATACCAAGACATTCTGTTCTTACCGATAAGACTACCGATATGAACGGTTCAATGTGCTGCTCCGTTAAATTTAACGGCGCTCCTTAAAGTGGCTGATTTGTAAATGGAGTGAATGTAAACAAACACTAAAAATGGCGCTTTTGCCCACAGTGCATTGCACAATCATGTGACCTATTGAGCCCTATTTTTGCCACGATCTGGAAGGAACAAGCAAAATCAGTAATAAACGAACCAGATCATATTTTGTCGATCGAGGTTTTATTGCTGCCTTCCGGTCTTCCTATTTGTCAGTAGGACAAATCGTTACGGAAAGTCTTTATTCCTTCTGCGACAGTATTGTATGGCTAATGTTTTCAGTAACGTTCTTAGTGTTAGCATCCTTTATTTAGCCACATTTAGCATAACTGAAATGGCCCAAAACTAAAAGAAACTGAGGCTAATCCACTTTTCCAATTATCCTTAATTTGATTTGATAATCCACATTTTTCCTGGTCTCTCGGTGGACTCTGTGGCGATTACAATGTTCTCCCACATGATGACTTCAGTACACCCAATGGTGTCCTGGTCAACAGCTCTCAGGAGTTCAGACACAGTTGATGAGTTGGTCTGTGTTTACTGTATTTTCACCATGTCTTTGCTACTCAAAGGGGCGTGGCCCCAGACGGCAGTCACCTTAATGCATCTTTATTAAGCTTTGGAATACAGACCCATTCATTTTAGATTCATACGGTTTTGTCTATTTATTTATTGAATCTATTTATCCATTTTTTTTTATTAGATTTTTACTACTACTATTGATCTTAATTTACTGATCTTGGCTTGTTTATTTGATTCATTGACTGTGTGTGGGATGCTTGTGGAAAATCTACAAATGAATTATTGCCCTTTTGGGATAAATCAAGTTCTCTGAATCTGAATCAAACGTACGGCCGTGCAGTCGTTGTTCCTGAGGAGACACAGGTGGACGTTACAGTGCAGGTAGATGGTGGTGAAGTTTGT
Organism: Mugil cephalus; assembly: GCF_022458985.1. Classification (NCBI taxonomy): domain Eukaryota; kingdom Metazoa; phylum Chordata; class Actinopteri; order Mugiliformes; family Mugilidae; genus Mugil; species Mugil cephalus. Next base: position 2,623,935 of record NC_061785.1, on the reverse strand, counting down.
GAAGGTGAACATCTTGAAGGAAAAGCGGGCCGCGGTGGAGATGCCGTTGTGAATCAGCTCCACTGTCCCGTCTGCTGGGTTAGGACACCTGGAAGACAGAGACATCAGGGTTAGGACTAACTCCCAGAGAAGTAGGCTGGGTAGTGTACGAGGTGGAAGGAGCTCCTTTACTCTGCAGAGATGAGATCCCAGCGCACAGGGTAGTCTGCAATGTTGACCGGCGTGGCCCAGCAGGAGTCCAGGACGGTGGAGATCTGTTGCGAGTCGACCCCGTCTGTCCGCACCTCCACGTACAACCTCTCGTCCACCTCCACGTCGATGTTGCTGCTACTCGCCAGAGAGAAGCGGAAGCCGGCGTCCTGGTACGGGATCATTCTGATGTGGTAGGTTCCCTGGCCAGAAGGAAGCTTCTTGCGCACAATGCTGTAAGAAAACAACACATACAGGGATCACGGTTCAGAAACCACCTGAATCTTTCTGATACCATGACGTAAGTATGGTAATCCCAAGTGCTCGTGTGCGGTTAAATTGATATTCATTATGATTAAGGAAGCAACAGTAAAAATAATACAGCGACGGAATAAAATGTGCACAGAGGTTATTCACCTTTCAACGGGGTTAATGCCCACAGACATGGAAACAGCCTGAGTCAGAGGGTATTCACAGCAGAAACGCAGACTGATGCTCCTCTCACGGCTGATGAGGCCCCCGTGAGGATCCACTTGACCCAGAATGGCGTTCTCGTATATGAAATGGGTTCCATTGCTCTGAAAATTGAAAATAGAAAATGAAAAGGGGTGTTAGTCAGGGAGGAAAATTATAGTTCATGGGCCACGCACGGCTATATGACCTCAAGGAGACCGAACCAGTAAGATAATAACATGATCTATAATAAATGGACAACACTGACTACAAGAGTGCAACCTAGTGGACAAAATGGGAATGACTTTTATGTAAACTATGCAGCAAAATATACAGTCATTGTTTTCTAGGTTGTTTTTGCACTTTCTAAATTCATCCTATGGTCCAGATTGGACCCTCCTCCTGGTAGATCAAAAATATGCAGGGGTCCATCGAATCGATTCAGTCTGCACTGATGCTGTGACAGTCTATAGAGCGTACCCTGAGAGTTGTCCCACAGAGCTGGTCCTCATTGTCAAATTGGAAAACCAGGCGCCCGTCATCGAGCGCCCCGTTGCACGAGTCATCCCGCAGATGGAGGACACTAGAGTGGAAGCCGGCTTCGAACAGCTGGCAGCGAGACACAGACATGGTGCCTGAACTGCTGACACATGAGATCGAAGAGTCTGAAAGAGAGTCGAGAAAGAGTTTGTACTCAAACAATGACGGCTACGCTACAAATTAAATTGAGGATTTCAAGCAGATCTGCCCTCACCATAGCTCTCATTGTTGCGCCGATGATGGTTCTCGTCGCAGAAGCAGCCATAGACGCCGTTCTTCTCGCCACACCACTCGAACTCGGTGCAGTTCAGCTGTTCACAGGGATCTGAGTCAGCATCAGCTGCAGAAAGAGTGAGATAAAAACAAAGGAAGAAGAAAATGTTGACTTCTTTTGTCGTCTTCTTCTTAATCTTGTACTCTCATCAGGGCCAGTGTAAACATACCACAATGCAAAGCAGAGCGCCACTCTGGGATGTCCAACCCCAAAACGGAGCAAGTTCTCTCATAGGCAGCGATGGCGGAACACAGCATGCCGTTGGCTGGAGTGTACAAGCAGAGGTCGTAGACGCAGGAGCTGAAGAAGGGCTGAGGGTCGGAGTGCAGGTGACAGGCACTGAACGGGCCGCTGGTGTTGGTGATGACGCTGCAGAGTTCTGAGTATTCTTCAATAAAGGTACAGCCACTCAAACCACCACCTCTCTCATCGGTTGATCCACATCTAGGAACAGATATCACAAATTTGATTCTAGAACTGAACTGGGGCAAAAAAAATGCTAATTGCTCTTTTGCCAGTAAAATATTGAAGTACAAAATGTGAATGCTAATTCTGTGTTACATGTTAAATATTTACTGGTTACCAATTTAATACATTTTATTGTTTATTTTGACTATAAAAAGGTTAGAAAATGTCCTGTAAGTATAAGGGCTTTTGTCTATTCTCCCAGAATACCTTCAATATCTGGGAGTTATTTACAATTTACTACATCTTATTATAGTATAATGTCTTTTAGAAACCTTTTGAATGCTTCCAGTAACCTGCACCGTAATTAGTTTAGTCCAAAGTGCATTAGCGCAAACATGGGGCCCGTGTCATGGTTCAAAAGTTGAGCTTGTGTGTAGGATATCCCAGCTCACCCCGGCTGGCTTGTGGATGCCTTCCAACCATCTCCAAAGTCGTCATCATCTTGTGCCAGCGTGCCATTGGGCAGGAGTTTATCATCTTGAGAGTCACCGTTCAAGTTCCCGCACATCCCGACGACTCTGTTTGCACGGTTTTGACCCACTCTGACCAGCAAGGTGCTCCGGCCATCAAACTGGATTTTTAAGTCAGAGGCATCAACCACTACATAGCTTCCCTGCGCCGTCACCTGAGCTAATGTCCCTGCTGCGATGGGAAGAGACGCCTCCATGCCGTTCACCTGGGAAGAAGACAGACAGGAAGTGAAACAGAGTAACTGTAGTTGCAGTCACCACAGGTGGCCATGGGACAGTTCAAGTTTCCAGTCCTAGTTGCATTTCTGTGCTCGACTACCCTATCTCTCAGCCTCCCTTTGGAGGCCAACGTAGAAATGTAAAAGTTTGTTCACCTTGAAACTAAAAAAGAGTTTACCTTTACTCGTTTGTTGGATCCAATCCTGACGTACACGTCCTCTGGTTGGTTTGAGAGGTAAATATCCACCGCTGATACAAAGGACACACGGTTGTTGCCACGGTGATTGTTGGTGGCGATTACCCGAAACTGAGTTTCATTGGTCCCGTGGCTCACGCTCTCGGTGATGGTGTAGGAGCACGTTCCCTGGAAATGAGCCAGCGCTCCATCGAAGGTGAGGTAGTGTGGGTCTCCCCACACGGTGCAAGTGGACATAGCATCAAAACAGCCCAGCTGTCCATTTCTGATGGTGCACTCTTGTGCTGGAGTGCAAGATGTAACAGAGCATCGCAGGTCGTTAGGAGCGTGGCATTCACAGCGCTGGGAGCAGCCGTCGGTCCAGAAGGTCTCTCCATCCTGAAACATGGCAGAAAAAAGAGACACTTTTAAAATAATAACTCTGACAAGACTGTGAGCCACGAAGAGGAACCCGTCACTTCCAAATGTTGGAACTTTAGGTTCTTCTCCTTAAAAGAACCTAAAGAAACCTCCTTTTAGGCGTGGTCTTTGTTAGTGAGCTGTCAATTAACTCCAATCAGACCATTTTAGACCAACAATGGTGAATTGACTTAAACGTGTCTTACATTGTAGTAGAATCCATCGTACTGGCAGCCACAGCTTTCCACGGGGACACAACTGGATCCACTCCTGCGGAAGCCTTCATCACAGAAACATCCCTCAGAGCAAACCTGCTCACAGGTTGCATCGGTGCTATGGGCACAGGTTTGACCACAGTCAGTACCACACAGCTCATAGTGGCTGTTGGCTGGACAGTCGATTCCTTAAGTGAGGAAGAAAATAACACTTTAAAAAAATCTAAAGATGTGCAACCACAACGTACCACTCATCCACAGATCTAAAACACTGGTTTACTCACTGCAAGTGGTGTTCTGTCTCCAAGGGTAGATTCGGACATTAGCAGACTGACAAGCGCTGATGTACGTTTCAATGGCCCTGCACAGAAGATCTTGGCCTTGATTTCCCGACACACAAACATCGAACACGCAGTCACTAAAATATGGCGCTGGGTCCACCTGCTCGTGGCAGAAGCTGAACGGGCCGTCTGCAGCCTGAATCACCTCACACTGAGCTCTAGCAGGACCCTCATCAAGGCACTGGGGGCAGGAGGAACCACAGCCATCGCTGCAGGTGTAGTTTCCGGGCACTTTCCAAGCTGTTCCAAACTCATGTGGACTGGTAACCATTGCTCCAGATGGAGTGTGGAACTCGTCATTGGGATCGCCATTAAAGTTTCCACATAGTCCACATGTTTGTCCTCTAAAAAAGATAACGAAGAGAAAATAAATCAATCCGTCATGCAATCACAACAGAAAAGTAGTGTGGTGCAACCATGGAAATATATTTAAATATTGAAACTTGCTGTGTTTTTTTGCTGACTGCGTAGAAAACGTTCATCGTTAAACTTATTTTGAGCTCAGGTGATCAGTTGGTACCTGTAATCTGAAGGTACAGAAATAGACACTGTACTCGATCCATCATACATGACACTCAGGCCGAAATCAGCACTGACAAATGTTTGAAATCCACTTCCATAGATAGACACACGACTTCCATTCAAAAGAACTGGCAAGTTTTGTGTTATCCCATCTACCTGTGGGACCGGAAATAAACAAAGATGGAATGACAAAAAAGTTTCTTTTACAGGCAGAACACTTGTGGCGGATATTAATAAAGGAATATACGAATTTTATAGTAGTACACAGTATTATCTGATAACAAACAGTAAAGAATGGTCTCTAGATTTCAGGCTGTCTTCACAAAATTATACAAATCACAAATGATCTGGACATGTTTCAGCTCACCTCCACTGTACCAATCCTGCCTCTGGACATGTGCACTTGATAGCCCCACACATTTACATAAACGTCAGCGGTGATGGAAACTGGAAGCCCGAACCATGGCTCATTCTTGGCTTCCACAGAAAACTCTCGGAGACTACCGGTGTCATTGCACAGCGTTGCCAGGACATAGCGGCAGGTTCCCTGGAAGTCGTAGGCCCTGCGATCGAAGGTGAAGTAGTGAGGGTCTCCGGAGGCAGAGCAGGTGCCGTGAGGGTTGGTGTGACATCCAAACTCGCCCTCCACCACGCGACAGGACTCCTGAGGACCGCAGGAGTTGGGGGTACAGTGGACTAGCCCAGTGGTGCCGTTACAGGTGCAGAAGCTCTGACAGTGTTCGCTGTCCCAGAACTGTTCACCACCTTGTCGGTATCGTCCTTCATGGGAACATCCGCATTCTGTAGGTGGGACACACTGGTTTCCATTGAGGACAAACCCATCATCACACTGGCACCCGTCCTGGCACTGAGCATCACAGGAGAAGGGGAACGAGAGGCTGGGGCAGGCTGAAGGGCAAGAGCTTCCACAGAGTTCATAATGGCTGTTTAGAGGGCAGGTTTGCTCTAAAGAAAAACACAACAGTTTATTTGAGGGAGTTATTATAACTTAAGTTTGAGAACAAGATCGGTGACAAGGTGTGTCATCTATCATGTTTCCCTCTCTCTCTGTTTGTCTCACTTCTCACCCCAACCCCATGTCTCTCTTTTCTTTTCTTTTGCTTCCATTTTTCATTAAAGGAACCACCTTTTCATCCCATTCATCCGTGGCATCAGTTCTCTCAACCCTTTTTATCCCATCCCTTGTACCAATTTTGTTGTATCCCCTCTGTCCTTTATATCTCATCTCCTCAATCCTTTTCCTCCAACCCTTTTTTATCCTAGGGGATAAAAAAGTGGTATAGGGCCACGTCCATTTTGGGTTGAATCCCCTCTGCCCCTTACATTCCATCCACTCCAACCTCTTTTTATCCGATCCCGTCAGTTTTCATTCTATTTTCCTCAAACGTTTGCATCCCATTGCCATCTATCTATCTATCTGTCGAATCCCCTCTGCCCTTTACATTCCATCCCCCCAACCCTCATCCCCTTTCCATGATCCATTTCTTCCCATCCCCTTTGACCATTCACCATCCATCCATTTCTTTCCATGATGTCTACAGATAAAACTTCTTTCTATCAATTAAACCATGTTCTTCATGGCTTACCACATCCAGTTTCATTCCTCCACTGTCCTATGGAGACGCCGTTCTGTTGACACATTAGAGCATAATCCCTTAGGACCTCACATAGAGTCGATGCCGGATCACTGGAACCTCCCAGGATGTCCACACAGACGTCCACCTGCTCCAGTGGGTCCACCGTGGCCCAACACGGTTGAAACGGCCCATGCGGTGAGCTGATAATGCCACAGTACTCACTAGAATTGTAATTGGTTGGAGGAGGATTATGATTCATGTTTTCTACACAATGTGCCGCTAAGGAGCCATCTCGCCAGCTGTCTCCGAACACCTGAGAGCTGTTGACCAGGACGCCATTGGGTGTAGTGAAGTCATCGTGTGGGAGACCATTGTAATCACCACAGAGTCCACCGAGTGAACCAGTGTAGACGCCAGGGGCGGTGATCCGAACAAAGTGAGGCCAGACTGTCTGCAGAGTAACGCCGAAGGAGGTCTGAAGGATGATGCTGTGAATGTTGCTGTGGTAGATGCGGATACTGTTGGAGCCAGAGATGAACGGAAGTCTGGTCAGTTGACCATTGACCTTAAAGACATAAAAAAAACTGTCAACTTTTCTGGGTGACAAGAGTTTACATTAACATAACCAGAAAAACAAAACAAGTACAAAACATTTGATTAGTTTAAAACAAGATCACAACATGCAAGAGGGAGAAGAAGAGGAAGGAGGAAGAAAGTGAGAAAGATGTAAAAGAGGAGGATGAGGAAGATGAAAATACCAAAGAAAGAAGGAGAAGAAGGAAGGGATGATATCAACTACAATTCTTCAATCAAATTGTCTCCTGTTCCTAATTTGTCCAGTAAGAGTTAGAGAAGCCAGATGGCAGCACTGAGCTGAAATTACACTTATTATATTAAAAATGTACCTAAACAAAGCCACATTCAGTTTCTGATTCTGATTAATCATGGGAGTATTTTAGTAGGAACTTTATCTGATGTCTTCAACTGATTTCTAAAGGCAGTACAGATAATTTCAGGTACTTACTTTCACGTTGCTGCTGCTTGACATCTCAATGGAGACTTCTGTTCCCTCTGCCTCAAACTTTATCACTCTGGCAAAACCCTGCTGACCTCTTGGCTCTTTTTCTGCTGTCACCTTAAAGTGCGGGTGACTGGACGGTCCCATTACTCTGGAGAGAGTGAGTCGACACGCTCCGGGATACTGGTATGTGAGTCCATCAAACGTATGATAGGACCCTGGGCCTCGTATCCAGCAGGTGGCATAGCTGTTGGGTGTGCATCCTCTTTCTCCTTCCTCCACACTGCACGTTTCATGTGGGCCGCAGACATGGGATTGGCAAGTCATGACGCCATAACTGCAGCTACAACGCCTCTCACAGTTGTCGCCGAGGATTACAGTTTCTCCAGAGCGGTAGTATAAACCCTCAAAACTGCAGCCGCACTGATCATGGGGGACGCAGACCCCACCACTAAGGATGTAGCCTGAATCACAGACGCAGCTTTCCTGATTGGGAAGAGGGCAGTTTTGGGTGGCATTGGGGTTGACACATGTCGGTGGACATCCTGTACCTGAAGACTCAAAGTGGCTGTTGGCAGGACAAGGAATTTCTGCAAGAAAAAACAAACAAAAAAACTTGATATTATCCAGATGCTACCCGAAGAAAATATTCTGAATGACTGAGAGGCGTACCACAGAAGCCAGGGCTCCTCCAGCTCGGTAGCTGGATACCGTTCTGCTGACACTGACTTGCGTACACATTCAGGGCTTGACACAGAATGGGCTGGTACCCTCCTCCTATACACAGATCAAACACACAACTCTCCACAAAGGTCTGTGGAGGAAGTTGTTGGTGACAAGCAGCGAAAGGTCCAGAACTGCTCTGGAGGATACCACAATGGGCACCACTGTTGTACAACACTCTTTGACTCTGAGAGCATGAAGCACAGTCCTGTCCTGCACACTGGGCCTCACAGTCTGGTTCATCGTCCTGTGCCTTCCAGCTGTTTGCAAAAACCACATCTGAGCTCACAACCTCACCATCACGGGTTCGGAAGTCATCTTGAGGGTGATTATTGAAGTTTCCGCAAAGGCCGCATGTTGCGTTTTGGTAAGTGTAGGGCACACTGATCCGGACGTAGTGGTTAGTGTCATAGGATACTTGTAAGCCGAAGTTGGTGCTGACAACCACAGAAAAGCCTGACTCATAAACCTGGATGGTGCCGTTGTTAAGAAAGAACGGAGTGGCAGCAAAGTTTCCGTTAACCTGTAAGCATGAAAAAGAGGAAAAGAATTAAATATATAAACAAAACAAACACAGAGGAAAGTGAAAACCCATTCTCTAATGCGAACCTTGGCCTCACCAGGACGTCCTTTAACAAGCTCAATGGTTTCATTGTACACGTTCACTCTGACCAGTCGGGTCCAAGAGACATGAGTGCTGCCTCTGTGCTCGTTCTTGCCCTCTATCCTGTAGTAGGGCTGCCCCATGTTGCACTGCTCAGAGAGAACATAGGTGCAGGTGCCCTGAAAGTGAAACAGAGTCCCATCGAAGGTGTAGTAGTGTGGATCGCCACTTATGGTGCAGGTGCGCCTTTGCACCGTCTGGCAGGAGTACTGAAAGGAAGTCGGCCGGCAGATCTGGGAGAAAGTGCAGGGCTGGTTGTGACACTGCAGACCAGTGGAAGTGCAGGTACATTTCTGAGAACAGATGCTGTCGCTCCAGAATGTGTCACCAAGCTGCACAGCTTCACCTTTAAAGAAAATGACAACGAGGCAAGCTCTGTTACTGTTTGACAACATGACCTCTTGGGACTTTTCTGCCTGTATGCTGGTGTCATCTTGTATCAATAAGAAGGACAGGTATATGTCCAGATTTTGCATTTTGTATATTTACCCTAGTGTTAATGGGTATTGCTGTACTGTTCTAGCCTCACCATTGAAAGTGCAGCCAGTTGATCCGTGGTCAATCCTGAAAGCCCAGCGACCAGGAAGATTAATGTTGCTGCCGAGACTGAAAACGGAGTTGTTGCCTGTCGCGTTACTGGAGAATGATCCGGGGACTGTTAAATGATGAGGAGAATTGATTGTGTCATATCCAACCTGGAAATAAAAATGAATTGCTTGTTTACTTTAAGAATTGCAAAGTGGAATGACAAAAAGAGAATGTGTACCCGACCCGAAGGGTTACCGCCCCCACCCCAGAGTCAGGACTCTGGCTGGGGTTTTGGGCGAGCACCTGGTTGGCCCCAGTCCAAACAGGATACATGGACTCACCTCTCTGTGGCCCCACCACCCGCAGGAGGAGAGGGTCCAGAAAGGGTCGCTCTCCTGCACCTTTGCACCAGGTAACAGGTCCTGACTGTTGTTTGCACTCATGTGCTGAACAGCAGTTCAGAGTAACCACCTTTTTTTCACATGGGCAACGACAGTGTGACCTGGAGGGATGTGACTAGGAGGAACGGCCTGCCTGATCTGAACCCGGGCGGTGTTCAAATATTGGAGTTATGTGCAAATTGCAGTTTGTCCATTTTGAATTATAAATATACTGTATAAATGTATAACTTCAACACATTGCAGCACACTTCCTCCAGACTCACTCACGTTTTCCTTCAATTAATACTACACTCTGCTCCACCTACACCACTTGCAAGTAAATGTTGGATTACACACTGCACTGCATTTAGATTTTTTGATTTTTCCAATCGTGATTGTCTCACAGTACCCTTCACAGAGCAGTTGGCATGGCAACTGGTGGACGCCATGAAAGAAATATCTGCATATTTTAGTCTTTTATTTCCATCCAAGCCCCGCCTACCAACATGGAGGGGGTGTAGCTTATGACCAATACAGCAGCCAGCCACTAGGGGGAGCTCTACCAGCTCTAGCTTCACTGTAGAGGATGTATATTTTCTTACCTGCACATTCTGATATGTTGAGGCTATTATCCCATAGTTCATCAGCACAAATGAGTACTGGCCACCGGAGACCAACACTGCCTGGACTGTTGTTTTCTAAAAGAAAGAAAAAAAGATTTTATTGTTGTTTTTATAGTTCATATAATAATACATAAATCTGTTCATATTTTAAAAGAGATTACTCACTGTCCCAGAGGATGTGTAGTATGCTACCTCGTACCATGTTGCCACCAAGACCAGTGTGGCGTTAAAGTTCACCCCTGGGAAGTACTCATTAATGTCGGCTGTAGCTTGTTGGAGAACACTGCCATTGTTGTACTGGTTGTAATAGACATGACCTTGGAGTCTGTTGTCAAAATCTGTCCAGAAGGGAGCGATGATGTCTCTTGATCCATACATTGGAAACCGCTGAGGTATGTAGCTGTACCACGGGTTGTTAAAGGTCAGGTGTCCGTTGTGATTGACCTGGGAAAATAAAAATATGTTTTAAGTTTTATGTTTAAATTTTTACAAAGGTTCTTATGTTGGAAGAGATTTGTAGGGGATGAAAACTCCTGCACAATGTATAAAGGCTTTAAAAAAGACAAAAATATATGACGTACATAAATCACATTGTAGGACCGTCCGAAATACACAAAAGGCTGTTGCAGGATAATTGGAGGAGAACTTCCATCAAGTGATCGAGGGCTTTCTGTTCCTGAGATTGGGTAGAGGGGGCCTGGAAAGGACAAAAGCTGTTTTTAGCATTTCTAGATCATCACACTAAACTATTAACATCCATCATCCAACAGGAATAAACAGGAAAAGGGAGTTTTTCCTTGCCACTGTTGCCCTCATGTTTGCTCTGGAGGTTGCAGGCCAGTTTTTGTAAAGCGTCATGAGACAATTTGTATTTTTATTGGCGCTATATAAATAAAACTGAATTGAATAGAATTTCATTGAATAACAAAAGGAAGGCACAGGTGAATACAAACTACCAAAAAAACAATCAGGATTCTTGTGACTGAAAAACTGAATGCATCCTAAATGCAATGATAATTAAGTGCATTATCTTTTAACACCAGCGTGCACAGAGGCTTTACTATAGGTATAATCATAATATATATGCGTGTCACTGTGTATGTATGTTATTTATGTACTGTGGAGAGTAACGTAATACTGAAGTATCTGGATTCAAAGAATTAAAAAGAACTTCCACTTACCTGAAACCTGAGGAGTCACTCCACCTATAAGACATGAAATCACACAATTGATTAGCATTAAAATTAGAGAAAGCGAGATCGGTCAATACATTTATTTAAATTTATTTATTAGATTTTGTCTTAATTAAATTCTTACTGATCATCCCCAAAAGAAGCACAGGCAGCAGGATCTGACTTCCCATTCTTCAAAAGTTCAAAAGTCAAACCTGGATAATAATGATAGTAATGACCACAATATTCATTAGAGGTAGAAGAAAATGCTGCTGTCTTATAGAAGTTTGCAAATAGTAAAAAAAAAAACAAAGTAAATTAAATGTACCTTCTCACATGAGCTTCTTCGTTAGTTTTATCTTCTTCTCGAGTGAAACTGGAGACAGTCACACAGACTTTATATAGTGAAGAGGCTGGCACAGGTCCATGATGTTTTAGCAGGTGAAGTGTATCACACCTTAGAATATAATTGCTTCCTCAGGATTGTACTCATTCCTTTGAGCTTAGAGATTAAAAAGGATCATACGTGTCTCTGTGATCAGCAACAAATTAAAGGTTTCTTTTAATTATAAAACAATGGACCTAATGCAAGAACTGTTCTTACGAACAAATGTGATCCTAGGTGTTGCTTACAAATGGTTTAGGAGAACTTGCTGGCTGCATTCAGCGTTTTTTTTTTTTTTTTGTATTTAGAATTTTATTTCAGGTACGAGCACAATTTACGAGTGGTCCAGACGTAAGAGTCACATGAAATTAGTCTAGGTAGTTAGTCTAGTTAATTAGTTGTTGAATCCAACGGGGCATATTCGTACAAACCCAACATAAGAAAAAAGGTGAGGTAGGATAACGATATGAAAATGTTCTTGCATGGAGCTAAATGTTGCTCCTGTGGATTTATTTATTTATTCTCAGTAAAATAAACAAACTTTTTTTTAATGAGTTTTCACAGCAGCCTAGCCTAACCCTTTCTTCCTTGCTGGACAATTATAAATTTGAACCTGATGGAAAAAATAAATAGAAAATTGTCACACGAGACGCATACCTTTGGTTTCATCTTCTGCCAAAATTTTGAACTTCTGGTTCGGCAGGTGTTCCAGGTCCAGGTGTTGCGTGTGTTCCGTGTGTTCCGTGTAACAGGTTTTTCCTCATGGTGCAGATTTTTTAGCTCGCTGTAGTTTTCCAAACATTGACTGCAAACATTGACTGCAAGACTGTTCCAGCCAAACCTCTTTCGTAAACTTTAAGTGTCTAGATAAAGATCATTAACACATCTTAAACACAGAAAGTAAAAATGTTTTTGTTTGTTGTTGTTCTAATAACTCAGAAAAACTGTCATCAAACGTGTCTGTCTGCTAGAAGGAGAGCATTCTTAAAAAATTAAAACAAAAAACAAAGTCTAATGCAGCACCTCAACCCTGAAGAAGGTGTGGTTGATACTGCAGCTCTTTTATGTGTCATTTGCTGTGAATTACATCGAAAGTGTTTTTTTTTTGTTTGTTTTTTTTTGCTTCCTCAAAATAATTCTGAGAATTTCTTCCGTGTTTTACTTTGTTAGCAGGTTATTTATCAGGCGCCACTTCCAACACTTGAGGTGAAGTTTCTCAGTGTGAACGTATCTTTTTTTAAGTCAGGATGGTCACTTAGGTCAGAAAATTTCTTGAAGCACTCGTCGTTGACTATGAACTGGGCCTGAAGCTGGAGGGCATTGAAGGCCTGAGTGGAAAATACATGGTCCACCACTGATGTTGACTGTGTTGGAAGTCTGTCATTGGAAAACATATAGGTTTCAGTTGATTTTCAAGATAAAATACTATGTGAATCTTTTACCTTGAAACATCAATGTGACATGCAAAAGACATTTGAAGAAAGGCAACTAGACTCGTAGAATTTCTTCAAGACGTTTGATTTGCATCTTTTTTTCTGCCCCTTGTCATTTAAGATATGGAGGATATGCTATAATTCTTTGGACAGATGTTAGAGCGCAAAGTCGAGATGTCTATTCACACACTCATTCGGATGAAATATTACATCAATCATTAATGTGTTCATCGGCAAAGGTGGAGCTGATTTAAATACTGACAGGTTGTTGGTCATTTCTTCCCCAGGATAAACAGTATCAAAAATATATTTTTGTTATCCATTATAATTTTCAAAGTAATTAAAACTTGATTGATGAATTTGAGTAAAACACAGGGTTTGTTTATCCCATGAGAATCTCCCACATGGAACACAGACGTAGGGGCTAACATCTGAGTCACAGGACGTCCTCAGGTTAAACTAATCCTGTTCGAATGGGGCTTCACCATTTAGCTTGTTGGAGGTCGGTAACTTGACAGACCTTGTTTACACAGTAACGATTTTTAGGATGTAGCTAAAAAAGGATTCGCCTTTTAAAAAAAGGCTAATGCTAAGAGCTTTAGGCCCAATCCCAATTCTCCCCCTTAGCTCTTCCCCTTCATCTACCCCAATGAAGGGGGACATTTCATCTAAGAAATGTCCCACTGTTTATTACACATTGTACATGTTTTCTAATAATGCAGTTCATTCAGTGTCAACATTTTCATACCGTACTATTTGCACTAAAATAAAGGGAAACATTAGAGGTCTGGTTATATTATTGTATGTGGCCCCTGAACTAAAATGGTTTCGACCCCCCTGGTTTAGGCCCTGCAAGCCCCTTAAAGATCACTCTCATGAGCCTTCATTCATGTGTCTCCGCACCATGAACTTTGGATTTGTGACTCACGGAGTTAAACTATGTGGAAACACTTATGTACTTATGTAGACAAAGAACACCTGGTTGACTCACTTGACAAGTTAATGAGCAAAGAAGTAGTTTGATAAGTAATTGTCTGATACTTCCAGAGTGACTGTTAAAACTGAAAGTCTCATAGTGCATCTTTGTGTACATCACAAACAATTGCTCCTACTTCTACTAGACCTCTACAATCTACTGCGACAGAATATTTAATTATTAATGAGTGTACATCAAGGGACCAGTAACATATACCGGTATATACAAAACAAAACAGATGTTTCCCTTTGTTTTAGTGAAAGAAGAACATCATGAAGATTTTTACATTAATGACCTATCCTTTTTTTTAGGGAATGGAACACAAATCTGACACAAACTAAAATGGTCTCAACGAAAACTGAATTCAACTAGACTCACACAAAACTGGAGCTAATGTCTGTATCTCTCACATTACGGTTTCACCAAAACTGGCACTGGGTTGACCACTGGTTAGCCAAGACTGCTGGTCTTAACCAGCTTTCATCCTGTCCCCGGCCTTGATTAGGATTGGTGGATGACGTAACACAGATCTCATTTGCAGTCAACTGTTTAAAGCACACTATGGATTACCGTAATTAGGGTAAATTCACTTGAGCCTTTCCCAGAAGGTTATTATACTCGTATAACATGCAGTAAAACGTAAATAACTGCCTGATGCTGAAAGTAAAATGCAAAATCTTTTACTCACAGGACATTTTCTGACATTTTTATAATTGAAATTAGCAAAAACAGTCCAGCTGGACATTTAGAGGCTCAGGTGATACAGGGTTAATGTCTTCCATTTAATTTTGGCACTTTACAAATAAGAACTAGAACGACTAGAACAAGCGCATTGTTAAAAATAAAAACAAAAAACAAAGTCTAATGCAGCACCTCAACCCTGAAGAAGGTGTGGTTGATACAGCAGGTTTTTTATGCGTCATTTGCTGTGAATTACATCGAAAGTGTTTTTTTTTTTTTTTTTTTTGCTTCCTCAAAATAATTCTGAGAATTTCTTCCGTGTTTTACTTTGTTAGCAGGTTATTTATCAGGCGCCACTTCCAACACTTGAGGTGAAGTTTCTCAGTGTGTACGTATCTTTTTTTAAGTCAGGATGGTCACTTAGGTCAGAAAATTTCTTGAAGCACTCGTCGTTGACTATGAACTGGGCCTGAAGCTGGAGGGCATTGAAGGCCTGAGTGGAAAATACATGGTCCACCACTGATGTTGACTGTGTTGGAAGTCTGTCATTGGAAAACATATAGGTTCCAGTTGATTTTCAAGATAAAATACTATGTGAATCTTTTACCTAGAAACATCAATGTGACATTCAAAAGACATTTGAAGAAAGGCAACTAGACTCGTAGAATTTCTTCAAGACCTTTCACGACTCATCCGAGTAGCTTCTTCAGTTCTGAGACAACAGAGACAAGACTTGCTTGACTTGTTTGTGTGCTTAGGCACAGTCATTGGAGGTAACGTAGGAACACGGTGGAAAGTAATTAAACTATTGAGTTGTGGCAGAACACCAAAGGTGGTGAAACACCTCAGGTTAAACCACAACTCAGAATATGAGTCAGGTATGATGAGAATGACAGAAGAGGAGAGAACAGGGCTACATTTAAGACGCAAGGTTTCGTTTTATAGTAGTTCTTAATAGTTTAACAATCATTTATTTTAATGGTCTTATTATTTTACTTATTCATTTTCTTTATGTTTGAAACATAATTTCTCACATATGTTGTATGATTGTGTCTCCGTTTGGTTTTTCTGTTGTAGCTCAGCTATATAGTAAATGAGGCCTCAATAGACTTCAGAGTTTATAAATTACTCTGATGTCTTGTATTCTTTATGAAGCTATTATTTTAAATACACTACTACTACACACTTTTTTTTAGGTTTACCAGACACATTAGTGCGTATTTACACAAAGTATTGGTATTGGATTGGTATCGCCGATACCAGCCTGAATTTTACTCAGTGTTGGATCAGAAAGGAAATCAATGGTATGAACATCACTACTTCACACTTGCCAGCCAATCGTGTTCCTGTAGAGGAATCACCTGTTTCACCTGTATGTTAAAAGTATATTTGCTTAAATTAGATCAGTAACCTCATTATTTATTAAAAAAAAAACATGATCCAGACGTGTTATATAGGAAAAGTGACCTGAAATGACTTATACAGGACTAGTTTTACCAGGGGAACTCCGTTAATTTGTAATAATCAGAAAGGTCGTCTGTGATCTTAATCCCATGCAAATCTTCCATGTCCGTGATTTGCGTGAGTTTTTACTTTTTCCACAACATTTGTTTGATTTGCATCTTTTTTCTGCCCCTTGTCATTTAAGATATGGAGGATATGCTATAATTCTTTGGACAGATGTTAGAGCGCAAAGTCGAGATGTCTATTCACACACTCATTCGGATGAAATATTACATCAATCATTAATGTGTTCATCGGCAAAGGTGGAGCTGATTTAAATACTGACAGGTTGTTGGTCATTTCTTCGCCGGGATAAACAGTATCAAAAATATATTTTTGTCATCCATTATAATTTTCAAAGTAATTAAAACTTGATTGATGAATTTGAGTAAAACACAGGGTTTGTTTATCCCATGAGAATCTCCCACATGGAACACAGACGTAGGGGCTAATGTCTGAGTCACAGGACGTCCTCAGGTTAAACTAATCCTGTTCGAATGGGGCTTCACCATTTAGCTTGTTGGAGGTCGGTAACTTGACAGACCTTGTTTACACAGTAACGATTTTTAGGATGTAGCTAAAAAAGGATTCGCCTTTTAAAAAAAGGCTAATGCTAAGAGCTTTAGGCCCAATCCCAATTCTCCCCCTTAGCTCTTCCCCTTCATCTACCCCTTTCCCTCGGCCCTCTGCTTCGAGCGACAGGGTTGAGGGGAGAAAACATTCCCCTAGGAAACGAGATGGCACTCAATTGCTGTTACGTCATCACGTATTGCTGTTTGCTTGTGGAGGCGACAACTGTAAACAAACATCCAAGATGGCGCCGCCAGCTGTAGTGGCGTTTGTATGATGAAAAATCTGTTGTACCCCTTTGTTTCAAGTGAGCTCCAAGAAAATCTCTCTAGGGCTATATAGCCCTTCCCCTCAGCCCTAGCTCTCAACCAGTAGTATGAACTAGTAGAAGTAGAATTTGGACACCACTACCTCTCACATGAACGCACAAAATTAAGGGGAAGGACTGAGAGGGAAAATTTGGGATTGGGTCTTTACTGAGAACTAACGTTAGCCATACAATACTATAGCGTCCGACTGGACATTAAAAGGAAGTCCAGACGGCCTTCTCTCCAACCACTTCCAGTAGCTCCTCCAGAGGAATCCCTGGGTGCTTCCAGGCCAGACAGGAGATATAATCCCTCCATCGAGTCCTGGGGCTACCCCATGGCCTCCTTCCGGTGGGACATGCCCGGGACACCACAGGAGGCATTGTTACCAGATACATGGACCGCCTAAACTGACTCCTTTCAACGTGGAGGAGCAGCGGTTCTAGTCTGAGCTCCTCCCGAGTGTCTGAGCTCCTAACGCTGTCTCTATGTCAATGTCAATATCACTTTTTATATAGCACATTTAAAAAGCCAAGGCCAACCAAAGTCTTAACAGGATAAAATAATTAACAATAAAAACAATAATAAGAGTAACACCGTAAAAACAGCAAAATAAATACAAATAAAGCAGGTGACTCTCTCAGCCAAAGGCTAGGGTAAAAAGGTGGGTCTTGAGGCATGTTTTAAAGGTGAGAAGGCTAGGTCCAGACCGGATAGCAGGAGGCAAGGTGTTCCACAGTGTGGGAGCCGGCACTGCAAAAGCTCAATCCCCTCAAGTTTTGAGGAGGGAGCAAGGAACATCCAGGACCATCTGGTCCGCTGACCTAAGGGCTCTGGACGGATGATGCACGCTCAAAAGGTCAGAAAGGTATTCTCGGGCCAGCCCATTCAGAGATTTAAAAACAAATAAAAGAATCTTAAAATCAATCCTGTACCTAACTGGGAGCCAATGAAGAGAGGAAAGAACTGGTGTTATATGTTCTCGTTTCTTTGTCCCAGGAGTCCTTAGGAGACGAGCTGCTGCGTTCTGAACAAGGTAGAGATGATTGAGCTCCGATTGGCCGATGGTGACGTACAAGGAATTGCAGTAGTCTAAGCGTGATGTAATAAAATCATGGATAACTTTTTCTAGATCTGATATTGTCAGGTAGGGTTTACTTTAGATAGGAAGCGAGGCAGAAAAAGGTGAGCGTTGACCACTGAGCTTATCTGCTTGTCCAATTTAAGTTCCCCATCAATAATTGCACCAAGATTCTTTGCCTGGGATCTTATTGAAGATGCTAGTGGGCCAAGGGAGCTGGCAAGGACCTCGACCACGTCAGGGCGACCAAACAGGAAAATCTCAGTTTGATTTTCATTCAGCTTTTGAAGATTTAAGTTCATCCATGTTTTAATGTCCCTCATTCAATTGGACACAGCGTGAAGAGATTCCAAAGAAGGGACCTTTAGTGGCAAGTACACCTGCACATCATCAGCAAAACAATGAAAAGGAATACCATGTTTCCTAAATATGGATCCCAGGGGTAGTATGTAAAGTGAGAACAGTACAGGGCCCAGAACTGACCCCTGGGGGACCCCGCAGGTCAGAGGAGCAACTGGGGAGGAAAACTGTCCCAACTGCACACAGAAGGATCTATTTGTGAGGTAAGATTTAAACCAGTCCAATGCAGTACCTTCAATGCCTACGCAGTGCTTGAGGCTCAACAGGAGGATTTTTTGATCCACTGTGTCAAACGCTAAGGTCTGAAAGAATTAAAAAGGCACAATTGCTGGAGACAAGCTTTAAAAAATTGTTAAAAACCTTTAAAAGAGCAGTTTCAGTGCTGTGGAGAGGCTTAAAACCAAACTGAAACAGTTCACCAACATTGGCCCGATCTACAAAATCTTGAAGCTGGTTAAGAACAACTTTCTCTAAAACCTTGGAAATAAAAGGGAGTTTGGAAATTGGCCCCAACTGAGCTAAAAACCTTTTTAAACAAACGGGATGGGATGCTGTCAGACGGGCAGTTAGCAGGATGTAGGTGTTCAACTATTTTAGTGGGTGCAGAAAGTGAAACATGCTCAAACTGGTTAAAAAAGAGCTAAGGAGGGGTTCTGGGCAGGCTGTTCCCCAACCCGGAGTGGGCAATCCACCCTTTTTTCGATTGAGGACCATGGCCTCAGACTTGGAGGAGCTGATCTTCATCCCAGCCACTTCACACTCAGCTGCGAATCACCCCAGTAATAGCTGGAGGTTGTAGTTCGAGGACAAGATCCTCCGATCACTGAACTCAACAATCTCCATCACCTGGCTTGAGGAGCTCCTCAAAGGATTCCTCGCACCACCGGACAATAGCCCCAGGTGAAGAAAATAATTCTGTTAAATAAAATAGAATGGAGTGAATAATGATATAGACTTAGACTGTGAACTCTTCATTTTATTGCCTTTTTAGTAAAAGTTTGCTGTACACTTTAGTTATTGTTTGATTCAGTATTAAGAAAATGTCTGTGTTCATCTGTTTTCTTTACCTCCCCACTGTGGGATAGTGATTTTTTTCCAATTCTTTTGTATATCTGTTACATGTGAAGAAATTGGCAATAAAGTTGACTTTGACTTTGAAATATTAGGGGACAGTAAAATATGTTTTAACAGGATAAATTGTTCTTGAGAATGTCTGATTTATTAATTAGTTAATTTAAAAGTTTTTGAATATATTTTAAGATTTGATAAAACCAGGATTCTTTTATTTTATTTTTATTTTTTGCATTTCTGCAGAAGCCGTTCTCTTGCTTTTCTTGTGAGGGAAACCTGAGACAGAGAACTGACATTTGAGAATACTTTTATTTACTTGCTGTATATCAGGCCAGAGACATGAGCTGTGGAGGCCAGGAGACTTGACTGGTTAAGTCTTTAATCTATGACATTTATGGAATTTTCATTTTCAACTTGATGACAGAGTTGTTGAAATGCTGAATAATTTGAATGAACCAGTTTTGTTTTATTCTCTCTCTGCCGCTGCACACACGGCCGGTGTGTGTCAGGTACATGTTTGTTTTCTTTCTGCCTTTCATCAGCAGATACATGTCAGGCTCAGGTTGCATATTCTTGACAGGTCAGTGCAATGTGTTCTTTTTAAATATCAGCACACAAACACAACAAAGGCTGAGTCCGACAGAACTCTTCCTGCTTGCATTCTTTCACTATTGTTTTCACACACGCACTGAGAAAAGATGGTAGCATTATCAGATTTCATGATAAAAGATTAAAAAATTTAATCATTATGAGACAGATTGTGGAGAATTAAATGTTTTTTTATGAGATCACAATTTGCAGTTTCATTTTTAACTTTAAATCATAATTAAGTTCAATGAAACTTTTTGTTTTTCTACAAGTTATATGACCCAAACACTGATCAGTTTGATAGGTTCAAAGCATTCATTGGTATCATCTTAAAACCATCTAATACTGTTCACCACAGGTGTCAAATATGTGTCCCACGGGCCAAAACCGGCCTGTCCAGAGGATCCACCCTTGTGGATGAACTTGCAAATCGCAAAAATTTCATTGCCCTGGAATTGTGGACATGACATGACATTGAAACCCAGGACAAACTTAAAATCCAGAACTTAAGACGCTGGAGGTAAGGAAAGGTACAGTTCCCTCCAAAAGTATTGGAACAGCAAGGCAAAT
Organism: Mugil cephalus; assembly: GCF_022458985.1. NCBI lineage: Eukaryota > Metazoa > Chordata > Actinopteri > Mugiliformes > Mugilidae > Mugil > Mugil cephalus. The sequence goes on along the minus strand of NC_061785.1, from coordinate 2,603,417 downwards.
TCCCTTGTTTAGTGTTGTTCACTGAAGACATTTGGGTTTAAGATCAAAAGATGAGTATGAGACAGGAGTTCAGAACGTCAGCTTTTATTTCCTGGTATTTACATCTTGATGTGTAAAAATAACTCGGGACATACCACCCTTTGTTTGAACCCACCCATTTTTCAAGTGAGCAAAATTATTTGTACATATGACTGACAGGTGTTTCTTGTTGGCCAGGTGTTGACTGTTCAAACATTAAATAGCTCTGCGTGGGGGTGGTGTTTAGCTCAGTGGGTAGAGCACCCTCCCCACGTGTTGAGCTACAGTCCTCGCTGCATGTCGTTCCCCCCTCTCTGCCTCCCCATTTCCTGTCACTCTCCACTTTCCTGTCCATTAAAGGCTGAAAAGCCCCAAAAAATTATAATAAAAAAATTGCTCTGCATGACTAGTCTACTTTTTGGCCTGGGTTTAAACCTATAAAGTATGAATTTCTTGTTAAAGAGGACAAACCAACATGAAGACCAGAGAGCTGTCTATGGGAGAAAAGAAGGAAAACCAATCAGAGCAACTGGACAAACATTGGGCATGAGAACAACAATTTGGAACGTCCTGAATAAGAAAGAAACTACTGGTGTACTGAGCAACGGACATCGAACAGGTCGACCAAGGAAAACAACTGTAGTTGATGACACAAATATTGTGAGAGCTGTGAAGAAACCCCGAAACAGACATCACCAACGACCTCCACAGAGCAGGGGTGAATGTATCACAGTCCACTGTTGGAAGAAGACTCCGAGAGCAGAAATATAGAGGCCATACCAAAAGATATACTGTAAACCACTCATCAGTAGGAAGAATCAGAGGCCAGATTGAAATTTGCAGAGTACAGAGATGAGCAGTGTTGGGCACGTTACTTTTAAAAAGTAATTAGTTATAGTTACTTTATGTAGCATCTATCTATCTACTATTTGATCTCATGTTGCCCTCTGTTGTTCCAAAAGAAAACTCATCGTGATTGCATAAACTCCACCAACAATCAGGCAGATCTGGTTGGATAAAATATGTCTTCTGGTTTATTTTGTAACATCTAAAAAAAAAATGTTGTTGTCCACACTAGAGTGGAAGTCAGCTCTGAACAGAAGAACGTGAAGCTGGATGTGATGTATAATTTTTAACTTTTAATATATAGGTGACATATGTTGTAAATAATATATTTAGTTGATTTTGATGATAAAACAGTGATACACTTAAAACAAAAGTTCACCCCACACCTCGTTTATCATCCCAGGATCATTTCATCTTTCTACTAAATAACAATAAGTTAATAAGAAATAATAAGTTAAGAATGTCATGTTTGTGGTGAGGACAAAGAAGGAGGTAGAACCAGGAAGCAACATTAATTTAATAGAAACTCAAAACCTAGAACTTAAGACAAGTAAAACAAAAGCTTAAAATTTGAATTTACTCTAAGAATGTCTTAAAATAAACTTTATTATTTTACTAGTTATATTTATTATGATTCAGTTTTAATTTGTGATTATTGCAAGAGTTCACAGATTTATGTTAAAGTTAAGATCATTGACACCTTTGATTATTGATTCATTTTAACCTTAATTTTGTTTAATTAACTGTGTGTGTGTGTGTGTGTTCGTGTTAGTGTGTGTGTGTGTGTGTGTCTGTGTGTGTGTGTGTGTGTGTTAGTGTGTGGACCATGTCTGGTTTCTAGATCAGAGTCTTAGTGGTCAACAAACTGATGATCAGAGTCAGAGTCGCTGTCAGATGACAGGAGGCAGCACTAGACATCTGGATTTCTGAAAGAACAAGAAGCAAAGTTACTGTTTACTGGGAAGAAGAAGGAGGAGGAGGAGAAGATGTAGATGAGGAGGAAGGGCGAAGAGGAAGACGAGAAGAAGCAGAACATGAGAAGACAGACTGGAGGAGAAGGATAAATAGATGGGGAAGGAGGAAGAGAAGGAAGAAAGGAAAAATGAAGAAGAAACTGCAGAACTTGCAGTGAAGATTTTTCTAGTGAGAAACCAGAACTAAACACGAGGTGGCAGCACTGAGCTTGACCTCTGTGTCATTAATAAGAATCAGATGAGGAAGAAGAGAGAGCTTTACCTCTCCTGTTCCTGCTGAGTGGACTCATAACCAGGGGTCCTAGTGAGATGGCTGCGGTGTTTTCGGGGGTCACGTCCCTCCTGACCCGCCCATGGTAACCAGGGTAACAGTGCTGCAGGAAAAAAGAAATCAAAACCAATTATCTTGGGACTACGTTTGAGTCATGGCTCAAATTTAAAGAAAACACCGAAAACAACAATAGCTTGAACACGAATTACTGGCACTAAGCAGAAAAATATAGTCCGAAAGGTTGACATAAAACCGCAATGAGCTTTGGTTACGCTGCGCAACGCTGCACTTGATTTTTATTTGTCCTTTTAGCGTGTTAGCATTAATGCTAGCGATATAAAATGGTGCAGTGAGTCTGAAGGAGCGGCTCTTCTCTTCGGTCAGACAACAAACAGCTGCGTTCAACCATATTTGACTATTTAACGATTTTAGAGTCCAATCGACACAAATAAGGGCGACTCCAGGAGACAATTTGGTAAAATGACACAGAAAAAACTCGCCGTTGCCGGAGTTACAGTAAGCCGAACATGCCAAGACATTCTGTTCTTACCGATAAGACTACCGATATGAACGGTTCAATGTGCTGCTCCGTTAAATTTAACAGCGCTCCTTAAAGTGGCAGATCTGTGAATGGAGTGAATGTAAACAAACACTAAAAATGGCGCTTTTGCCCACAATGCATTGCGTGATCGTGTGACCTATTGAGCCCTATTTTTGCCACGATCTGGAAGGAACAAGCAAAATCAGTAATAAACGAACCAGATCATATTTTGTCGATCGAGTTTTTATTGCTGCCTACCGGTCTTCCTATTTGTCAGTAGGACAATGTGGCGATTACAATGTTCTACCACATGATGACTTCAGTACACCCAATGGTGTCCTGGTCAACAGCTCTCAGGAGTTCGGAGACAGTTGATGAGTTGGTCTGTGTTTACTGTATTTTCACCATGTCTTTGCTACTCAAAGGGGCGTGGCCCCAGACGGCAGTCACCTTAATGCATCTTTATTAAGCTTTGGAATACAGACCCATTCATTTTAGATTCATACGGTTTTGTCTATTTATTTATTGAATCTATTTATCCATTTTTTTATTAGAGTTTTACTACTACTATTGATCTTAATTTACTGATCTTGGCTTGTTTATTTGATTCATTGACTGTGTGTGGGATGCTTGTGGAAAATCTACAAATGAATTATTGCCCTGTTGAGATAAATCAAGTTCTCTGAATCAAACGTACAGCCGTGCAGTCGTTGTTCCTGAGGAGACACAGGTGGACGTTACAGTGCAGGTAGATGGTGGTGAAGTTGGTGAAGGTGAACATCTTGAAGGAAAAGCGGGCCGTGGTGGAGATGCCGTTGTGAATCAGCTCTACTGTCCCATCTGCTGGGTTAGGACACCTGGAAGACAGAGACATCAGGGTTACGACTAACTCCCAGAGAAGTAGGCTGGATAGTGGACGAGGTGGAAGGAGCTCCTTTACTCTGCAGAGATGAGATCCCAGCGCACAGGGTAGCCTGCAATGTTGACCGGCGTGGCCCAGCAGGAGTCCAGGACGGTGGAGATCTGTTGCGAGTCGACCCCATCTGTCCGCACCTCCACGTACAACCTCTGGTCCACCTCCACGTCGATGTTGCTGCTACTCGCCAGAGAGAAGCGGAAGCCGGCGTCCTGGTACGGGATCATTCTGATGTGGTAGGTTCCCTGGCCGGAAGCAAGCTTCTTCCTCACAATGCTGCAAGAAAACAACACATCACAGTTCACGGTTCAGAAACCACCTGAATCTTTCTGATACCATGATGTACTTATGGTAATCCCAAGTGCTCGTGTGCGGTTAAATTGATATTCATTATGATTAAGGAAGCAACAGTAAAAATAATACAGCGACGGAATAAAATGTGCACAGAGGTTATTCACCTTTCAACGGGGTTAATGCCCACAGACATGGAAACAGCCTGAGTCAGAGGGTATTCACAGCAGAAACGCAGACTGATGCTCCTCTCACGGCTGATGAGGCCCCCGTGAGGATCCACTTGACCCAGAATGGCGTTCTCGTATATGAAATGGGTTCCATTGCTCTGAAAATTGAAAATAGAAAATGAAAAAGGGTGTTAGTCAGGGAGGAAAATTATAGTTCATGGGCCACGCACGGCTATATGATCTCAAGGAGACCGAACCAGTAAGATAATAACATGATCTATAATAAATGGACAACACTGACTACAAGAGTGCAACCTAGTGGACAAAATGGGAATGACTTTTATGTAAAGTATGCAGCAAAATATACAGTCATTGTTTTCTAGGTTGTTTTTGCACTTTCTAAATTCCTCCTATGGTCCAGATTGGACCCCTCTCCTGGTAGATCAAAAATATGCAGGGGTCCATCGAATCGATTCAGTCTGCACTGATGCTGTGACAGTCTATAGAGCGTACCCTGAGAGTTGTCCCACAGAGCTGGTCCTCATTGTCAAATTGGAAAACCAGGCGCCCGTCATCGAGCGCCCCGTTGCACGAGTCATCCCGCAGATGGAGGACACTAGAGTGGAAGCCGGCTTCGAACAGCTGGCAGCGAGACACAGACATGGTGCCTGAACTGCTGACACATGAGATCGAAGAGTCTGAAAGAGAGTCGAGAAAGAGTTTGTACTCAAACAATGACGGCTACGCTACAAATTAAATTGAGGATTTCAAGCAGATCTGCCCTCACCATAGCTCTCATTGTTGCGCCGATGATGGTTCTCGTCGCAGAAGCAGCCATAGACGCCGTCCTTCTCGCCACACCACTCGAACTCGGTGCAGTTCAGCTGTTCACAGGGATCTGAGTCAGCATCAGCTGCAGAAAGAGTGAGATAAAAACAAAGGAAGAAGAAAATGTTGACTTCTTTTGTCGTCTTCTTCTTAATCTTGTACTTTCATTAGGGCCAGTGTAAACATACCACAATGCAAAGCAGAGCGCCACTCTGGGATGTCCAACCCCAAAACTGAGCAAGTTCTCTCATAGGCAGCGATGGCGGAACACAGCATGCCGTTGGCTGGAGTGTACAAGCAGAGGTCGTAGACGCAGGAGCTGAAGAAGGGCTGAGGGTCAGAGTGCAGGTGACAGGCACTGAACGGGCCGCTGGTGTTGGTGATGACGCTGCAGAGTTCTGAGTATTCTTCAATAAAGGTACAGTCACTCAAACCACCACCTCTCTCATCGGTTGATCCACATCTAGGAACAGATATCACAAATTTGATTCTAGAACTGAACTGGGGCAAAAAAAATGCTAATTGCTCTTTTGCCAGTAAAATATTGAAGTACAGAATGTGGATGCTAATTCTGTGTTACATGTTAAATATTTACTGGTTACCAATTTAATACATTTTATTGTTTATTTTGACTGTAAAAAGGTTAGAAAATGTCCTGTAAGTATAAGGGCTTTTGTCTATTCTCCCAGAATACCTTCAATATCTGGGAGTTATTTACAATTTACTACATCTTATTATAGTATAATGTCTTTTAGAAACCTTTTGAATGCTTCCAGTAACCTGAACCGTAATTAGTTTAATCTAAAGTGCATTAGCGCGAACATGGGGCCCGTGTCATGGTTCAAAAGTTGAGCTTGTGTGTAGGATATCCCAGCTCACCCCGGCTGGCTTGTGGATGCCTTCCAACCATCTCCAAAGTCGTCATCATCTTGTGCCAGCGTGCCATTGGGCAGGAGTTTATCATCTTGAGAGTCACCGTTCAAGTTCCCGCACATCCCAACGACTCTGTTTGCACGGTTTTGACCCACTCTGACCAGCAAGGTGCTCCGGCCGTCAAATTGGATTTTTAAGTCAGAGGCATCAACCACTACATAGCTTCCCTGCGCCGTCACCTGAGCTAATGTCCCTGCTGCGATGGGAAGAGACGCCGCCATGCCGTTCACCTGGGAAGAAGACAGACAGGAAGTGAAACAGAGTAACTGTAGTTGCAGTCACCACAGGTGGCCATGGGATAGTTCAAGTTTCCAGTCCTAGTTGCATTTCTATGCTCGACTACCCTATCTCTCAGCCTCCCTTTGGAGGCCAACGTAGAAATGTAAAAGTGTGTTCACCTTGAAACTAAAAAAAGAGTCTACCTTTACTCGTTTGTTGGATCCAATCCTGATGTACACGTCCTCTGGTTGGTTTGAGAGGTAAATATCCACCGCTGACACAAAGGACACGCGGTTGTTGCCACGGTGATTGTTGGTGGCGATTACCCGAAACTGGGTTTCATTGGTCCCGTGGCTCACGCTCTCGGTGATGGTGTAGGAGCACGTTCCCTGGAAATGAGCCAGCGCTCCATCGAAGGTGACGTAGTGTGGGTCTCCCCACACGGTACAAGTGGACATAGCATCAAAACAGCCCAGCTGGCCATTTCTGATGGTGCACTCTTGTGCTGGAGTGCAAGATGTAACAGAGCATCGCAGGTCGTTAGGAGCGTGGCATTCACAGCGCTGGGAGCAGCCGTCGGTCCAGAAGGTCTCTCCATCCTGAAACATGGCAGAAAAAAGAGACACTTTTAAAATAATAACTCTGACAAGACTGTGAGCCACGAAGAGTAAGGCGTCACTTCCAAATGTTGGAACTTTAGGTTCTTCTCCTTAAATGTTCCTTTGGGATCTCAATGCAAGAAACACCTGTAATATAAGTTTCATCCCTTTCACTGCAACATGTCTTACATTGTAGTAGAATCCATCGTACTGGCAGCCACAGCTTTCCACAGGGACACAACTGGATCCACTCCTGCGGAAGCCTTCATCACAGAAACATCCCTCGGAGCAAACCTGCTCACAGGTTGCGTCAGTGCTATGGGCACAGGTTTGACCACAGTCAGTACCACACAGCTCATAGTGGCTGTTGGCTGGACAGTCGATTCCTTAATAAGTGAGGAAGAAAATAACACTTTAAAAAATCTGAAGATGTGCAACTGCAACATACCACTCATCCACAGATCTAAAACATTGGTTTACTCACTGCAAGTGGTGTTCTGTCTCCAAGGGTAGATTCGGACATTAGCAGACTGACAGGCACTGATGTACGTTTCGATGGCCCTGCACAGGAGATCTTGGCCTTGATTTCCTGACACACAAACATCGAACACGCAGTCACTGAAATATGGCGCTGGGTCCACCTGCTCATGGCAGAAGCTGAACGGGCCGTCTGCAGCCTGAATCACCTCACACTGAGCTCTAGCAGGACCCTCATCGGGGCACTGGGGGCAGGAGGAACCACAGCCATCGCTGCAGGTGTAGTTGCCAGGCACTTTCCAAGCTGTTCCAAACTCATGTGGACTGGTGACCATTGCTCCAGATGGAGTTCGGAACTCGTCATTGGGATCGCCATTAAAGTTTCCACATAGTCCACATGTTTGTTCTCTAAAGAAGATAACGAAGAGAAAATAAATAAATCAGTCATGGAAGCACAACAGAAAAGTCGTCTGGTGCAACCATGGAAATATTTAAATATTGAAACTGAAATGTGTAATGTTTAACAGTAACCCTGGTCCTAGGCAACATTTCAGTGCTGTGGTTGTTGCTGAATGTGTGGAAAACGTATTTTGAGCTCAGGTGATCAGCAGGTACCTGTAATCTGAAGGTACAGAAATAGACACTGTACTCGAGCCATCGTACATGACACTCAGGCCGAAATCAGCACTGACAAATGTTTGAAATCCACTTCCATAGATAGACACACGACTTCCATTCAGAAGAACTGGCAAGTTTTTTGTTATTCCGTTTACCTGTAGGATTGGAAAAAATAATAAAAATAATATAACAGTTGTATAGTAGTACACAATATTATCTGATAACAAACAGCAAAGAATGGATCTCTGGTTTTCAGGCTGTTTTCACATAATTATACAAATCACAAATGATCTGAACATGATTCCTCACCTCCACTGTACCAATCCTGCCTCTGGACATGTGCACTTGATAGCCCCACACATTTACATAAACGTCAGCGGTGATGGAAACTGGAAGCCCGAACCATGGCTCATTCTTGGCTTCCACAGAAAACTCTTGGAGACCACCAGTGGTGTTGCAAAGCGTTGCCAGGACATAGAGGCAGGTTCCCTGGAAGTCATAGGCCCTGCGATCGAAGGTGAAGTAGTGAGGGTCTCCGGAGGCAGAGCAGGTGCCGTGAGGGTTGGTGTGACATCCAAACTCGCCCTCAACCACGCGACAGGACTCCTGAGGACCACAGGAGTTGGGGGTACAGTGGACTAGCCCAGTGGTGCCATTACAGGTGCAGAAGCTCTGACAGTGTTCACTGTCCCAGAACTGTTCGCCACCTCGCCGGTAGCGTCCTTCATGGGAACATCCGCATTCTGTAGGTGGGACACACTGGTTTCCATTGAGGACGAAACCATCATCACACTGGCACCCGTCCTGGCACTGAGCATCACAGGAGAAGGGGAACGAGAGGCTGGGGCAGGCTGAAGGGCAAGAGCTTCCACAGAGTTCATAATGGCTGTTTAGAGGGCAGGTTTGCTCTAAAGAAAAACACAACAGTTTATTTAATGGAGTTATTATTACTTTGAGAACACGACCACCACCATGCTTCTCATTCAATTTCTTCTGCTTCCATTTTTATTAAAGGAACCAGGGGGACCCACCCTGAGTCTTCCTCCCTGGGTTCCTCTACCATTTATCATCTATCAGCATATTTTGCACCCCTCATGTCTTCACTTCAGTCCTTTTCCTCCCATCCCCTCCAACCTCTTTTTATCCCATCTTCTCAAAACCTTTAATCCCATTCATCCAATTCCCTTGACCCTTTTCATCCAAACCCTTTTTTATCCCAGGGGATAAAAATGTGGGCCACTACAATTTTGGTCGAATCCCCTTTTCCCTTTACATTCCACCCCCTCCAACCTCTTTTTATCCCATCCAAACCTCAAATCTATCTAACGGTAGACCCTTCTTACACTTCCATCTATTTCTTTCCCATCATGTCCACCAATAAAACTTATTCTTTCCTCACCGCATCCAGTTTCATTCCTCCACTGTCCTATGGAGACGCCGTTCTGTTGACACATTAGGGCATAATCTCTTAGGACCTCGCATAGAGTCGATGCCGGATCACTCGAACCCCTCAGGATGTCCACACAGACGTCCACCTGCTCCAGTGGGTCCACTGTGGCCCAACACGGTTGAAACGGCCCATGCGGTGAGCTGATAATGCCACAGTACCCACTAGAATTGTAACTGGTTGGAGGAGGATTACGATTGGTGTTTTCTACACAATGTGCCGCTAAGGAACCATCTCGCCAACTGTCCCCAAACTCCTGAGAGCTGTTGACCAGGACGCCATTGGGGGTTTTGAAGTCATCGTGTGGGAGACCGTTGTAATCACCACAGAGTCCACCAAGTGAACCGGTGTAGACTCCAGGGGCGGTGACGCGAACAAAGTGAGGCCAGACTGTCTGCACAGTTACACCAAAGGAGGTTTGAAGGATGATGCTGTGAATGTTGCTGTGGTAGATGCGAATTCTGTTGGAGCCAGAGATGAACGGAAGTCTGGTCAGCTGACCATTGACCTAAACATGAAGAAGAAGGGGGAGGAAGAAGAGAAAGAGGATGAGTAGAAGCAATTGGGAAAAGAGGAAGATGGCAGCACTGAGTTGAAATTACACTTATTTATATTAAAAAAATTTACCCAAACAAAGCCACGTTCAGTTTTAAAGGGTTATCACTGAAGTATTTTAGTAGAAAATTTATCTGATGTCTTGAACTGATTTTTAAACACAGTGCATATTATATATTTACTTTCACAATGCTGCTGCTTGACATCTCAATGGAGACTTCTGTTCCCTCCGCCTCAAACTTTATCACTCTGACAAAACCCTGCTGACCTCTGGGCTCTTTCTCTGCTGTCACCACAAAGTGTGGGTGACTGGACGGTCCCATTACTCTGGAGAGAGTGAGTCGACACGCTCCCGGATACTGGTATGTGAGTCCATCAAACGTATGATAGGACCCCGGGCCTCGTATCCAGCAGGTGGCATAGCTGTTGGGTGTGCATCCTCTTTCTCCTTCCTCCACACTGCATGTTTCATGTGGGCCGCAGACATGGGATTGGCAAGTCATGACGCCATGACTGCAGCTACAGCGCCTCTCACAGTTGTCGCCAAGGATTACAGTTTCTCCAGAGCGGTAGTAGAAACCCTCGAAGCTGCAGCCGCACTGATCGTAAGGGACGCAGACCCCACCACTGAGGATGTAGCCTGAATCACAGACGCAGCTTTCCTGATTAGGAAGAGGGCAGTTTTGGGTGGCATTGGGGTTGACACATGTTGGTGGACATCCTGTGCCTGAAGACTCAAAGTGGCTGTTGGCAGGACAAGGAATTTCTGCACAAACAAAACAAAGAAAAACAGCAAAACTTGATATTGTGCAGATGTTACTCAAAGAAAATATTCTGAATGACTGAGAGGCGTACCACAGAAGCCAGGGCTCCTCCAGCTCGGTAGCTGGATACCATTCTGCTGACACTGACTTGCGTACACATTCAGGGCTTGACACAGAATGGGCTGGTACCCTCCTCCTATACACTGATCAAACACACAACTCTCCACAAAGGTCTGTGGAGGAAGTTGTTGGTGACATGCAGCGAAAGGTCCAGAACTGCTCTGGAGGATACCACAATGGGCACCACTGTTGTACAGAGCTCTTTGACTCTGAGAGCATGAAGCACAGTCCTGTCCTGCACACTGGGCCTCACAGCCTGGTTCATCGTCCTGTGCCTTCCAGCTGTTGGCAAAGACCACATCTGAGCTCACAACCTCACCATCACGGGTCCGGAAGTCATCTTGAGGGTGATTGTTGAAGTTTCCGCATAGGCCACATGTTGCATTCTGGTAAGTGTAGGGCACACTGATCCGGACATAGTGGTTAGTGTCATAGGATACCTGTAAGCCGAAGTTGGTGCTGACAACCACAGAAAAGCCTGACTCATAAACCTGGACGGTGCCATTGCTCAGAGAGAATGGAGTGGCAGCAAAGTTTCCATTCACCTGTAAGCATAAAAAAGATGATTAAAAATATGAACAAAACAAACACAGGAAAGTGGAAACCCATTCTCTAATGCGAACCTTGGCCTCACCACGACGCCCTTTGACAAGCTCAATGGTTTCATTGTACACATTCACTCTGACCAGTCGGGTCCAAGAGACACGAGTGCTGCCTCTGTGCTCGTTCTTGCCCTCTATCCTGTAGTAGGGCTGCCCCATGTTGCACTGCTCAGAGAGAACATAGGTGCAGGTGCCCTGAAAGTGAAACACAGTCCCGTCGAAGGTGTAGTAGTGTGGATCGCCACTTATGGTGCAGGTGCGCCTCTGAACCGTCTGGCAGGAGTACTGAAAGGAAGTCGGCCGGCAGATCTGGGAGAAAGTGCAGGGCTGGTTGTGACACTGGAGACCAGTGGAAGTGCAGGTACATTTCTGAGAACAGGTGCTGTCGCTCCAGAACGTGTCACCAATCTGCACAGCTTCACCTTTAAAGAAAATGATAATGAGGCAAGCTCTGTTACTGTTTAAACAAGATGACCTCCTCTGGCTTTTCTGCCAATATTTTGGTGTCATTTTTTTGTATCAACGAGAAGGACAGGTGTATGTCCAGAATTTGCATTTTGTATTTTTACTCTAGTACCCATGGGTATCGTCATCTTGTTCTGGCCTTACCATTGAAAGTGCAGCCTGTTGATCCGTGGTCCAACCTGAAAGCCCAGCGACCAGGAAGATTAACGTTGCTGCCGAGACTGAAAGCGGAGTTGTTTCCTGTCGCATTACTGGAGAATGAACCAAGGACTGTTAAATGATGAGGAGAACCGATTGTGTCATATCCAACCTGGAAATAAAAACGAATTGCTTGTTTATTTCTGAATTTGCAGAGTGGAATGTGTTCATCTTAAATTATATATTATATATAAAGTATATATAAACTATAACTTTAGGTCAAGGGAACACCTGCAGCCCAGCTTCATCTCAAAGGAGTTGGACCAGTAACGCAACAGCATGTTTTAGTGCAAAGGAGAACAAGACCATTATGATGTTTACACTGAATGAATGGTTATTATCATTATTATTATTTTACAAAAGTGCAATTTCAACATATTGCAGTTATCTGCTGTTATTTCTGGGTGTTATGTTATGTGTGCAACTCTGACTGAAACAGTGCAACCTAGTGGGAAAATAAGGAAGAGCAGTTACTTTTATGAAAAACAGTAACAGTCAACCCTTTATTTCTTTTCTTTTTTTATTTTGACTATAAAAAGGTCAATGACTAAAAGCTGTTGCCCATGTTTTCCAGAATACCACGTATTTTCAATACTACCTGGAAGTTACAATATGCTGCACATTATAAGAGTAGAATAACCTCCTAGGAGAGGTGAAAGTGAAACTACCATAATCAGAATTACTTTATTGATCCCCCGGGGGGAAATTACAGCAGTTTTCGTTACAGCAGCTCCTCAAGCTATTCTCAGCTACTCGGTCACATGCTACCATTCCGACAAACTGCCATTCAGACATGCGGACGTCCCAGCATTCTGACAAAAGTTTAGTCCTGGCATTCCGACAAGGCTTTAGTTTCCATAAGAAAATGTGCATACTTCCGAGTGTGTGTGTGTTCTTTATTTCATGTTTTAGGACATGTGCACAGATGTGATACAGTCAGTGGAAGCTTAATAAATAAAAAACACAAAGTCTCGCTATCCGTAGGAGAAGGTGCATTGAACAGGAAGCAGACCGTTGTGGTTTTCAATCACACACTCCGATCATATGTATGGCATATCTATGGCTGTCTGTCATTTATGTCTTATCATAACCTAGCAGTTTTAGAAAAGGACAGGGAGGGGATCGCTCGTTGGTGGTGATGACCGTAATGTTTTTATCAGATTCCAACTTTTTTGCTAATGGAGCGGGCATCAAAGTCGTCAGTCTCTGCATGTTAATTGTAATAATTAATGTTGCATATGATGCCAGCGTAAAGGCGCAATGGCAACACTTTTAAAACACTTTTAAAAACGGATAACATACCACCATTCCGACCTTAGGAGGCAAAAGTTGTGCTAATGATGGCACGTTTGATTAAATGTTTCATTAAATTCCGACAATTAGGGCCCTAATGTTGGAATGGCGTTATGTGGGAATGGCGGTTGCCTCCCCAGCTACTCAAAGTGTACGGGTGTTCAGATCAAAGAGCAATGTAGGCAATAAGATTAAGTAAGAATAAATAGGCAATTATAGTAAGAATGCACACCACATAAAACATCTAAGAAATATATGTAAAAATATGTACAACTATAAGTGAACATGTATTCCAAGTTATTGTTCTATAATAACATTGAATATGGGGTATTGCACAGAGTCCAATAAATATATAAGGAAATATGTACAAGTATATGAAAAGAAAGTGTAGATGAGTTATTGCACAATATCAGTATAAATATGAGTTATGTGTGTGAAATCATATTGACTGTCAAGTGCAACATCTCAGCTTCAAGAAACTGTTTGAATTTTTCCAATCAGGTAAACCATGCACTTGTGCAAACTCACATGCCTGCCCCTGCTTTAAATAGTTCTAACCATATACATATTTTCCCAGGGAAAATACATGTCATCGTGTGACTTTGGAGCCAGAGTCTCATCAGTATGGTCCGAAGGCATAGCCACAATATCGATGCCCCGGCCACACTTCCTCTCTACATCTCTCACAATTTACTTTAAGTAATACTACACTCTGCTGTATGTTGTACATTGTTTGATTATATTCTGAACTTTTATTATATTAATTCACTTATATTGAAAAAAAAAATGAAAAAAAATTCAATATGAGTTTTATTATGACACAAGCCCCGCCTACTAACATGGAGGGGGTGGATCTTAAGACCACCTGTACCCCCCCAGGGGAAGCTCTACTTGCTTTGGCTTCATTTTAGAACAGCAGTTCCACCTCCATATTTATTTAGTGTATGGTTCTTACCTGCACATGACGAGTTGTTGCAGCTATTGTCCCGTAGTTCATCAGCACAAATGAGTACTGGCCACCAGAGATCAACACTGCCTGGACTGTTGTTTGCTGAAAGAAAGAAAGAAAAAAGATTTTGTTGTTTTTATAGCTTATATGACAAAAGATAATTTTTTTTAAACGAAATTACTCACTGTTCCAGTGAATGGATAGTAGGCCACCTCGTACCATGTTGCTACAAACACCCACGCAGCGTTAAAGTTCAACCCTGGGAAGTATCCATTAATGTCGGCGGTAGCTTGTTGGAGAACACTGCCACTGGTGTACTGGTTATAGTAGATATGACCATTGCCTCTGTTGTCTAAATCTGTCCAGAAGGGAGCGATGATGTCTCTTGATCCATGAATTGGAAACAGCTGAGGTGTGTAGCTGTACCACGGGTTGTTAAAGGTCAGGTGTCCATTGTGATTCACCTGAAGAAATAAAAATGGGTTCTTATGGTGGAAGAGATTTGCAGATTTGAAAAATCCTGCAAAATGTATAAGAACTTTAAAAAGAAAAAATACATTATTTTTACGCACATAAATCACATTGTAGGACCGGCCGAAATACATAAAAGTCCGTTGCAAGCCAATTGGAGGAGAACTTCCATCATCTGATCGAGAGCTTTCTGTTCCTGAGATTGGGTAGAGGGGGCCTGGAAAGGACAAAAGCTGTTTTTAACATTTCTAGATCACCACACTAAACTCTTAACATCCATCATCCAACAGGAATAACAAAAGCAAAACACAACTACAACACAAACTATCAAGAAAAGAAGACAAAAAGACTAAATGCTAACCACATGCAATTATAATTATTTAGGGCTACGGGGCAACACCCGAGGCCCTATTGTTATCCTCCTTCCTCCTTTTATTCGTCCCTCATATATCAAGTCATATATCAAAACATGCGGCTTGATCGGGATCGGTGTGCTATTACTTTTCTTTCCGAAATATGAATTTTTTGCGACATAAGTCACGAACAACTGTGACAAATTTCCCATTGAAAATGAATGGGACTGCCGAAAAAAAAACACACAAAAAACACAGTTTTTCACAGGTCTACTGCTCAGGCATACTTTCACCTAGAGACTTCATTTGAACTTTAAAATGTAGACACAAGCCTTGTGCATTGGAGTGTCATTTCCTCGTTTTGATAGGTCTTATCGTTGTTGATCAATCACTGTTCAATGACCATGATCTTTTGACCATGACCATGACCATGAAACTTGTTTTTGGAATGTTGCTAGAGTGAGAGTGTGTGAAATCCCCCGAAATTTGTGTCTTTCCACGCTCGTCCCGGCCACAGTTTACACACTAGACACATGATTTTTTCCACAGTTGTAGACAAACTTGTTATGTCTCTCACAATGCACTCGGCAAAGCAGTGAGACGTCCAGAATTTAAACTGCTAGCCTCTGTTCGTGGTAAAGTACCTGTCTCCTCTCCATTCACTCCAATGCAAAGATTTTCTGAGAAAAGGAGAAGGACCTTTGTATTTAACTCGCGAGTGTGTCCAAAATATTTACTTCAGGAGGACAAAAAACATATCAAAGTCTTCAGGAAGGTCTTATGATGCCCACGGTCTGCTTGTTTTTCTGGTAGGAGCTACCGTTTTGTCACAGTAAGACAAAATGTGAGACCAGCGAAAAGCGGGAAAATCTAGCTCTTTTCTGTGTCCCGGCTCCACGCACATCCGTCGTCATTGACGACCACTGTGAGTTGCCACGGCAACCCCTGACCCTCAGGCCTGGGCCACAGCTGAGACCAGTTCATTAATCAGCTGTCTCTGCTGTTAATACAGCTGATCCCTGTGTCCCACACATTTATGTTACAACAACACACACCAATACACACCTCCCCACCCACACAGGTAACCAGAGGGAATTTTCTAGTTAATGAATGTCACTTTGTAAGTGTAAGTGAAGAGAAGCGTATTACTGAAGTATCTGGGTTCAAAGAATTAAAAAGAACTTCAACTTACCTGAAACCTGAGGAGTCACTCCACCTATAAAACATAAAATCACACAATTAATTAGCATTAAAATTAGAGAAATCAAGATCAGCGAATCAAATGTATTCATTAGATTTTGTCTTAATTAAATTCTTACTGATCATCAGCAAAAGAAGCACAGGCAGCAGGATCTGACTTGCCATTCTTCAAAGCTCAAAAGTCAAACCTGCAAACATAAAAAATAAAAAGAGGGTTAAATGCATGTGGATCTGAATAATAATGACCACAAATGCAATATTCGTTAGAGCTAGAAAAAAATGCCACAGTCTTATAGAATGATGATAATAAAAAAGGGTTGAATTAAATGTACCTTCTCACATGAGCTTCTTCGTTACTTTTGTCTTCATCTCAAGTGAAACTGGAGAAGGTCACAAAGACTTTATATAGTGAAGAGGCTGGCACAGGTCCATGATGTTTTATCAGGTGAGGCGTGTCACACCTTAAAATCTACTGCTTCCTCATGATTGGACTCATTCCTTTGAGTTTAGAGATTATTAAGGATTATATGTGTCTGTGTGATCAGCAACAATTAAAGAATTTTTTAATTATAAAACAATGGGCCTCATGTAAGAACCATTCTTACTCACAAATGTGAGCTTGTGAACTTGCTTTTTTTTCGTATTTAGAATTTTCTTTCAGATTCTTTCAGATTCAAGCAGGTTAAGAGTTAGTTTTTCTAGTGAATTAGTTGTTGAATCTGATGGGGTATGTTCGTACAAACACAACATCAGACAAATTTAGGATAACAGAACGAATCTTGCATGAAGCCAAATGTTGGTAACCTGGGTGGAAAACTAATGTTCACTGCTGTGGATTTATGTATTGATTTGTTCTTAGTAAAAATAGACCTTTTTAAATGACTTTTCACAGCAGCCTACTAAACCCATCCTGTTTCTTGTTATGAAACACAGGTTAAAAATAAATAAATCCTCTCACGCACCCTAAGACCCATAGGCTGCATGCTTTTGGCTTCATCTTCTGCTAGAACTGTAAACTCCCAGTCTAGTTCAGCAGGTGTTTCATTCACCTGTAACAGGTTTTTCCTCATGGTGCAGATTTTTTTTAACTCGCTGCAGTTCCCGTCACGTTGGCCTCGTCACTATTAGTCTTCTGACTGATTAAAAGCTGGCTAGTAACAATATGCCTGCAGGTGGAATAAACAAACTCAAATGATACAGCTCTTCACAAACTTTCTTGGGGAAACACTTAAAATGAACAAACTTTAGTGCTGGAAGTATTCAGGGTTTGGTTGGTTTCCACTCAACACCCATCACTGCAGCGTTGCTCAACTTTTAAGGTTCAATTAAGTTTGAGGTCAAAAGTGGCCGCCAGAGTGGCCAGTCTGGCTTGCAGGATCAATTTGTAAAATGCAAATTGAAGACATTAACTGCAGTGACTGCTATCCTTAGGGTTCACACAGATTTATTAAGTAAACAAACACTGAGACCTACACTCACCGCCCACTTTATTAGGTACACCTTTCTGGTGAAAGGTTGGACCCCCTTTTTCCTTCACAACTGACTTAATTCTTCGTAGCATACTTTCAAGACCAAGATTTTGGTCCATATCGACATAATAACATCACACAGTTCCCGCAGATTTGTTGACTGCACATCTATGATGAGAATCTCCCATTCCACCACATGCCTCTACTGGATTGAGATCTGGTGACTGTGGAGGCCATTGGAGAACAGTGAACTCATTGTCATGTTCCAGAAACCAGAGATGGTTGTGTGTGAAAATCCCAATAGATCAGCAGTTTCTGAAATACTCAGGCCAACAACCAGACCACGTTCAAAGTCACTTAAATCCACTTTCTTCCTCATTCTGATGCTCGGTTTGAACTTCAGCAAGTCGTCTTGATCTCCTCTACATGAATAAATACACTGAATTGCAGCCACATGATTGACTGATTAGCTATTTGTGTTAACAAGCAATAGAATAAGTGTACCTAATTAAGTGACTGGTGAGTGTGTGATTTCTGAGTGACACAAAAGTGACTATGAAAGTATTTTCCCATGAGATGACGAAACATCATATCTCATATCATCTTGTAGTTTATTTGTTCTGTTCCAGCCAAACCTTTTGTAAACTAGATAAGAATATTAACCCATCTTAAACAAAAAAGGAAAAACTTTATCATCATCATGTGGTTTTTTTTGTTTGTTTGTTTGTAGTTTTTTCCCAATTACTCAGAAAAACTCAGAAAAACATCAGCTAGAATGAGAGCATTGTTAAATATATATGTATATTATTCAAGGCTCACTTTTATATGTTAATCAGCAGTCAGTGTACAAAGATATATTGAAGTTCATTAACCATAACGTCTTCCTCCACATTAATGAATTTCAAGTCCATATGTTTTATGTTATTTAATTAATTAACACAATAAAATAGAATGGAGTGAAAAATCATATACTCTTAGACTGTGAACTCTTTATTTTATTGCTTTTTTTTAGTACAACAATAATGAAAGAATGCCAACAGGAAGTGAGAAATGTTTTTTTCAATTTTCTTTTGTATGGTGGTGGTGTGAAGAAATTGACAATAAAGTTGACTTTGACTTTTCAAATATTAGAAGATAGTAAAATACGTTTTAACAGGATAAATAAAAAAAGAGAGTTCCCTTTCTTTTGTTCTTGAGCAGGTCTTTGTGATTTATGGATTAGTAAATATAAAGTAATTAAAAGTTTTTGAATATATTTTAAGATTTGATAAAACCAGGATTCATTTATTTTATTTTATTTTTGTATTTCTGCAGAAAGCGTTCTCTTGCTTTTCTTGTAAGGGAAATCTGAGATGTTGCGAAGTGATATATGAGAATACTTTTATTTACTTTCTTACTGTAAATCAGCCCTGAGGCATTAATTCCAGGAACAACACAACCTGTGCTCTGTTGATTCCAGGAGACGTGACAGGTTAAGTCTTTAATCTATGAAACAAAATTAAATGACATTTATAGAATTTTCATTTTCAACTTGATGACAGAGTTGTTGAAAAGCTGAATAATTTGAATGAACCCTTTTTGTCTTGTTCTCTCAGCTGTTGTTGTGCACAGGTCTCGACATTCTGGTTTTTAAGTGTCAGGTACATGTGTGTTTGTGTTTCCTTTCCGCATATTATCAGCACATGTAATCCGTGTCATGTTCAGGTTAAATACATATTCTTGACGGTTTCCTTTTAAAGATCAGCACATAAACGCAACAAAGGCTAAGTCAGACAGAACTCTTCCTGCTATCATTCTTTCATTATTGTTTTCATGCACGCACTGAGCAATGATGGTAGCAACAGCAGACTTCATGATAAAAGATTAAAAAATGAAATTATTATGAGACAGATTGTGGAGAATTAAATGTTTTTTATGATAACACAATTTGCGGTTTCTTTTTTTAACTTCCAATCATAGTTAAGTCCAATAAAACTTTTTGTTTTTCTACAAGTTATATGACCCAAACACGGATCAGTTTGATAAATTCAAAACTTTGCATTCATTGGTATCATCTTAAACCTATCCAACACTGTTCGCCATGGGTGTCAAATACATGTCAAAGTCCAGAACATAAGACACTGCATTCAAGATGGACCACTCAGTGGATGTGATTTGCCTTGAAAGTTTGAAGTGTTGTATCAGATTGTGCGTTGTTACATTATAGATAGATTGGACGTTAAAGAGACAAACGGATAAATCAGTTATGTAGTTAGATGGATTTTGAATCTGTGCCCGTCTCAGGTGAAAAATGACGTCAGTCTAAACTTGCAGAGCACATCCCGTAAATGTAGCAGCACCATTTAAATATTTCATAACACTATCTTACGGTAAACCAACCATACATTAGTCAGAGCAGCTGTCAATCACATGTACCTTTGCATTCTACAGTTCTGTTTTTATTGGAGTCTGAGTTAGGACAAATGATTTATGACATATAAACCACCCTGTCACGAAACAGCGTTGCATGTAGTACTTAAGAGTCTATGAAGCTACTAAATCATGATACCACTGTAACATAAACACTGGTGTAAATACATGAAGTTTGATAGAGTGTAGTAGGCTACTGATGCAAAGCAGTGTGAGGCATGTGGTACACTGGAAACGCCACGGTGTTATGATAATGAGACATTATAGATGACTAGACAGAGAACAAAGAGAAATGCAGGGACCTACTTGCCACTTTATTTGGTAGACCTGTTCAATTGCTGGTTAACACACTCCTGTGAGCTAAGAACAGGAAACTGAGACTACGGTTCACAAAGGCTCACCAACACTGGACAATAGAAGACTGGAAAAACGCTGCCTGGTCTGACGAGTCTCGATTTCAGCTGCTACATTCAGATGTCAGGGTCAGAATTTAAACAACATGAAAGCATGGATCCATCCTGCCTTGTATCAACGGTTCAGGCTGGTGGTGGTAGTGGTGTAATGGTGTAGGGGATATTTTCTTGGCACACTTTGGGCCCCTTAGTACAAACTGAGCATGGTTTTAATGCCACAGCCTACCTGAGTGTTGTTGCTGACCATGTCCATCCCTTTATGACCACAGTGGACCATCTTCTGACGGCTACTTCCAGCAGGATAATGCACCATGTCACAAAGCTCATATCATCTCAAACTGGTTTCTGGAACATGACAATGAGTTCACTGTTCTCCAATGGCCTCCACAGTCACCAGATCTCAATCCAATAGAGGAACCTTTGGCATGTGGTGGAAAGTGAGATTCTCATCATAGATGTGCAGCCGACAAATCTGCAGCAACTGTGTGATGCTATCATGTGAATATGGACCAAAATCTGAGAGAAATGTTTCCAACACCTTGTCGACCATGCACCTTAGATCCACATGGATCTAAGGTGCAAGGTGCAAAGCCCACAGATTACACTTGGACCTGTTCCCCACCACCTTTTGTGGTGTGACCCATTGGGACTTGGGTACATACATTCCATACTGGGTACAGATGTTCCTGTACCCTATCCCGGCCTCTCCATGTACTATTGTTACTCAACTATTGTCCTCATTCCCAAGAGATGCCCGATACCAAAGCCTTCATCATCGACACTATCCACAAACACCTGGAGCCTCCCAACACCTCCACCAGACTCATGTTTGCAGACTTCTCCTCGGCCTTTAACACTCTGTAACCGCACATCCTGGCAGAGAGACTCCACCAGAACTTCAACATGAGCAGCCAGCTCATCCTCTGGATCCTGGATTTTCTGACCAACTGAACCCAGCGAGTCAACAATAACCTGTCTGATCTCCTCTTCACCTCCACTTGCTCCCCACAAGGCTGTGTGCTTTCTCCGCTGCTCTTCATTCTGTACACCGACGAGTACAGATCAACGCACCACAGCTGTCCCCTGGTGAAGTTTGCTGACGACACAGTTCTCCTGTCCCTCCTGTCCGGTTCCTCCCTCCACCGTGGACCCGGTCTGCAGCAGTTCGTAGAGTGGTGTGACTCTTCCTGCCTGGAGCTGAATGTCAGCAAAACTAAGGAGATGGTGGAGACCTTCTCCAGCAGCCAAAGGGAACTGGCGGCAGCTGTCACCACTATGATCCCTGGTTCTCCGGTCGAGACATTTGAGGAATACAGATACCTGGGAACCATCCTGGACTGCCAACTGAGGTTCTGTTCCAACACAGAAGGGATCCTGAGGAAGTGCCACCAGAGGATGTGCTTGCTAAGGAAACTGAACTCTTTTTCTGTTAGTAAGAACATCTTGCTGTCATTCTATTACACATTCATTGAAAGTGTTTTAGCTTTCTCCGTAAGCTGCTGGTATCACTCCACCAGAATTGGTATCCGGAAAATTGGTACCCTGTATTGCTGACTGAAGGTTTAGGGTTCAGGGTTCAGGTCCATGCAGAACAGCAATGGTGATAGCGCACTTGATGTTGGCAGTTTGCGCATCTAGGGTTGATGCTGCTTAGGTTGATTGACAATTTGTTGTTCCGGGGATCTGTTGGAGCCACTCTCCCTGTTTGTGGATTGCTGAGTGCTCCTACCACCACGAGGCCCACGCTCAACCTTAACCTTCCACATCTGTTCCAGCTGCTCTTTCAACCCTGGGTACTTCTCAGCCTTTTGGTGTTCTTTCTTTCTGATCTTCTTTCTATCACCACCACCTTCTTCAGCTCTCTCACCATATACATGTGTGTGTGTGTTTGTGACTGTGTGTGTATGTATGTATTCTATATAGATATTATTGCATAGTGCAATCAAATTTGATATAATTACATGTCTTCTTGTATATCTTTATATATTTTTTATCTATCTATCTATCTATCTATCTATCTATCTATCTATCTATCTATCTATCTATCTATCTATCTATCTATCTATCTATCTATCTATCTATCTATCTATCTATCTATCAAGATGTCATGCTGCCCTCTGTTGTTACAAAAGAAAACTACCATGATTGCTTAATCTCCAGCAACTAGCAGGTAGATCTGATTGGATAAAGAAAGTGTTCTGGTTTATTTTGTAACATCTAAAAAAATGTTGTGGTCCACACTAGAGAGGAAGTCATCTCTGAACAGAAGAACGTGAAGCTGGATGTGATGTACAATTTTTAACTTTTAATATATAGGTGACATATGTTGTAAACAATATATTTAGTTGATTTTGATGATAAAACAGTGATACACTTAAAACAAAAGTTCACCCCACACCTCGTTTACAGCTAAGGATCATTTCATCTTTCTACTAAATAACAATAAGTTTATAAGAAATAATAAGTTAAGAATGTCATGTTTGTGGTGAGGACAAAGAAGAAGGTAGAACCAGGAAGCAACATTAGTTTAGTAGAACCTCAAAACCTAGAACTTAAGAGAGGTAAAACAAAAGCTTAAAATTTGAATTTACTCCAAGAATGTCTTAAAATAAACCTTTTTATCATTTCTCGTTATATTTATTATGATTCGGTTAAGATTTGTGATTATTGCAAGAGTTCACAGATTTATCTTAAAGTTCAAATCATTGACACCTTTGATTATTGATTCATTTTAACCTTAATTTTGTTTAATTAACTGTGTGTTAGTGTGTGGACCATGTCTGGTTTCTAGATCAGAGTCTTGGTCGTCAACAAACTGATGATCAGAGTCAGAGTCGCTGTCAGACGACAGGAGGCAGCACTAGACATCTGGATTTCTGAAAGAACAGGAAGAGAAGTTATGTTTACTGGGAAGAAGAAGGAGGAGGATGAAGACGGAAGGAGAAAGAGATGAAAAAGGATGAGAAGTAGATGGAGGTGGAGGAAAAGAAGGAAGATTAATAATAGGCTGCTTTACCTCTCCTGTTCCTGCTGAGTGGACTCATAACCAGGGGTCCTAGTGAGATGGCTGCGGTGTTTTCGGGGGTCACGTCCCTCCTGACCCGCCCATGGTAACCAGGGTAACAGTGCTGCAGGAAAAAAGAAATCAAAACCAATTATCTTGGGACTACGTTTGAGTCACGGCTCAAATTTAAAGAAAACACCGAAAACAACAATAGCTTGAACACGAATTACTGGCACTAAGCAGAAAAATATAGTCCGAAAGGTTGACATAAAACCGCAATGAGCTTTGGTTACGTTGCGCAACGCTGCACTTGATTTTTATTTGTCCTTTTAGCGTGTTAGCATTAATGCTAGCGATATAAAATGGTGCAGTGAGTCTGAAGGAGCGGCTCTTCTCTTCGGCTCAAACAACAAACAGCTGCGTTCAACCATATTTGACTATTTAACGATTTTAGAGTCCAACCGACACAAATAAGGGCGACTCCAGGAGACAATTTGGTAAAATGACACCGAAAAAATTCGCAGTTGTTGGAGTTACAGTAAGCCGAACATACCAAGACATTCTGTTCTTACCGATAAGACTACCGATATGAACGGTTCAATGTGCTGCTCCGTTAAATTTAACGGCGCTCCTTAAAGTGGCTGATTTGTAAATGGAGTGAATGTAAACAAACTAAAAATGGCGCTTTTGCCCACAATGCATTGCGCGACCATGTGACCTATTGAGCCCTATTTTAGCCCCAATCTGGAAGGAACAAGCAAAATCATTAATAAACGAACCAGATCATATTTTGTCGATCAAGTTTTTATTGCTGCCTACCGGTCTTCCTATTTGTCAGTAGGACAAATCGTTACGTAAAGTCTTTTGATCCTTAATATGCAATAGAGGGTATGGAGGGTATCACTGTGACGTCACAGCAAGCGGACGTCTCCATGGTTACGGCCACAGAGTGGCAAACAGTGACAGTTGAACATGAAGATTAGCAGCATTAGCCAACAGACTGGAAAAGCAGTCAGAGATATATTTTTACAGGCTCCCAAAAGCTAAAGAAAAGAGAAGTAAATGGATCACTGCATTCTGAAGAAACAGCTGGAATCCAGGCACAGAACCCTGGTGTTGTGGTTCACATTTAATGTCAGGTAATATTCATTTATGCTGTATTTTTTTGGTAAAGTCATATCTTAAGTCACTTCTTAAATTACC
The DNA here is from genome assembly GCF_022458985.1 of Mugil cephalus. Taxonomy (NCBI): domain Eukaryota; kingdom Metazoa; phylum Chordata; class Actinopteri; order Mugiliformes; family Mugilidae; genus Mugil; species Mugil cephalus. Next base: position 2,578,801 of record NC_061785.1, on the reverse strand, counting down.
CGGAGGGCTGTCAGATAAGTTTGTCTATGTTGTTGTTTTAGCCTAGTTACAACAGATGGTAACTGTTTCAATTCCAACAATAAATAACAAAAACACAAAAACCAGAATATTTGCGATGATTCATTTTTTTTAACGCTACAGTATTGTATGGCTAACATTTTCAGTAGCGTTCTTAGCGTTAGCATCCTTTATTTAGCCACATTTATGATAAATGAAATGGTCCAAAACTTAAAGAAACTGAGGCTAATCCACTTTTCCAATTATCCTTAATTTGATTTGATAATCCACATTTTTCCTGGTCTCTCGGTGGACTCTGTGGCGATTACAATGTTCTCCCACATGATGACTTCAGTACACCCAATGGTGTCCTGCTCTCAGGAGTTCAGAGACAGTTGATGAGTTGGTCTGTGTTTACTGTATTTTCACCATGTCTTTGCTACTCAAAGGGGCGTGGCCCCAGACGGCAGTCACCTTAATGCACCTTTATTAAGCTTTGGAATACAGACCCATTCATTTTAGATTCATACGGTTTTGTCTATTTATTTATTGAATCTATTTATCCATTTTTTTATTAGATTTTTACTACTACTATTGATCTTAATTTACTGATCTTGGCTTGTTTATTTGATTCATTGACTGTGTGTGGGATGCTTGTGGAAAATCTACAAATGAATTATTGCCCTGTTGAGATAAATCAAGTTCTCTGAATCAAACGTACAGCCGTGCAGTCGTTGTTCCTGAGGAGACACAGGTGGACGTTACAGTGCAGGTAGATGGTGGTGAAGTTGGTGAAGGTGAACATCTTGAAGGAAAAGCGGGCCGCGGTGGAGATGCCGTTGTGAATCAGCTCTACTGTCCCGTCTGCTGGGTTAGGACACCTGAAAGACAGAGACATCAGGGTTACAACTAACTCCCAGAGAAGTAGGCTGGATAGTGTACGAGGTGGAAGTAGCTCCTTTACTCTGCAGAGATGAGATCCCAGCGCACAGGGTAGTCTGCAATGTTGACCGGCGTGGCCCAGCAAGAGTCCAGGACGGTGGAGATCTGTTGCGAGTCGACCCCGTCCGTCCGCACCTCCACGTACAACCTCTGGTCCACCTCCACGTCGATGTTGCTGCTACTCGCCAGAGAGAAACGGAAGCCGGCGTCCTGGTACGGTATCATTCTGATGTGGTAGGTTCCCTGGCCGGAAGCAAGCTTCTTGCTCACAATGCTGTAAGAAAATAACACATCACGGTTCACGGTTCAGAAACCACCTGAATCTTTCTGATACCATGATGTAATTATGGTAATCCCAAGTGCTCGTGTGCGGTTAAATTGATATTCATTATGATTTAGGAAGCAACAGTAAAAATAATACAGCAACGGAATAAAATTTGCACAGAGGTTATTCACCTTTCAACGGGGTTGATGCCCACAGACATGGAAACAGCCTGAGTCAGAGGGTATTCACAGCAGAAACGCAGACTGATGCTCCTTTCACGGCTGATGAGGCCCCCGTGAGGATCCACTTGACCCAGAATGGCGTTCTCGTATATGAAATGGGTTCCATTGCTCTGAAAATGAAAAAAATAGAAAATGAAAGAGGGTGTTAGTTGGACTGGATAATTATAGTTAATGGGCTACGTACGCCCCTATATAATGTGAAGGGGACCGAACCAGATGCTGTGACAGTCTATAGAGCGTACCCTGAGAGTTGTCCCACAGAGCTGGTCCTCATTGTCAAATTGGAAAACCAGGCGCCCGTCATCGAGCGTCCCGTTGCACGAGTCGTCCCGCAGATGGAGGACACTAGAGTGGAAGCCGGCTTCGAACAGCTGACAGCGAGACACAGACATTGTGCCTGAACTGCTGACACACGAGATCGAAGAGTCTGAAAGAGAGGTGAGAAAGAGTTTGTACCCAAACACTGCAGGCTATGCTGCAAATTAAATAGAGGATTTTAAGTAGATTCGTCCTCACCATAACTGTCATTGTTGCGCCGATGATGGTTCTCGTCGCAGAAGCAGCCATAGACGCCGTCCTTCTCGCCACACCACTCGAACTCGGTGCAGTTCAGCTGTTCACAGGGATCTGAGTCAGCATCAGCTGCAGAAAGAGTGAGATAAAAACAAAGGAAGAAGAAAATGTTGACTTCTTTTGTCGTCTTCTTCTTAATCTTGTACTTTCATTAGGGCCAGTGTAAACATACCACAATGCAAAGCAGAGCGCCACTCTGGGATGTCCAACCCCAAAACTGAGCAAGTTCTCTCATAGGCAGCGATGGCGGAACACAGCATGCCGTTGGCTGGAGTGTACAAGCAGAGATCGTAGACACAGGAGCTGAAGAAGGGCTGAGGATCGGAGTGCAGGTGACAGGCACTGAACGGGCCACTGGTGTTGGTGATGACGCTGCAGAGTTCTGAGTATTCTTCAATAAAGGTACAGTCACTCAAACCACCACCTCTCTCATCGGTTGATCCACATCTAGGAACAGATATCACAAATTTGATTCTAGAACTGAACTGGGGCAAAAAAAAATGCTAATTGCTTTTTTGCCAGTAAAATATTGAAGTACAGAATGTGGATGCTAATTCTGTGTTACATGTTAAATATTTACTGGTTACCAATTTAATACATTTTATTGTTTATTTTAACTATAAAAAGGTTAGAAAATGTCCTGTAAATATAAGGGATTTTGTCCCTTTTTTCCAGAATACCTTGAATATCTGGGAGTTATTTACAATTTACTACATCTTATTATAGTATAATGTCTTAACTTTTAGAAACCTTTTAAATGCTTCCAGTAACCTGAACCATAATTAGTTTAATCTGAAGTGCATTAGCGCGAACATGGGGCCGGTGTCATGGTTTAAAAGTTGAGCTTGTGTGTAGGATATCCCAGCTCACCCCGGCTGGCTTGTGGATGCCTTCCAACCATCTCCAAAGTCGTCATCATCTTGTGCCAGCGTGCCATTGGGCAGGAGTTTGTCATCTTGAGAGTCACCGTTCAAGTTCCCGCACATCCCAACGACTCTGTTTGCACGGTTTTGACCCACTCTGACCAACAAGGTGCTCAGGCCGTCAAATTGGATTTTTAAGTCAGAGGCATCAACCACTACATAGCTTCCCTGCGCCGTCACCTGAGCTAATGTCCCTGCTGCGATGGGAAGAGACGCCTCCATGCCGTTCACCTGGGAAGAAGACAGACAGGAAGTGAAAAAGAGTAACTGTAGTTGCAGTCACCACAGGTGGCCATGGGATAGTTCAAGTTTCCAGTCCTAGTTGCATATCTATGCTCGACTACCCTATCTCTCAGCCTCCCTTTGGAGGCCAACGTAGAAATGTAAAAGTGTGTTCACCTTGAAACTAAAAAAGAGTTTACCTTTACTTGTTTGTTGGATCCAATCCTGACGTACACGTCCTCTGGTTGGTTTGAGAGGTAAATATCCACCGCCGACACAAAGGACACGCGGTTGTTGCCACGGTGATTGTTGGTGGCGATTACCCGAAATTGGGTTTCATTGGTCCCGTGGCTCACGCTCTCGGTGATGGTGTAGGAGCACGTTCCCTGGAAATGAGCCAGCGCTCCATCGAAGGTGACGTAGTGTGGGTCTCCCCACACGGTACAAGTGGACATAGTATCAAAACAGCCCAGCTGGCCATTTCTGATGGTGCACTCTTGTGCTGGAGTGCAAGATGTAACAGAGCATCGCAGGTCGTTAGGAGCGTGGCATTCACAGCGCTGGGAGCAGCCGTCGGTCCAGAAGGTCTCTCCATCCTGAAACATGGCAGAAAAAAGAGACACTTTTAAAATAATAACTCTGAGAAGACTGTGAGCCACGAAGAGGAACCCGTCACTTCCAAATGTTGGAACTTTAAGGTCTTCTCCTTAAATGTTCCTTTGGGATCTCAATGCAAGAAACACCTGTAATATAGGTTTCATCCCTTTCCTTTAACCACTTTAATGTCCTCCTTTCAACACTTTTCCGCCCTTTGCTTCAACTTTTCTAATCTTTTCCTTTTAACACTTTTCATTCCATCCTTTTGACACTTTTCATCCCTTCCCTTCCCTCTCACTACTCTCATTTATATTCAGACTTCCATCCATTTCTCTCACATCCTGTCAATAAACTTCCTTGTAGGTGTGGTCTTTGTTAGTGAACTGTCAATTAACTCCAATCAGACCATTTTAGACCAACAATGGTGAATTGACTTAAACGTGTCTTACATTGTAGTAGAATCCATTATACTGGCAGCCACAGCTTTCCACAGGGACACAACTGGATCCACTCCTGCGGAAGCCTTCATCACAGAAACATCCCTCAGAGCAAACCTGCTCACAGGTTGCGTCAGTGCTATGGGCACAGGTTTGGCCACAGTCAGTACCACACAGCTCATAGTGACTGTTGGCTGGACAGTCAATTCCTTAAGTGAGGAAGAAAATAACACTTTAAAAAATCTGAAGATGTGCAACTGCAACGTACCACTCATCCACAGATCTAAAACACTGGTTTACTCACTGCAGGTGGTGTTCTGTCTCCAAGGGTAGATTCGGACATTAGCAGACTGACAGGCACTGATGTACGTTTCGATGGCCCTGCACAGAAGATCTTGGCCTTGATTTCCCGACACACAAACGTCGAACACGCAGTCACTGAAATACGGCGCTGGGTCCACCTGCTCATGGCAGAAGCTGAACGGGCCGTCTGCAGCCCGAATGACCTCACACTGAGCTCTAGCAGGACCCTCATCGGGGCACTGGGGGCAGGAGGAACCACAGCCATCGCTGCAGGTGTAGTTTCCGGGCACTTTCCAAGCTGTTCCAAATTCATGTGGACTGGTGACCATTGCTCCAGATGGAGTGTGGAACTCGTCATTGGGATCGCCATTAAAGTTTCCACATAGTCCACATGTTTGTCCTCTAAAGAAGATAACGAAGAGAAAATAAATCAATCAGTCATGCAAGCACAACAGAAAAGTTATCTGGTGCAACCATAGAAATATTTAAACATTGAAACTGAAATGTATAATGTTAATCATGTAACCCTGGTCCTAGGCAACATTTCAGTGCTGTGGTTATTGCTGACTGTGTGGAAAACGTTCGTTGTTTAACTTATTTTGAGCTCAGGTGATCAGCAGGTACCTGTAATCTGAAGGTACAGAAATAGACACTGTACTCCAGCCATCGTACATGACACTCAGGCCGAAATCAGCACTGACAAATGTTTGAAATCCACTTCCATAGATAGACACACGACTTCCATTCAAAAGAACTGGCAAGTTTTGTGTTATCCCATCTACCTGTGGGACCGGAAATAAACAAAGTTGGAATGACATAAAAGTTTCTTTTACAGGCAGAACACTTGTGGCGGATATTAATAAAGGAATATAAGAATTTCATAGTAGTACACAGTATTATCTGATAACAAACAGTAAAGAATGGTCTCTAGATTTCAGGCTGTCTTCACAAAATTATACAAATCACAAATGATCTGGACATGTTTCAGCTCACCTCCACCGTACCAGTCCTGTCTCTGGACATGTGCACTTGATAGCCCCACACATTTACATAAACGTCAGCGGTGATGGAAACTGGAAGCCCGAACCATGGCTCATTCTTGGCTTCCACAGAAAACTCTTGGAGACCACCAGTGGCGTTGCAAAGTGTTGCCAGGACATAGCGGCAGGTTCCCTGGAAGTCATAGGCCCTACGATCGAAGGTGAAGTAGTGAGGGTCTCCGGAGGCAGAGCAGGTGCCGTGAGGGTTAGGATGGCAGCCAAACTCGCCCTCCACCACGCGACAGGACTCCTGAGGACCGCAGGAGTTGGGGGTACAGTGAACTAGCCCAGTGGTGCCATTACAAGTGCAGAAGCTCTGACATTGTTCGCCGTCCCAGAACTGTTCGCCACCTCGGCGGTAGCGTCCTTCGTGGGAGCATCCACATTCTGTAGGTGGGACACACTGGTTTCCATTGAGGACAAACCCGTTGTCACACTGGCACCCGTCCTGGCACAGTGCATCACAGGAGAAGGGGAACGAGAGGCTGGGGCAGGCCGAAGGGCAAGAGCTTCCACAGAGTTCATAATGGCTGTTTAGTGGGCAGGTTTGCTCTAAAGAAAAACACACAGTTTATTTAATGAAGTTATTATAACTTTGAGATCAAGAACAAGATCACGCCCCCATATAATTCTATTTCCCAACCCTCTCTCTGTTTATCTCAGTTCTCAGCCGAAACCCATGCTTCTTATTTCTGTTCCTCTGCTTCCATGTTTCACTAAACGAACCAGGGTAACAAAGAGATGAAGGTCCCTGAGATGTGGCCCCACCCTGATTCTTCCTCCCTGGGTTCCTCTACCATTTATCATCTATCAGCATATTTTGCAGACCTCATGTCTTCACTTCACTCCTTTTCCTTCCATCCCCTCCAACCTCTTTTTGTCCCATCCCCTCAACAATTTTAATCTTTTAATCTCATTCTTTCAATTCCCTCGATCGTTTTTGTCCCATCCCCTCTGCCAGTCTTTTCAATCCCAGGGGATAAAAACGTGGGCCGCCACCATTTTTGTTGAATCACCTTTGCTCTTTACATCCCATCCCCTCCAACCTCCTTTGATCCCATCGCATCAACCATTATCCTCCCATCCCCTTGACAGTTTTCATTCCATCTCCTCAAACTTCAAATCCACCTGTCAAATCCACCTGTCAAATCCCCTTCAACACTACTTATGCCTCCATCCATTTCCATGTCATGTCCACCAATAAAACCTCTTTCATTAAATTAAGCCATGCTTTTCTTTGCTTACCGCATCCAGTTTCATTCCTCCACTGTCCTAGGGAGACGCCGTTCTGTTGACACATTAGGGCATAATCTCTTAGGACCTCGCATAGAGTTGATGCTGGATCACTGGAACCACCCAGGATGTCCACACAGACGTCCACCTGCTCTAGTGGGTCCACTGTGGCCCAACACGGTTGAAACGGCCCATGCGGTGAGCTGATAATGCCACAGTACTCACTAGAATTGTAATTGGTTGGAGGAGGATTACGATTGGTGTTTTCTACACAGTGTGCCGCTAAGGAGCCATCTCGCCAACTGTCTCCGAACTCCTGAGAGCTGTTGACCAGGACGCCATTGGGTGTAGTGAAGTCATCGTGTGGGAGACCATTGTAATCGCCACAGAGTCCACCGAGAGAACCAGTGTAGACTCCAGGGGCGGTGATCCGAACAAAGTGAGGCCAGACTGTCTGCACAGTTACACCAAAGGAGGTCTGAAGGATGATGCTGTGGATGTTGCTGTGGTAGATGCGGATTCTGTTGGAGCCAGAGATGAACGGAAGTCTTGCCAGCTGACCATTGACCTAAAACAGGAAGAATCAGGAGGATGAGGAGAGCAATTGGGGAATGAGGAAGGTGGGAATGAGAAATAAGGATATTATAATAAGGGCAGGATGAAAAAGAGAGGAAAATAGAGTAAGAGAAAGAGGAGAAGAGCAAAGACATCAACTACAGTTGTTCAATAAAATGGTCTCCTATTCCTGCTGTTCCTGCGAGAGAAAGAGAAACCAGAACACTACGTGGCAGCACTGAGCTGAAATACTTATACATAAAAAAATGTATCCAAACAAAGCCACATTCATTTTAAGGTGTTAATCACACAAGTATTTTATTGGAAACCTTCTCTGATGTCTTGGACTGATTTTTAAATACAGTGCAGATGATATATTTACCTTCACGCTGCTGCTGCTTGACATCTCAATGGAGACTTCTGTTCCCTCTGCCTCAAACTTTATCATTCTGGCAAAACCCTGCTGACCTCTCGGCTCTTTTTCTGCTGTCACCACAAAGTGTGGGTGACTGGACGGTCCCATTACTCTGGAGAGAGTGAGTCGACACGCTCCGGGATACTGGTATGTGAGTCCATCAAACGTATGATAGGACCCCGGGCCTCTTATCCAGCAGGTGGCGTAGCTGTTGGGTGTGCATCCTCTTTCTCCTTCCTCCACACTGCATGTTTCATGTGGCCCACAGCCATGGGATTGGCAAGTCATGATGCCATAACTGCAACTACAGCGCCTCTCACAGTCGTCGCCGAGGATTATGGTTTCTCCAGAGCGGTAGTAGAAACCCTCGAAGCTGCAGCCACACTGATCGTAAGGGACGCAGACCCCACCACTGAGGATGTAGCCTGAATCACAGACGCAGCTTTCCTGATTAGGAAGAGGGCAGTTTTGGGTGGCATTGGGGTTGACACATGTCGGTGGACATCCTGTGCCTGAAGACTCAAAGTGGCTGTTGGCAGGACAAGGAATTTCTGCAAGAAAAAAAAACAAAGAAAAAACAGTGAAACTTGATATTGTGCAGATGAAAATGAAAATATTCTGAATGACTGAGAGACATACCACAGAAGCCAGGGCTCCTCCAGCTCGGTAGCTGGATACCGTTCTGCTGACACTGACTTGCGTACACATTCAGGGCTTGACACAGAATGGGCTGGTACCCTCCTCCTATACACTGATCAAACACACAGCTCTCCACAAAGGTCTGTGGAGGAAGTTGTTGGTGACAAGCAGCAAAAGGTCCATAACTGCTCTGGAGGATACCACAATGGGCGTCATCACTGTACAGAGCTCTTTGACTCTGAGAGCATGAAGCGCAGTCCTGGCCTGCACACTGGGCCTCACAGTCTGGTTCATCATCCAGTGCCTTCCAGCTGTTTGCAAAAACCACATCTGAGCTCACAACCTCACCATCGCGGGTTCTGAAGTCATCTTGAGGGTGATTGTTGAAGTTTCCGCACAGGCCACATGTTGCATTCTGGTAAGTGTAGGGCACACTGATCTGGACGTAGTGGTAAGTGTCGTAAGATACCTCTAAGCCAAAGTCGGTGCTGACAACCACAGAGAAGCCTGACTGGTAAACCTGGACGGTGCCATTGCTCAGAGAGAATGGAGTGGCAGCAAAGTTTCCATTCACCTGTTAGCATGAAAATAATGATTAGAATTAAAAATATGAACAAAACAAACACAGAGGAAAGTGAAAACCCATTCTCTCATGCGAACCTTGGCCTCACCACGACGCCCTTTAACAAGCTCAATGGTTTCATTGTACACTTTCACTCTGACCAGTCGGGTCCAAGAGACACGAGTGCTGCCTCTGTGCTCGTTCTTGCCCTCTATCCTGTAGTAGGGCTGTCCCATGTTGCACTGCTCAGAGAGAACGTAGGTGCAGGTGCCCTGAAAGTGAAACACAGTCCCGTCGAAGGTGTAGTAGTGTGGATCGCCGCTTATGGTGCAGGTGCGCCTTTGCACCGTCTGGCAGGAGTACTGAAAGGAAGTCGGCTGGCAGATCTGGGAGAAAGTGCAGGGCTGGTTGTGACATTGGAGACCAGTGGAAGTGCAGGTACATTTCTGAGAACAGGTGCTGTCGCTCCAGAATGTGTCACCAAGCTGTACAGCTTCACCTTTAAAGAAAATGATAATGAGGCAAGCTCTGTTACTGTTTAAATAAGATGACCTCCTCGGCCTTTTCTGCCAATATTTGGTGTCATTTTTCTGTATCAACGAGAAGGACAGGTGTATGTCCAGAATTTGCATTTTGTATTTTTACTCTAGTGCCCATGGGTTTCGTCATCCTGTTCTGGCCTTACCATTGAAAGTGCAGCCTCTTGATCCGTGGTCCAACCTGAAAGCCCAGCGGCCAGGAAGATTAACGTTGCTGCCGAGACTAAAAGCGGAGTTGTTTCCTGTCGCATTACTGGAGAATGAACCTGGGATGGTGAAATGGTGAGGAGAACTGATTGTGTCATATCCAGCCTGAAAATACAAATGATTTGCTTGTTTACTTTTGAATTTGCAGAGTGGAATGTGTGCATTTTGAATCATATGTTATATATAAAGTATATATAAACTATAACTTTAGGTCAAGGGAACACCTGCAGCCCAGCTTGATCTCAAAGGAGTTGGACCAGTAACGTAACAGCATGTTTTAGTGCAAAGAACAACAAGAACTTTATAAAAATGTTTACACTTAATGAATTTTTTTTGCAATTGCACTTTTTTGCAAGTGCAATTTCAACATTTTGCAGTTATCTGCTGATTATTTCTGGGTCTCAGTGTTGCGTTACATCTGCAACTCTGACTGAAACAGTGCAGCCTACTAGGAAAATAAGGAAATGCAGGTACTTTTATCAAAAAGAATAGCAGTCAACCCTTGATTTCTTTTTCGTTTATTTTGACTATAAAAATGTCAATGACTAAAAGCTGTGGCCCATGTTTTCCAGAAAACCAGGTATTTTCAATACCACCTGGAAGTTATTTACAATTTGCTGCACGCTATAAGAGTATAATAACCTTCTAGGAGAGGTGAAAGTGAAACTACCATCATCAGAATTACTTCATGGATCCCCCAGGGGGAAATTAACTTTTTGTTACAGCAGCTCCTCAAGCTACACTCAGCTACTCAAAGTGTACCGGTCTTCAGAACAAAGAGCAATGTAGGAAATAAGTAAGAATAAGTAGGCAATTATAGTTAGAATACACAGCATGTAAAAAATCTAAGAAATATATCTAAAAATATGTACAAGTACACAGTAAGTGAACATGTGTTCCGAGTTGTTGTTCTATAATAACATTGAATATGGGGTTTTGCAATAAATATATAAGGAAATATGTACAAGTATATGAAAAGAAAGTGAAGATGAGTTATTGCACAATCAGTATAAATATGGGTTATGTGTGTGACACCATATTGGCTGTCAAGTGCAACATCTCAGCTTCAAGAAACTGCTTTAAATAGTCCTAATCATAAGCGTATTTTCCTGGGGAAAATAGGCGTCATCTTGTGACTTTGGAGCCAGAGTCTCATCAGCATGGTCCGAGGGCGGAGCCACAATATCAATGCCCCACCAACACTTCCTCTCTACATCACTCACATTTTCCTTTAAGTAATACCACACTCTGCTGTATGTTGTACATTGTTGGATTATACTCTGAACTTATTTTTAACTTTTCCAACTCTTGGGAACACAACACATCAGTATTATATTAACTTTAAAAAAATATATATCTGACATATATTTGAGTGTTTTATTACGGCCCAAGCCCCGCCTACTAACATGGAGAGGGTGGGGCTTAAGACCTGTACTGCAACGAGTCACCAGGGGGAGCTCTACTTCTTTGGTTTCACTATAGAGGAGCAGTTCCACCTCCATATTTATTTAGTCTATGGTTTTTACCTGCACATGACGAGTTGTTTCGGCTATTGTCCCGTAGTTCATTAACACAAATGAGTACTGGCCACCAGAGATTAACACTGCCTGGACTGTTGTTTGCTGAAAGAAAGAAAGAAAGAAAGAAAGAAAGAAAGACAGAAAGAAAAGGTTTTTGTTGTTTTTATAGTTTATATGATAAAAGATAATTTTTTTCATATTTAAAATGAAATTACTCACTGTTCCAGTGGTTGGAAAGTAGGCCACCTCGTACCATGTTGCTACAAAGACCCACGCAGCGTGAAAGTTCAACCCTGGGAAGTATCCATTAATGTCGGCGGTAGCTTGTTGGAGAACACTGCCACTGGTGTACTGGTTATAGTAGATATGACCATTGCCTCTGTTGTCCAAATCTGTCCAGAAGGGAGCGATGATGTCTATTGATCCATGAATTGGAAACAGCTGAGGTGTGAAGCTGCCCCACGGGTTGTTAAAGGTCAGGTGTCCGTTGTGATTGACCTGGGAAAATAAAAATAGGCTCTTATTGTGGAAGAGATTTGCAGATTTGAAAAATCCTGCACAATGTATAAAAACTTTAACAATAAAAAAATAAATAATTTTTACATACATAAATCACATTGTAGGACTGTCCAAAATACACAAACGTTCGTTCCAAGGTAATTGGAGGAGAACTTCCATCATCTGATCGAGAGCTTTCTGTTCCTTCGATTGGGTAGAGGGGGCCTGGAAAGGACAAAAGCTGTTTTAACATTTCTAGATCACCACACGAAACTATTAACATCCGTTGTTATTACATTACAGCATTTTTAGGTGAGCAAAAGTAATGAAACGTGACTGACAGGTGTTTCTTGTTGACCAGGTGTTGCCTTTAAGGTTGATCGTTCAAACATTAAATAGCTCTGCATGACTAGTCTACTTTTTGGCCTGAGTTTAAACCTATAAATTAGGCATTTCTTGTTAAAGAGGACAAACCAACATGAAGGCCAGAGAGCTGTTTATGGGAGAAAAGGCAAACAATTTTCAACCTGAGAAAATAAGGAAAATCAGTCAGAGTCATTGGACAAACATTGGGCATGAGCACAACAATGTGGAATGTCCTGAATAAGAAAGAAACTACTGGTGTACTGAGAAACAGACGTCAAACAGGTCGGCCAAGGAAAACAACTGTAGTTCATAGAAACATTGTGAGAGCTGTAAAGAAAAACTCCAAAACATCAGTAAGTGACATCACCAATGACCTCCACAGAGCAGGGGTGAAGGTATCACAGTCCACTGTTGGAAGAAGACTCAGAGCAGAAATATCGAGGCCATAGCAAAAGATGCAAACCACTCATCAGTAGTAAGAATCAGAGGCCAGAAGGAAATTTGCAAAGAAGTACAGAGATGAGCCACAGTAGTTCTGGAACACAATCTTATGAACTGATGAAACCAAGATTAATCTCTACCAAAGTGATGGAAAGAAAAGTGTGGAGAAAGAAAGGAACCACTTATGAACCGAAGCATAAGCTCATCTGTGAAGCATGGTGGAGGTAATGTCATGTCTTGGGCGCTTCTGGAACAGGTTCATTAGTATTTATTGATGATGTAACTGATGCTGGTAACAGCAGAATGAATTACGAAGTGTACAGAAACATTTTGTCTGCCAATTTACAGAGAAATGCATCCAAACTAACCGGGAGGAATTTTATCCTGCAGCAGGACAATGACCCAAAGCACACTGCCAACAAAACAAAGGACTTCATCAGGGAGAAAAAGGGGAAGGTTTTGGCCAAGTCAATCAACTGACCTTAACCCAACTGAGCAGCATTTCACCTCCTGAAGAGGAGACTGAAGGGAGAAACCCCCCGAGACAAACAAGAACTGAAAGAAGCTGCGGTAAAGCCTGGAATAGTATCACAAATGAAGAATGCAACAGTTTGGTGATGTCGACGGGTCACAGGCTTGAGGCAGTCATCGCAAGCAAGGGTTATGCCACCAAATATTAAATGTTATTTACTTTGAAATTATTTGTTCCATTACTTTTGCTCACATACAAATGCTGTGGTGTAATGCAAACAGTGATATATCCTAAGCTGTTTATTTAGATGAAATAAAAGCTGACATTCTGAACTCTTGTCTCAAACTATTTTGATCTTAAACCCAAATGTCTTCAGTGAAAAACAAAAACAAGGGAATTTGCCTTGCTGTTCAAATGCTTTTGGAGGGGACTGTATGTGCAGTGGAGAGTTTCGTAATCCTAAGTATCTGGATTCAAAGAATTTAAAAGAACTTCACCTTACCTGAAACCTGAGGAGTCACTCCACCTATAAGACATAAAATCACACAATTAATTAGCATTAAAATTAGAGAAAAAACTGAGATCAGTGAATCAAATGTATTCATTAGATTTCGTCTTAATCAAATTCTTACTGATCATCAGCAAAAGAAGCACAGGCAGCAGGATCTGACTTGCCATTCTTCAAAGCTCAAATCTCAAACCTGCAAACATAAAAAATAAAAAGAGGGTTAAATGCATGTCGATCTGAATACTAATGACCACAAATGCAATATTCGTTGGAACTAGAAGAAAACGTTGCTGTCTTAAAAATAATAATGGATTAAATTAAATGTACCTTCTCACATGGGCTTCTTCCTTAGTTTTGTCTTAATCTCAAGTGAAACTGGAGACAGTCACACAGACTTTATATAGTGAAGAGGCTGGCACAGGTCCATGATGTTTTATCAGGTGAGGCGTGTCACACCTTAAAATCTACTGTTTCCTCGTGATTGTACTCATTCTTTAGGCTTAAACAATAATAAGGATTATATGAGTCACTGTGACCAGCAAGAGTTAAAAAATTCTTTTTATAAAACAATGGGCCTCATGCAAGAACTATTCTTACTCAGAAATGTGATTCTAAGTGTTTCTTACGAACGATTTAGGGGAACTTTTTATTCTTTTTTTGTATTTAGAATTTTCTTTTGAGCACAATTTACGAGTGGTCCAGACGTTAAGAGTCACATGAAATTAGTCTAGTTAGTTATTCTAGTTAATTAGTTGTTGAATCTGACGGGATATGTTCGTACAAACACAACATAAGAATAATTTAGGATAACAGTACGAATCTCGCATGAAGCCAAATGTTGGCAACCTGGGTGGAAAACTAATGTTTACTGCTGTGGATTTATGTATTGATTTGTTCTCAGTAAAATAGACCTTTTTAAATGACTTTTCACAGCAGCCTACTAAACCTGTCCTGTTTCCTGTTATAAAACACAGGTTCAAAAAACAATACAAAATAAATAAATAAATCCTCTCACGCACCCTGAGACCCATAGGCTGCATGTTTTTAGCTTCATCTTCTGCTAGAACTGTAAACTCCCAGTCTAGTTCAGCAGGTGTTTCATTCACCTGTAACAGGTTTTTCCTCACGGTGCAGATTTCTTTTAACTCGCTGCAGTTCTCGTCACATTGGCCTCGTCACTATTAGTCTTCTGACTGATTAAAAGCTGGCTAGTAACAATATGCCTGCAGGTGGAATAAATAAACTCAAATGATACAGCTCTTCACAAACTTTCTTGGGGAAACACTTAAAATGAACAAACTTTAGTGCTGGAAGTATTCAGGGTTTGGTTTGGTTTCCACTCAACACCCATCACTGCAGCGTTGCTCAACTTTTAAGGTTCAATTAAGTTTAAGGTCAAAAGTGGCCGCCAGAGTGGCCAGTCTGGCTTGCAGGATCAATTTGTAAAATGCAAATTGAAGAAATTAACTGCAGTGACTGCTATCCTTAGGGTTCACACAGATTTATTAAGTAAACAAACACTGAGACCTACACTCACCGCCCACTTTATTAGGTACACCTTTCTGGTGAAAGGTTGGACCCCCTTTTTCCTTCACAACTGACTTAATTCTTCGTAGCATACTTTCAAGTCCAAGATTATGGTCCATATGACATAATAACATCACACAGTCCCGCAGATTGTTGACTGCACATCTATGATGAACTCCATTCTACCCACCAAAGGTTCCTCTATCTATTGGATTGAGATCTGGTGACTGTGGAGGCCGTTGGAGTACAGTGAACTCATCATTATGTTCCAGAAACCAGTTTGAGATGATATGAGCTTTGTGACATGGTGCATTATCCTGCTGGAAGTAGCCATCAGAAGATGGTTCACTGTGGTCATAAAGGGATGGACATGGTCAGCAACAATACTCAGGTAGGCTGTGGCATTTAAACCATGTTCAGTTTGTACTAAGGGGCCCAAAGTGTGCCAAGAAAATATCCCCCCCATCATTACACCACCACCACCAGCCTGAACCGTTGATACAAGGCAGGATGGATCCATGCTTTCATGTTGTTTAAATTCTGACCCTGCCATCTGAATGTAGCAGCTGAAATCGAGACTCGTCAGACCAGGCAACATTTTTCCAATCTTCTATTGTCCAGTGTTGTTGAGCCTTTGTGAACTCTCAGTTTCCTGTTCTTAGCTGACAGGAGTGGCCCCCGGTGTGGTCTTCTGCTGCTGTAGCCCATCTTCTTCAAGGTTGGACGTGTTGTGCGTTCAGAGATGGTATTCTACATTCCTTGGTTGGAACCAGTGGTTATTTGAGTTACTGTTGCCTTTCTATCATCTCCGACCAGTCTGCCCATTCTCCTCTGACCTCTCACATCAACAACTGCTGCTCACTGGATATTTTCTCTTTTTGGACCATTCTCTGTTAAACCCCAGAGATGGCTGTGCATGAAAATCCCAGTAGATCAGCAGTTTCTGAAACACTCAGACCATCAACCAGACCACGTTCAAAGTCACTTAAATACACTTTTTTCCTCATTCTGATGCTCAGTTTGAACTTCAGCAAGTTCTCTTGATCTCCTCTACATGAATAAATGCACTGAATTGCAGCCATGTGATTGACTGATTAGCTATTTGTGTTAACAAGCTTAACCTAATTAAGTGACTAGTAAGTGTTTGATTTCTCTGAGCGAGTCGGACTGACAGGACTCCACCCTCGTACCACATAAAAGTGACTGTAAAAGTATTTATCTCATATCATCTTGTAGTTTATTTGTTCTGTTCCAGCCAAGCCTTTTGTAAACTAGATTAAGAATATTAACCCATCTTAAACAAAAAAGGAAAAACTTTATCATCATCATGAGTTTTATTACTCAAGAAAAACATCATCTGCTAGAATGAGAGCATTGTTAGAAAACAAAAGTCTATTGCATCACCACCTCAATCCCGAGAAAGGTGCGGTTGATACTTTAGATTTTTTTATGCATCACTTGCACGTGAAAATGTCTTCAGTGTTTTGTTTTGTCAGCAGGTGTTTTATCAGATGCCACTCCCTGCACTTCAGGACAGAATGGTCAGATAGATAGATAGATAGATAGATAGATAGATAGATAGATAGATAGATAGATAGATAGATAGATAGATAGATAGATAGATAGATAGATAGAGTTTGTTTTTATGTTTGCGTGCAGTTACTGGCACTGACACTAGAACCACAATAATCTCAGATCTGTGTGTGAAGGATTAACCGGGCTCTGTTTGCAGAAACTGAATCTAGTGTTCACTGATTTGATTGTGTTGTGTAATAATTACCTGTCACTGTATATCGTTGCTCCTGCATATCCAGGGAGCAGGTCCTCTTCCTCATTTCCTAGTTGGTGCCCTGAATGCATCAAAGCTGAGTCCATTGTCCCTTTCTTTGATGTTTGCAGAGTTATTCACGTTTCCATGTTGTGCAGGATTCTGTTCAGCAAATCATATGTTTCTATATAAACACCATTGCCCATGACGATGGAGTTATTTTGTTTTCACACACGCTCCTCTTCTCATCATTATTTATGCACAACGGTTAAAAGTCTGGCGTTCTCTTGCTTTTCCTGTAAGGGAAATCTGAGATGTTGCGAAGTGATATATGAGAATAGTTTTATTTACTTCCTTACTGTTAATCAGCCCTGAGGCAGTAATTCCAGGAACAACACAACCTGTGCTCTGTTGATTCCAGGAGACGTGACAGGTTAAGTCTTACTCTATGAAACAAAATTAAATGACATTTATACAATTTTCATTTTCAACTTGATGACAGAGTTGTTGAAAAGCTGAATAATTTGAATGAACACTTTTTGACTTGTTCTCTCAACTGTTGTTGTGCACAGGTCTCGACATTCTGGTTTTTAAGTGTCAGGTACATGTGCGTTTGTGTTTTCTTTTCAGCCTATTGTCAGCAGATGTAATCCGTGTCAAGTTCAGGTTGAATACATATTTTTGAGGGTTCAGTGCAGCGTGTTTCCTTTTAAAGATCAGCACATAAACGCAACAAAGGCTGAGTCAGACAGAACTCTTCCTGCTATCATTCTTTCATTATTGTTTTCACGCACGCACTGAGCAATGATGGTAGCAACAGCAGACTTCATGATAAAAGATTAAAAAATGAAATTATTATGAGACAGATTGTGGAGAATTAAATGTTTTTTATGAGAACACAATTTACGGTTTCTTTTTTTTAACTTCCAATCATACTTAAGTCCAATAAACCTTTTTGTTTTTCTACAAGTTGTATGACCCAAACACGGATCAGTTTGATAAATTCAAAACTTTGCATTCATTGGTATCATCTTAAAACCATCCAACACTGTTCGCCATGGGTGTCAAATACATGTCAAAGTCCAGAACATAAGACACTGCATTCAAGATGGACCACTCAGTGGATGTGATTTGCCTTGAAAGTTTGAAGTGTTGTATCAGATTGTGCGTTGTTACATTATAGATAGATTGGACGTTAAAGAGACAAACGGATAAATCAGTTATGTAGTTAGATGGATTTTGAATCTGTGCGTCTCAGGTGAAAAATGACGTCAGTCTAAACTTGCAGAGCACATCCCGTAAATGTAGCAGCACCATTTAAATATTTCATAACACTATCTTACGGTAAACCAACCATACATTAGTCAGAGCAACTGTCAATCACATGTACCTTTGCATTCTACAGTTCTGTTTTTATTGGAGTCTGAGTTAGGACAAATGATTTACGACATATAAACCACCCTGTCACGAAACAGCATCGCATTTAGTACTTAAGAGTCTATGACGCTACTAAATCATGATACCACTGTAACATAAACACTGGTGTAAATACATGAAGTTTGATAGAGTGTAGTAGGTTACTGATGCAAAGCAGTGTGAGGCATGTGGTACACTGGAAACGCCACGGTGTTATGATAATGAGACATTATAGATGACTAGACAGAGAACAAAGAGAAATGCAGGGACCTACTTGCCACTTTATTTGGTAGACCTGTTCAATTGCTGGTTAACACACTCCTGTGAGCTAAGAACAGGAAACTGAGACTACGGTTCACAAAGGCTCACCAACACTGGACAATAGAAGACTGGAAAAACGTTGCCTGGTCTGACGAGTCTCGATTTCAGCTGCTACATTCAGATGTCAGGGTCAGAATCTAAACAACATGAAGGCATGGATCCATCCTGCCTTGTATCAATGTTTCAGGCTGGTGGTGGTGATGTGATGGTGTGGGGGTCATGGTTTAAATGCCACAGCCTACCTGAGTGTTGTTGCTGACCATGTCCATTCCTTTATGACCACAGTGAACCATCTTCTGACGGCTACTTCCAGCAGGATAATGCACCATGTCACAAAGCTCATATCATCTCAAACTGGTTTCTGGAACATGACGATGAGTTCACTGTTCTCCAATGGCCTCCACAGTCACCAGATCTCAATCCAATAGAGGAACCTTTGGGATGTGGTGGAACGGGAGATTCTCATCATAGATGTGCAGCCGACAAATCTGCAGCAACTGTGTGATGCTATCATGTGAATATGGACCAAAACCTCAGAGAAATGTTGCCAACACCTTGTCGACCATGCACCTTAGATCCATGTGGATCTAAGGTGCATGGTCTCAAGCAAAGCCCACAGATTATACTTGGCCCTGTTCCCCACCACCTTTTGTGGTGTGACCCATTGGGACTTGGGTACTTACATTCCATACTGGGTACAGATGTTCCTGTACCCTATCCCGGCCTCTCCATGTACTATTGTTACTCAACTATTGTCCTCATTCCCAAGAGATGCCCGATACCAAAGCCTTCATCATCGACACTATCCACAAACACCTGGAGCCTCCCAACACCTCCACCAGACTCATGTTTGCAGACTTCTCCTCGGCCTTTAACACTCTGTAACCGCACATCCTGGCAGAGAGACTCCACCAGAACTTCAACATGAGCAGCCAGCTCATCCTCTGGATCCTGGATTTTCTGACCAACTGAACCCAGCGAGTCAACAATAACCTGTCTGATCTCCTCTTCACCTCCACTTGCTCCCCACAAGGCTGTGTGCTTTCTCCGCTGCTCTTCATTCTGTACACTGACGAGTACAGATCAACGCACCACAGCTGTCACCTGGTGAAGTTTGCTGACGACACAGTTCTCCTGTCCCTCCTGTCCGGTTCCTCCCTCCACCGTGGACCCGGTCTGCAGCAGTTCGTAGAGTGGTGTGACTCTTCCTGCCTGGAGCTGAATGTCAGCAAAACTAAGGAGATGGTGGAGACCTTCTCCAGCAGCCAAAGGGAACTGGCGGCAGCTGTCACCACTATGATCCCTGGTTCTCCGGTCGAGACATTTGAGGAATACAGATACCTGGGAACCATCCTGGACTGCCAACTGAGGTTCTGTTCCAACACAGAAGGGATCCTGAGGAAGTGCCACCAGAGGATGTGCTTGCTAAGGAAACTGAACTCTTTTTCTGTTAGTAAGAACATCTTGCTGTCATTCTATTACACATTCATTGAAAGTGTTTTCGCTTTCTCCGTAAGCTGCTGGTATCACTCCACCAGAATTGGTATCCGGAAAATTGGTACCCTGTATTGCTGACTGAAGGTTTAGGGTTCAGGGTTCAGGCCCATGCAGAACAGCAATGGTGATAGCGCACTTGATGTTGGCAGTTTGCGCATCTAGGGTTGATGCTGCTTAGGTTGATTGACAATTTGTTGTACCGGGGATCTGTTGGAGCCACTTTCCCTGTTTGTGGATTGCTGAGTGCTCCTACCACCACGGGGCCCACGCTCAACCTTAACCTTCCACATCTGTTCCAGCTGCTCTTTCAACCCTGGGTACTTCTCAGCCTTTTGGTGTTCTTTCTTTCTGATCTTCTTTCTATCACCACCACCTTCTTCAGCTCTCTCACCATATACATGTATGTGTGTGTTTGTGACTGTGTGTGTATGTATGTATTCTATATAGATATTATTGCATAGTGCAATCAAATTTGATATAATTACATGTCTTCTTGTATATCTTTATATATTTTTTATCTATCTATCTATCTATCTATCTATCTATCTATCTATCTATCTATCTATCTATCTATCTATCTATCTATCTATCTATCTATCTATCTATCTATCTATCTATCTATCTATCTATCTATCTATCTATCAAGATGTCATGCTGCCCTCTGTTGTTACAAAAGAAAACTACCATGACTGCTTAATCTCCAGCAACTAGCAGGTAGATCTGGTTGGATAAAGAAAGTGTTCTGGTTTATTTTGTAACATCTAAAAAAAATGTTGTCGTCCACACTAGAGTGGAAGTCATCTCTGAACAGAAGAACGTGAAGCTGGATGTGATGTACAATTTTTAACTTTTAATATATAGGTGACATATGTTGTAAACAATATAT
Source organism: Mugil cephalus (assembly GCF_022458985.1). Classification (NCBI taxonomy): domain Eukaryota; kingdom Metazoa; phylum Chordata; class Actinopteri; order Mugiliformes; family Mugilidae; genus Mugil; species Mugil cephalus. The sequence goes on along the minus strand of NC_061785.1, from coordinate 2,557,890 downwards.
TTAGTTGATTTTGATGATAAAACAGTGATACACTTAAAACAAAAGTTCACCCCACACCTCGTTTACAGCGAAGGATCATTTCATCTTTCTACCAAATAACAATAAGTTAATAAGAAATAATAAGTTAAGAATGTCATGTTTGTGGTGAGGACAAAGAAGAAGGTAGAACCAGGAAGCAACATTAGTTTAATAGAACCTCAAAACCTAGAACTTAAGAGAGGTAAAACAAAAGCTTAAAATTTGAATTTACTCCAAGAATGTCTTAAAATAAACCTTTTTATCATTTCTCGTTATATTTATTATGATTCAGTTAAGATTTGTGATTATTGCAAGAGTTCACAGATTTATCTTAAAGTTCAGATCATTGACACCTTTGATTATTGATTCATTTTAACCTTAATTTTGTTTAATTAACTGTGTGTTAGTGTGTGGACCATGTCTGGTTTCTAGATCAGAGTCTTAGTCGTCAACAAACTGATGATCAGAGTCAGAGTCGCTGTCAGATGACAGGAGGCAGCACTAGACATCTGGATTTCTGAAAGAACAAGAAGCAAAGTTATGTTTACTGGGAAGAAGAAGGAGGAGGATGAAGACGGAAGGAGAAAGAGATGAAAAAGGATGAGAAGTAGATGGAGGAGGAGGAAAAGAAGGAAGATTAATAAAATGGGCTGCTTTACCTCTCCTGTTCCTGCTGAGTGGACTCATAACCAGGGGTCCTAGTGAGATGGCTGCGGTGTTTTCGGGGGTCACGTCCCTCCTGACCCGCCCATGGTAACCAGGGTAACAGTGCTGCAGGAAAAAAAGAAATAAAAACACTTTTATCGAAAGCATTTTAACCGTTTCCTTTGTCTGTTGGTTCAACGGGTCATCTGTGACCGCAATGCATTGTGGACTTAAGGAGCAATTACAAAGTCTGTTTATGTCCCGCAACGCTGCACTGCAACAAGTTTTCTTGTTGTCCTTTTAGCATGTTAACATTAATGCTAGCGATATAAAATGGTACGGTGAGTCTGAAGGAGCGGCTCTTCTCTTCAGCTCAGACAACAAACAGCTGCGTTCAACCATATTTGACTATTTAACGATTTTAGAGTCCAACCGACAAAAATAACGCTCTGTTCTCCGGTGGCTCCAGGAGACACTTTTGGTAAAATGACACCGAAAAACTCGCCGTTGTTGGAGTTACCATGAGCCGAACATAACGAGACATTCCGTTCTTACAGATAAGACTACCGATATGAACGGTTCAATGTGCTGCTCCGTTAAATTTAACTGCGATCGTTAAAGTGGTAGAACTGTGAATGGAGTGCCAATGTAAACAAAACCATGAAAATGGCGCTTTTTGCCCATAATGCATTGCACGATCACGTGGCCATTCGAACCCTATTAGTCAGTAGGACAAATCGTTATGTAAAGTCTCAATTCTTTTTCCATTTTAGGTTTTTAAGGTTTTATCTATTTATTTATTAAATATATTTTTCCATTTATTTATTTATTGACTGATTTTTATTATTACCATTGATCTTATTTTGTGATCGATTATTATCATCGTTTCCTTGGCTTGTTTGTTCATTTGATTCGTTGATTGAGTGTGGGATGCTTGTGGAAAATCTACAAATTAATTATTGCCCTTTTGGGATAAGTTCTCTGAATCAAACGTACAGCCGTGCAGTTGTTGTTCCTGAGGAGACACAGGTGGACGTTACAGTGCAGGTAGATGGTGGTGAAGTTGGTGAAGGTGAACATCTTGAAGGAGAAGCGGGCTGTGGTGGAGATGCCGTTCTGAATCAGCTCCACTGTCCCGTCTGCTGGGTTAGGACACCTGGAAGACAGAGACATCAGGGTTACAACTAATTCCCAGAGAAGTAGGCTGGATCGTGGATGAGGAGGAAGGAGCTCCTTTACTCTGCAGAGATGAGATCCCAGCGCACAGGGTGGTCTGCATTGTTGACTGGCGTGGCCCAGCAGGAGTCCAGGACGGTGGAGATCTGCTGCGGGTCGACCCCGTCCGTCCGCACCTCCACGTACAACCTCTGGTCCACCTCCACGTCGATGTTGTTGCTACTATTCGCCAGAGAGAAGAGGAAATCGGCGTCCTGGTACGGGATCATTCTGATGCGATAGGTTCCCTGGCCGGAAGGAAGCTTCTTGCTCACAATGCTGCAAGAAAACAACACATACAGGGATCACAAGACATCTTACAGCCTTTTACCATTACCTGGCCTGAGGGCTGCAGAGTGTTGATATTTTTCAAGAGATTCAAGATCAGTTAATTGATCCCTGAAGGGAAATTATTTTGTCCAACAGTCACAAGATAATTAATAATAATAATACAAAAACATATATGAACAAGACATAGTGTGTGGGTGTTTGTCTGTGTGTGATGGAGGACAGGGAACAGGTGAGATTATTGTATACGGCACTTTGTGTTACTTTTTGTATGAAAAGTGCTTTACACATGAAGTCAGATTAATTGATTGATCTGTTAGAAAATGTTGAGCTGGAAACACGTGAAGCATTCATGTTTCCTCTAAATTTAATCTATAGTTTAGGGGCACAGGTGTAAAACATATGGCCTGGGAGCAGCATGAATTTGCAAAGTGCAACAATTGCATAGAAGACTGCAACTTTTCAATGAAGATAACTCATATTTCAAATTTATCCACTGCTTAAGTCAGAGACCCAGAACTTAACAGCAGACAGACATGTCTGTGACTTGTTCTTCTTTGCACTAAAACAAATGTCATGACTTCAGGTTGTTATTCTAATATCTGATACCCTTATAACGGGCTGAATGTGGCCCCTGAACTAAAATGAGTTTCAGTTATTAAGGTTCTCTAAGGTTCTCCTAGATGCACATCTAATTTTGAAATAAATAAACCGCTCCACCACATCGATCACAGTACTTCCTACATTTCCCATGAACACTGCCCTGATGCTGCTTAATGACGTGTCAGACGCCCATTGGCTGCGCGCAGGCACGCGACAGTCTGCAGCGCAACCAGCGCGAGAAACCATGGAAACGGACAGAGTGTCCGCATAGAAAACACTAAAGAAGAAGAAATAGAAGGAGCGGACACGGAGTGAGAGGAGGGAGCAGACAGGGACGTAGAGGTGAGTAGGAAGGGGACACGTTCCTACAAATATCCAGCTATTACTGGGTCGTCACTACCAATAAAAGAAATGTTTAGTTAATAATTATGGGACACAAAGGGTGAACGGCCGGTCTCTGCTAGAAGCCCCGCCTCTAACCTAAATATCGCTCTCTGATTGGCTCGCCCGGTTTCCCGCTAACATGTGATTGGTCGTCCATCTCGACAAGAGGCGCCAGGACATTTATCTACAACTGTAAGTTATCAAAATGTTTTTGTTTTTGTTTTTTTAGCCTTTGTTCTGTCGACAGCTAGACGGATTTTAATATCAGTGGCATCATTTCTATTTATATTTATATGCGTTCCTGTTTGTGTGTGTCCTTTTTTTTTTTAACATAAGAAACTTCTTTTGGAGTCAAAGTATTAGCTACTTCAATGTTATATAACTGTAGAGGCTCAATAATACAGATATTAAATTAAAAAATATATATATTTAAAAGAGATAACAAAAAAGTTAGTATTTTCATGTATTTATGTGGAAGAGAGCAACTGTTTGAATGAGCACCTAGGATCTGAGGTTTTGTTGTATTTCCCCCCACAATTTTTAGGGAGTAAATTACACATAATAATTGTGTGAAAGTAAAAGCTTTTTTTTTTTTTCCCCACTGAGGCAATAACTGTACCACCATCTGTTCATATGTCATGTATCAACATAGTGGTAATGTAACGATAATCTGAATAAGAACCAGTGGACAATAATCTGCTTGTTCAAATGTTCAAATGTTTTTTTTTTCATTTATAGCTCTAGGGTATTCAGGAGTGCTGCCTCCACCAATGTTAAAATCAAATCTACTCCCTAGATTGTAAAAGAGAGGAGGGAGCTAGTTAAACAGTAAAGTAAAGTAAAAAGTGAATTCCATACGCGTCCGTAAAATTAGTATTCATTGGTTCATGGCTTAGGTGGCAATACTAAAAATAATGAATTGATCAAATAAAATGTGCAGAGAGGACGAGGTTATTCACCTTTCTATGGGGTTGATGGCCACAGACATGGAAACAGCCTGATTCAGAGGGTATTCACAGCAGAAACGCAGACTGATGCTCCTCTCGCGGCTGATGAGGCCCTCGTGAGGATCCACTTGACCCAGAATGTCGTTCTCGTATATGAAATGGGTTCCATTGCTCTGAAAAAAGGAAAATTTAAAGGGTGTTAGTCAGGGGAGTAATTTTAGTTCAGGGGCCACGTACGGCCCTATAGGATCTCTAGGAGACCGCAGCAGTAAGATAATAACATAATCTGTAAGAAATGATAAAACAACTCTGACTACAACAGTGCAACCTAGTGGACATATTGGGAATAGCGGTTACTTTTATAGAAAATATGCAGTCAATGTCTTCCAAGATCATTTTGCACAATGCCCCACAATCCATACACACTGACAATCCAGAGAAAGGTTATGGCATGGCTTTAAATGATTTTGTTAAATGGTGCAATGACTACTTCTTGGATCTTAATGGCACAAAAACTAAGGAGTTGATCATTGATTTCAGAAAAGGTAGTGCAGAGCCAAAAATCAGCCAGATACATGGTGAATCGGTCCAAATTGTTGAAACCTATCAATACTACGGCTGCAACAAAGGATCAGGAAAACACGGAGGAAATTCCACCGTTTCCCCAGTGAACAAAAACAGAGAAAGTTATGGAGCAGAAGATTAAAAGGAAGAACTTGACGTCAACTGATTTCTCCCTATTATGCGATGAGGTAAATGTCAATATCTCTCTTTGATGTTTGTTAAGGTTTTATATAGAAAAATAAAGTGATACCATCATTAATGCTAACCTTGATCTAAAAAACACCCAACACCGCTTTAGAAATGAATAAAGTTTGAAGTTAGCCTAGCCTTATGCTAGCCTTATGCTAGCTAGTTATCTAGGCTAAAGGCTTAGAAAAATAGCAGCTAGCGTCATATATACTGTGAAACCCATGTGTGCATGTTATTTATGTCCATGTAGGTAGGCACATTTAACTGACACATAATTTTACGTTATTATGTTATTATTGCTAGCATGCTAATGCTATAACGATAATCCTAAGTAACAGTGAGACTAATTTAATTTTCACTACGTCTGAGTAATTTCAACCTTTTAAACATAGCTCCAGACTGATGAGGTGATTGGGCTACAAAGCATTTTACAGGCTCATTTAAGATATTTAAAGTAGACGCTGGGATATTTAAGTGAGGACCTTTTACACTTTGACAGACATTGGCAATAAAATTCATAGGCCCGTTAATGGTGAAAATAAGACATATATTTCAACGTAGCCCATCAGCTCAAACATGGCGCCCATGATTTGTGCTGGCCAGACTTTCTCTAATATACGGCCCTTGAGGAAGAGACCTTGCTAACTCTTCTATCACTTCAGTTATCAGACTCATGAATGTCAGGTGTAATTAGTAGGTTGTGCTTTGTTTTTGTGTCATTTTTTTTTCATTTTCATTATTCATTCTTTTCCTTGTTTAAGAACTTTTTGCATATTTTGAGTATTGCATATATTGAGTGTAAGATTTGCATGTCTAACAAATGATGGTTTTAATGATTGTTTTATTGTGCTAGGAGCTGCCAGCATAGGATAAATAAAATTTTTTGAACTAAACTGAACTGATTCAGTCTGCACTGATGCTGTGACAGTCTATAGAGCGTACCCTGAGAGTTGTCCCACAGAGCTGGTCCTCGTTGTCAAATTGGAAAACCAGGCGCCCGTCATCGAGCGTCCCTTTGCACGAGTCGTCCCGCAGATGGAGGACACTAGAGTGGAAGCCGGCTTCAAACAGTTGGCAGCGAGACACAGACATTGTGCCTGAACTGCTGACACATGAGATCGAAGAGTCTGAAAGAAAGTCGAGAAAGAGTTTGTACTCAAACAATGCCGGCTACGCTGCAAATTAAATAGAGGATTTTAAGGAGATTCGTCCTCACCATAACTGTCATTGTTGCGCCGATGATGGTTCTCGTCGCAGAAGCAGCCATAGACGCCGTCCTTCTCGCCACACCACTCAAACTCGGTGCAGTTCTGATTATCACAGGGATCTGAGTCAGCATCAGCTGCAGAAAGAGTGAGATAAAAACAAAGGAAGAAGAAAATGTTGACTTCTTTTGTTGTCTTCTTCTTAATCTCGTACTTTCATTAGGGCCAGTGTAAACATACCACAATGCAAAGCAGAGCGCCACTCTGGGATGTCCAACCCCAAAACAGAGCAAGTTCTCTCATAGGCAGCGATGGCGGAACACAGCATGCCGTTGGCTGGAGTGTACAAGCAGAGGTCGTAGACACAGGAGCTGAAGAAGGGCTGAGGGTCGGAGTGCAGGTGACAGGCACTGAACGGGCCACTGGTGTTGGTGATGACGCTGCAGAGTTCTGAGTATTCTTCAATAAAGGTACAGTCACTCAAACCACCACCTCTCTCATCGGTTGATCCACATCTAGGAACAGATATCACACATTTGATAGTGGGACTGAACTGGGGCAAAAAAAAAAATGCTAATTGCTCTTTTGCCAGTAAAATGTTAAAGTACAGGATGGGTAAGCCAATTCTGTGTTATAAGTTAAATATGTGCTGGTTACCAATTTATTTTTATTATTTATTTTGACTATTTTTATTATTTATTTTAACTATAAAAAGGTCAGAATATCTTAAACCTTCAGTATCTGGCAGTTATTTACAATTTACTGCATCTTATAATAATGTAGTGACCTTCTAGGAGAAGCACAAGTGCAATTACCGAAAGTACAATGTCTCAAATTTTAGAAACCTTTTGAATGTTTCCGGTAGCCTGAACTGTAATTACTTTAATCTAAAGTGCACTAGTGCAAACGTAGAGTCTGCATCATGTTTCAAAGGTGGACGTCACTTGTGTGTAGGATATCCCAGCTCACCCCGGGTGGCTTGTGGATGCCTTCCAACCATCTCCAAAGTCGTCATCATCTTGTGCCAGCGTGCCATTGGGCAGGAGTTTGTCATCATGAGAGTCACTGTTCAAGTTTCCGCACATCCCAACGACTCTGTTTGCACGGTTTTGACCCACTCTGACCAACAAGGTGCTCCGGCCGTCAAACTGGACTTTTAGGTCAGAGGCGTCAACCACTATGTAGCTTCCCTGCGCCGTCACCTGAGCTAATGTCCCTGCTGCGATGGGAAGAGACGCCTCCATGCCGTTCACCTGAGAAGATAGACAGGAAGTTAAACAGAGTAACTGCAGTTGCAGTCACCACACGTGTGCAGAGTTGGGACAAGCATCCTTTTTCTTTTCAGCCTCTAGGAGTAAAGGTCAGTGATCAGTATTACCCTCTCTCTGACCCCTCGGGGTTTCACCCAAAAGTCATTCTGACGTTTCATGCTCAGTGTGAAAAGGAATGAAATCTACTGTAGAAGGTAAGTATGAAACTACAACATGTGAAATCACCAATGAAACATATAAAATAACTCAACCCAATGCAATGACAATTTATAGCATCCTAAAACACATTTGTGTTACCTGTTTTTTGTTTAAAAAAGACAAAAAGACTCAAACACCATCCCCGAGACTAAAAATATTTTTACGATCTCTGCAAAAAAGATGAGAGGTCTTCATTGAGACTAGGAGAGGGGTTGTATCACTTCCATGCTGTGCTTTTAGGAAGTGTTAGAAACCTTTGGGATAGTTCAACTTTCCAGCCCTAGTTGCATATCTACACTCGACTACCCTATCTCTCCCCCTTTTGGTAAGGCCAACATAGAAATGTAAAGGTTTGTTCACCTTGAAACTAAAAAAGAGTTTACCTTTACTCGTCTGTTGGGTCCAATCCTGACGTACACGTCCTCTGGTTGGTTTGAGAGGTAAATATCCACCGCTGACACAAAGGACACACGGTTGTTTCCACGGTGATTGTTGGTGGCGATTACCCGAAATTGGGTTTCATTGGTCCCATGGCTCACGCTCTCGGTGATGGTGTAGGAGCACGTTCCCTGGAAATGAGCCAGCGCTCCATCGAAGGTGAGGTAGTGTGGGTCTCCCCACACGGTACAAGTGGACATAGTGTCAAAACAGCCCAGCTGGCCATTTCTGATGGTGCACTCTTGTGTTGGAGTGCAAGACGCAGCAGAGCATCGCAGGTCATTAGGAGCGTGGCATTCACAGCGCTGGGAGCAGCCGTCGGTCCAGAAGGTCTCTCCATTCTGAAACATGGCAGACAAAAGAGACACTTTTAACATAATAACTCTGAGAAGACTGTGAGCCACGAAGAGTAAGGCGTCACTTCCAAATGTTGGAACTTTAGGTTCTTCTCCTTAAATGTTCCTTTGGGATCTCAATGCAAGAAACACCTGTGATACAAGTTTCATCCCTTTCCTTTAAACACTTTTCAACAATTCCCTTCAATACTTTTCTTGTCCCTTCCCTCTCACTACTCTACTATATAATTCTGACTTATATATAATTTTTATTTTATATATTGTCAATGTTTGCAAATGTTTACTTTCTTCTGTTTAGTTGCTGCACCATAGGCTTTGGGGAAGGTCATTTAATCCACTGTGTTGCGCATATCACAATTGACAATAAAAGTGGACTTAGGTCTCTCCTCCTCTGTATTTCCCTCACATCCTGTCTACCAAGAAACCTCCTTTTAGGCGTGGTCTTTGTTAGTGAACTGTCAATTAACTTCAATCAGATCATTTTAGACAAACAACGGTGAAGTCACTTCAACGTGTCTTACATTGTAGTAGAATCCATCATACTGGCAGCCACAACTTTCCATGGGAACACAACTGGATCCACTCCTGCGGAAGCCTTCATCACAGAAACATCCCTCAGAGCAAACCTGCTCACAGGTTGCGTCAGTGCTATGGGCACAGGTTTGGCCACAGTCAGTACCACACAGCTCATAGTGGCTGTTGGCTGGACAGTCGACTCCTTAATAAGTGAGGAAGAGAATAATACTTTAAAAAATCTGAAGATGTGCAACTGCAACGTACCACTCATCCACAGGTCTAAAACATTGGTTTACTCACTGCAAGTGGTGTTCTGTCTCCAAGGGTAGATTCGGACATTAGCAGACTGACAGGCACTGATGTATGTTTCGATGGCCCTGCACATAAGATCTTGGCCTTGATTTCCCAACACACAAACGTCGAACACGCAGTCACTGAAATATGGCGCTGGATCCACCTGCTCATGGCAGAAGCTGAACGGGCCGTCTGCAGCCCGAATCACCTCACACTGAGCTCTAGCAGGACCCTCATCGGGGCACTGGGGGCAGGAGGAACCACAGCCATCGCTGCAGGTGTAGTTTCCGGGCACTTTCCAAGCTGTTCCAAACTCATGTGGACTGGTGACCATTGCTCCAGATGGATTTCGGAACTCGTCATTGGGATTGCCATTAAAGTTTCCACATAGTCCACATGTTCGTCCTCTAAAGAAGATAACGAAGAGAAAATAAATAAATCAGTCATGGAAGCACAACAGAAAAGTAGTCTGGTGCAACCATGGAAATATTTAAATATTGAAACTGAAATGTGTAATGTTTAACAGTAACCCTGGTCCTAGGCAACATTTCAGTGCTGTGGTTGTTGCTGACTGTGTGGAAAACGTTCGTTGTTTAACTTATTTTGAGCTCAGGTGATCAGCAGGTACCTGTAATCTGAAGGTACAGAAATAGACACTGTACTCGATCCATCGTACATGACACTCAGGCCGAAATCAGCACTGACAAATGTTTGAAATCCACTTGCGTAGATAGACACACGACTTCCATTCAGAAGAACTGGCAGGTTTTTTGTTATTCCGTTTACCTGTAGGATTGTAAAAAATAATAAAAATAATATAACAGTTGTATAGTAGTACACAGTATTATCTGATAACAAACAGTAAAGAATGGTCTGTACTTTTCAGGCTGTTTTCACATAATTACACAAATCACAAATGATCTGGACATGATTCCTCACCTCCACTGTACCAATCCTGCCTCTGGACATGTGCACTTGATAGCCCCACACATTTACATAAACGTCAGCGGTGATGGAAACTGGAAGCCCGAACCATGGCTCATTCTTGGCTTCCACAGAAAACTCTTGGAGACCACCAGTGGCGTTGCAAAGTGTTGCCAGGACATAGCGGCAGGTTCCCTGGAAGTCATAGGCCCTGCGATCGAAGGTGATGTAGTGAGGGTCTCCGGAGGCAGAGCAGGTGCCGTGAGGGTTGGGGTGACATCCAAACTCGCCCTCCACCACGCGACAGGACTCCTGAGGACCACAGGAGTTGGGGGTACAGTGGACTAGCCCAGTGGTGCCATTACAGGTGCAGAAGCTCTGACAGTGTTCGCCGTCCCAGAACTGTTCGCCATCTCTGCGGTAGCGTCCTTCATGGGAGCATCCACATTCTGTAGGTGGGACACACTGGTTTCCATTGAGGACGAAACCATCATCACACTGGCACCCGTCCTGGCACAGAGCATCACAGGAGAAGGGGAACGAGAGGCTGGGGCAGGCTGAAGGGCAAGAGCTTCCACAGAGTTCATAATGGCTGTTTAGAGGGCAGGTTTGCTCTAAAGAAAAACACAACAGTTTATTTAATGGAGTTATTATTACTTTGAGAACAAGACCACGTCCCCAGATCATTCTATTTCCCATGGTTACCCTTAAAGGTGTGTCCTAACCCTCTCTCTCTCTGTCTCATTTCTCAGCCCAACCCCATGCTTCTGTGTTCGTTTTCTCTGCTTCCATTTTTCATTGAAGGGACCAGGGGGACAAGGAGCTGAAGGTCCCTGACATGTGGTCCCATCCTGAGTCTTCCTAGGGTTCCTCTGTCATCTATCATCTATCTGCATATTCTGCACCCCTCATGTCTTCACTTCAATCCTTTTTATCCCATCACCTTGAACTTTTTCCTCCCATCCCCTCCACCATTGTCATCCCATTTCATTAACTCTTTTTATCCCATTCAACCCATCCCGCCAACCCTTCTTGTCCTATTCATTTCATCTCCTTGACCTATTTCTTCTCATCCACTTTGACCTTTCTTACCTCTCCATCCATTTCTTTCCTGTCATGTCTACCAATGAAACTTAAGCCATGTTCTTCTTTGCTTACCGCATCCAGTTTCATTCCTCCACTGTCCTAGGGAGACGCCGTTCTGTTGACACATTAGGGCATAATCTCTTAGGACCTCGCATAGAGTCGATGCCGGATCACTGGAACCACCCAGGATGTCCACACAGACGTCCACCTGCTCCAGTGGGTCCACTGTGGCCCAACACGGTTGAAACGGCCCATGTGGTGAGCTGATAATGCCACAGTACTCACTAGAATTGTAATTGGTTGGAGGAGGATTAGGATTGGTGGTTTCTACACAGTGTGCCGCTAAGGAACCATCTCGCCAACTGTCTCCGAACGCCTGAGAGCTGTTGACCAGGACACCAATGGGTGTACGGAAGTCATCATGTGGGAGACCATTGTAATCACCACAAAGTCCACCAAGTGAACCAGCGTAGATTCCAGGGGCAGTGACACGAACAAAGTGAGGCCAGACTGTCTGCAGAGTAACGCCGAAGGAGGTCTGAAGGATGATGCTGTGAATGTTGCTGTGGTAGATGCGGATACTGTTGGAGCCAGAGATGAACGGAAGTCTGGTCAGCTGACCATTGACCTAAAAGACATAAAAAAAAAGGAATTAAAAGTAAAAGTCAAGTTTCCAGGGAAAATAGGGAAATAGAGAAAGAGGAGAAGGGGGAAGACATCCGCTACAATTATTCAATAAAATTCCTATTCCTCATGTGCCCACTAAGAGTAAGAGACACCAGAACTAAACACCAGATGGCAGCACTGAGCTAAAATTATACTTATTTATATTAAAAAATGTACCCAAATGTAGCCACACTCAGTTTTAAAGGATTAATCATGGAAGTACTTTAGTAGAAACCTTCTCTGATGCCTTCAACTGATTTTCAAATACAGTGCAGATGATATATTTACCTTGATGCTGCTGCTGCTTGACATCTCAATGGAGACTTCTGTTCCCTCCGCCTCAAACTTTATCACTCTGGCAAAACCCTGCTGACCTCTCGGCTCTTTTTCTGCTGTCACCTTAAAGTGCGGGTGACTGGACAGTCCCATTACTCTGGAGAGAGTGAGTCGACACGCTCCGGGATACTGGTACGTGAGTCCATCAAACGTATGATAGGACCCCGGGCCTCTTATCCAGCAGGTGGCGTAGCTGTTGGGTGTGCATCCTCTTTCTCCTTCCTCCACACTGCACGTTTCATGTGGCCCACAGCCATGGGATTGGCAAGTCATGACGCCGTGACTGCAGCTACAGCGCCTCTCACAGTTGTCACCGAGGATTACAGTTTCTCCAGAGCGGTAGTAGAAACCCTCGAAGTTGCAGCCACACTGATCGTAAGGGACGCAGACCCCACCACTAAGGATGTAGCCTGAATCGCAGACGCAGCTTTCCTGATTGGGAAGAGGGCAGTTTTGGGTGGCATTGGGGTTGACACATGTTGGTGGACATCCTGTGCCTGAAGACTCAAAGTGGCTGTTGGCAGGACAAGGAATTTCTGCAAGAAAAAAAACAAAGAAAACACAGTGAAACTTGATATTGTGCAGATGTTACCCAAAGAAAATATTCTGAATGACTGAGAGACGTACCACAGAAGCCAGGGCTCCTCCAGCTCGGTAGCTGGATACCGTTCTGCTGACACTGACTTGCGTACACATTCAGGGCTTGACACAGAATGGGCTGGTACCCTCCTCCTATACACTGATCAAACACACAACTCTCCACAAAGGTCTGTGGAGGAAGTTGTTGGTGACATGCAGCGAAAGGTCCAGAACTGCTCTGGAGGATACCACAATGGGCGTCATCGCTGTACAGAGCTCTTTGACTCTGAGAGCATGAAGCACAGTCCTGGCCTGCACACTGGGCCTCACAGTCTGGTTCATCGTCCTGTGCCTTCCAGCTGTTTGCAAAAACCACATCGGAGCTCACAACCTCACCATCACGGGTTCGGAAGTCATCTTGAGGACGATTGTTGAAGTTTCCGCATAGACCACATGTTGCATTCTGGTAAGTGTAGGGCACACTGATCTGGACGTAGTGGTTAGTGTCGTAGGATACTAGTAAGCCGAAGTTGGTGCTGATAACCACAGAGAAGCCTGACTCGTAAACCTGGACGGTGCCATTGCTCAGAGAGAACGGAGTGGCAGCAAAGTTTCCATTCACCTGTAAGCATGAAAAAGAGGAAAAGAATTCAATATATAAACAAAACAAACACAGAGGAAATTGGAAACCCATTCTCTAATGCGAACCTTAGCCTCACCACGACGTCCTTTAACAAGCTCAATGGTTTCATTGTACACGTTCACTCTGACCAGTCGGGTCCAAGAGACACGAGTGCTGCCTCTGTGCTCGTTCTTGCCCTCTATCCTGTAGTAGGGCTGTCCCATGTTGCACTGCTCAGAGAGAACGTAGGTGCAGGTGCCCTGAAAGTGAAACAGAGTCCCATCGAAGGTGTAGTAGTGTGGATCGCCACTTATGGTGCAGGTGCGCCTTTGCACCGTCTGGCAGGAGTACTGAAAGGAAGTCGGCCGGCAGATCTGGGAGAAGGAGCAGGGCTGGTTGCGACACTGCAGACCGGCGGCACTGCAGGTACATCTCTGAGAGCAGGTGCTGTCGGTCCAGAATGAATCACCAAGCTGCACAGCTTCACCTTTAAAGAAAATGACAACGAGGCAAGCTCTGTTACTGTTTAAACAACATGACCTCCTGATATGATGGTGTCAATGAGAAAGACAGGTGCATGTCCAGATTTTGCATTTTGTATTTTTACTCTAGTGCCCATGGGTATCTTCGACCTGTTCTGGCCTCACCATTGAAAGTGCAGCCTCTTGATCCTTCGTCAATCCTGAAAGCCCAGCGACCGGGAACATTAACGTTGCTGTCGAGGCTGAAAACTGAATTGTTGCCTGTTGCATTACTGGTGAATGATCCGGGGATGTTGAAATAGTGACCAGTGCCGACTGTGTCATATCCAGCCTGGAAATACAAAAGAGTTGGTTGTTTATTTTTGAATTTGTGGAGTGGAATCTGTGCATTTTAAATTATGAAATGTTTTTACGTTTAATTAATTATCATTATTATTATTATTTTTTTTTAAAAAAAAGTTGCGATTTCAACACACGGTTGTCTTCCACTTTTTAGTTCTGGGTCTCAGTGTCGTGTTATGTCTGTAACTTTGACTGAAACAGTGCAACCTAGTGGGAAAATTGGGAACAGCAGTTACTTTTACTAAAAAGAAACGATGCCCCGCCTACATCTCCTCCAGACTCACTCACATTTCCATTTGATTAATACTACGCTCTGCACAAAGATGTCACAAAGATGTTGGGTTATACACTGAACTTATTTTTTATTTTTCCTTGGGCCGCTTTATCAAGTGGTTGGCATTGCAACTGTGGGTCACCATTATGTCACATCCTGTTTCTATAGTGTCAACGTATGAACTAAAACACAACAGTCAGAATAGATCAGTATGATATTAACCTTGGTGGTGGTGGTGGTGGTGGGGCGTATGACGCCAGCCACCAGGGGGAGCACTACTTTTTTGGTTTCACTGTAGCAGAGCTGTTCCACCTCCATATTTATTTAGTCTATGGTTCTTACCTGCACATGACGAGTTGTTGCGGCTATTGTCCCGTAGTTCATAAACACAAATGAGTACTGGCCACCAGAGATCAACACTGCCTGGACTGTTGTTCTCTGAAAGACAAAAAGAAAAAGATTTTGTTGTTTTTGTAGTTTATATGATAAAAGATAAATTTGTTCATATTTAAAATGAAATTACTCACTGTTCCAGAGGTTGGATAGTAGGCCACCTCGTACCATGTTGCTACAAACACCCACGCAGCGTGAAAGTTCAACCCTGGGAAGTATCCATTAATGTCGGCAGTAGCTTGTTGGAGAACACTGCCACTGGTGTACTGGTTATAGTAGATATGACCGTTGCCTCTGTTGTCCAAATCTGTCCAGAAGGGAGCGATGATGTCTCTTGATCCATTCATTGGAAACCGCTGAGGTATGTGGCTGCTCCACGGGTTGTTAAAGGTCAGGTGTCCATTGTGATTGACCTGGGAAAATAAAAATAGGTTCTTGCACAATGTACTTAAAAAGTACATTCAAAATAAATAAGTTTTTACGTACATAAATCCTATTGCGGGGCCGTCCAAAATACACAAAATTTCGTTCCAAGGTAATTCGAGGAGAACTTCCATCATCTGATCGAGAGCTTTCTGTTCCTGAGATTGGGTAGAGGGGGCCTGGAAAGGACAAAGGTTGCTTTTAACATTTCTATATCACCACACCAAACTATTAATATCCATCATCCAACAGGAATAACAAAGGAAAAGCACAACTACAACACAAACTACCAAGAAAAGAATGACTGAATAACTAAAAACTAACCACATGCAATCATAATTAAGTACAAAACCTTTTAACACCAGCATGCACAAAAGCTTTACCATAGGTATAAACATAATATATGTGCATGTCACTGTGTATCTTTAAGTGTTGTACAGTAATACTGAAGTATCAGGATTCCAAGAATTAAAGAGCTTCAACTTACTTGAAACCTGAGGAGTCACTCCACCTATAAAACATAAAAGCACACATTTAATTGGAATTAAAATCGGCGAAAGCGAGTTCAGCGATCACATTTATTTTAAAATGTGTTTAAAGTTGTTTGATTTTGCCTTAATTCTTACCGATCATCCACAAAAGAAGCACAGGCAGCAGGATCTGATTTGCCATTCTTCAAAGTTCAAAACTCAAACCTGCAAAAATAAAATGATGAAAAGATAAAAAAAGAAAGAAGATTAAATGCATTCATGTGATAATAATGAATAATGAACACAAATGCAATATTCGTTACAGCCAGAAGAAAATGCCACTGTCTTATAGAAATTTGCAAATAATAAAATAAATTGAATCTACCTTCTTACATGGGCATGGGTTCAACCTTCATCTCGGGTGAAACTAGACAGTCACACAGACTATATATAGTAAAGAGGCTGGCGCAGGTCCATGGAGCTTTTCTTTTATCAGATGAGGATTATCATACCTTAGAATCACCGCTCATTCCTTTGAGATTAGAGAATAATAAGGATATATGAGTCACTGTGATCAGCAACAACTGAAGCATTTTTTAATTATAATAATAATTATAAAACAATGTTAGTAACCTGAGTGGGAAACTAATGTTTACTGCTGTGCATTTATTAATTTATTATTTATCTATTCTCAGTAAAATAATTTTTATCACTGTTCACCGCCGAGGACGAGGTCAGGTTAGCAGCCTAGCCTCGGCTTGTTTTCTTAACACTTATAAAAGATGTTTTGCCTGATTTGATAAAGGAAAAGAATAAAATAAGGTTGCGTGAGACTCACAGCTGCATACCTGTATTGGTTTAATCTTCTGCCAAAATTTTAAACCTGTGGTTCGGGCAGGTGTTATGTATATGCCTGGAACAGGTTTTTCCGCACGGTGGAGATTTTTTTGACTTGACGTAGTTCCTGTCATATTGGCTGCAACTTGAATCTAACTACCTATTATTGTTGTGACTAAACATGACATATGAATGTTTAAAACATGACTACAGGTGGAATAAATAAATAAATAAATATATAATAATGCTGCACTTCAATGCAATGCAACTCGAGCATTTTGCAATGGAAAACATCCCCCAATTTGAATTTACTTGTGTTGGCCATGCTCTGGACCTGTTCTTTCTTCCTCCAGACAGAAAGAAACTTCTTTCTAAATTTGTATAAATAAATAAATACATCTTTTTTTTTCTGATTGTGAGTCATCATCCCAGGTTAAGAAGGGATGGGCAAGAGAAATGCAATATGTACTACCTGACAAATTACGGAAGATAAACATTAGACAGAGCTTAATACAAATCCATCGTTTCTGTTATTATAGGGTTACGTTACATGGGTTTTATCCTTTGGTGTCTCCAGTTTGTGATGATTATAAATCAAATGATGCCACCTTGATGTATTAATTTGAGGACTGTTTGGTAATCTTTCCATTTTGGTCAAGTATTTTTTTCTTTTTTTTACTGGAGTCTCTCTCTCCAGATAGAGACTTGGCTCTATTTGGATGCTCAGAGGACTTTCTATCTCTTCGTTCATACATCTTGACAGGTCTTTCTTTGGGCTCAGTACTAGACAAAAATTCTCCAGGGATGGAAAACACCTTCTCCACCTTGCTTTAGCTTTGGCTGCGTGAGCTTGTTTCAGTCATTCATATGGATGAGTTAACAACCTTAAAGTGTCAACATGAATGGTAAGAATCTTGGGGTCCCTTAATGAAATACGTGGACTCATTATGATTTTTTTTATTTTTTTTGTAGTTGCATGACATTGCTCTACTTTTGCATTAATGTTGTTGTTGGGTTTGTTAATCAGGTTTATGAACTAGAGTTGTAAGGACCAGTGTACGTGGGTGTGTCTGCGTGTGCGACATATTGGGTCAGCAATTGTGCTCGCTTTGATGTGTTTTGATGGTATTCAGGGTTTGGTCTGTTTCCATGTAACATCACAACCTCACAAACCGCGTTCCCCAACTCTGTTTTATATAAAGGTTCAGGTTTAGAACGTGAAAGCCATTAAAAGATCAGACTCTTAAGTACATAGTATCCTCTAGAGTTTGTTGTGTTTATACGTTATGATGACTTAATTTAACATGTTGGTATGAATGAAAATAAATAAAGTAATCTTAACTCAATAGTACATGAATGAAAACGCAACATAGAGGTGTATTCAGGTAGCACAACTTAAAATTTATCCATTCTGCCCTAGTCCCTGGTCCCTAGTTTGTCCGTTGTGACAGACACAAGACACCCCACTGGTGTGTGATTGTCGTGATGTTTGGTTGGTGGTGGTTGGAGAGGTCTTAAAAGCCATCAGGGTAATGTTACGCTACTGTGACCAAGCAGTTTCCCTTGTGGACCATTAAAGTCTAAGCATCCAATGTATAAAGCGGATAAAGCGGAAGATAAAACTGATGCATTATTATTATTCTTTTAACACAATTAAAATTAAGTTTGTTTAACTTAAATACTAACTTGTACTAACTGAATGGGCCTAAGTATAAGTCTTGTGGCATGAACTCAATACCAGCTAAACTGAAATACCTTAAAAATATCTGTGCAAATTGTTACATCGATTTTTCATTTGTTAGAGTGTGGACTGTGGGAGGAAGCTGGAGAACCCGAAGAGAACCCACGTACACACAGGAATGACTGGAACCCTAGAACCTTCTGGCTGTGAGAAGTCCCCCACAGTCTGTTTCACAAAGTCTCATGATCGTTGTTTTTCCAATTAAGCGTGAAATGCAGGTTTCGTGCCAAGGTGAGGACAGCATCGTAAACTTAAAATATGTGAAGTGGGTGTGTAACTATTACTTCTGTTCCTCTGAATGTATGACTCACGTCATTAAATGGATTAATGTTTAAGAGGAAACACTTATGTGCTTGTCTAGATAAAGGCAACACCGAACCTGACTCACTTGGCATGTTGAGGAACAGAGAAGTAGTTTGACAATGAGTTTGACATAAATCTTGGCAATTTATTTTCCAATACATCTGGAGTGGCGTGCATGGTAAAAACTGTTAAAGTCCCATAGTTGCATCTTTGTGTACATCGCAAACAATTGCTTCTGTTTCTAATGCTATAATCTACTGTGACAGAATATGTAATTACAGAAAACTGAGCTTTAAATGAGGGTATATCAAGGGCATCAATGGGGTGTGGACCAGCAACAAAACAACATAACAACCTGTAAATATCCTTTGTTTTCGTGCAAAGAACATCATGAAGATTTTTACATTTAATGAGCTATCCTTTTACAAAACATTTTATGAAGAACCTTTAGTTTCTTAATGAATATAAGTGAAATTTCACTCTTTACTTCCAGGTCTCAGGGTGTCGTTATGACCCCTGGTAGATAAATCACACTTTTGATTGCATTGATCTGCATATTTTCTTGAAGATGAAACGTCGTGCTTTACAGCCAGTATGGTGTCATTATGGTAAATCCACTTGAGCCTCTAGCAAAAAATATAAATAACTGCCAGATATTCTGACATTTTTATATATACCAGGTGAACATTTAGCGGCTGACATTGATAAAGTAATTTTTTGCACTTTACAAATTCATCCCAGACCGTATGTTAGACATCCTCGACGTACATCAGTCATTGTACTTGAAATATGCTGAACAGCACATATATCAGGGGCTTTGGAACCCCGACCAAAAGGTCCAATCTGACCTTATGTTACTGGTCCAGGCCACTTGAGATCAAACTGTGATGCATGTGGCCTCTGAACTAAAATGAGTTTGCTTGACACTCCTGATATACATCAGTTTTCCTCGGCTGTATTTTCTGGGTGAGTCTTCCTGCATTGTACGTGATTGTCTGCTGGTAGGAGAGCATTGTTAAAAAAACAAAAAAACAAAAAGTATAATGCAGCACCTCAACCATGCGAAAGCTGTTGTTGATGCAGCATGTTTTTTTTTTTGTTTTCTTTTAACATTTAACAGCAGTATTGTCTTCAGTGCATGAACTCAAATAGATATTTGAACAAAGGAAACTGGACTTGTAGGATTTTCTGAAGACATTTTGACACTTATCCCACAGAAACTTGCTTGACTTGTTTGTATAATAACTGGAAACTAATTTTCATTAACGGCTGGAAACTTACCTGTGGTTAGAGGTGGGAGGTGCTCTAACAAAGCCATTGTCTGTCAGTACATTTACATGCACGGCTTAATCGAGCTTTGCTCATAATTCGACCTTCTAAATGCTTGTCTCAGTACCAATGCAATGGAGAAAATCAAATAACCGATGGGGGCATGCCCCTTTTCTCCAATTTGACATAGATGGCTTCCTCTACTCCTCTCTCAAACTGTCTGTCTTGTTGCTGAGTTGTTCCCTGATGAGCGGGCTCTATTGTGTTGGGCCATGCATTCGTGGATGGGTTGTTTAGTCTCCCCCAATGTACACGCCTGTACATTCCTCACTGCACCGAACAGCAAACACTACATTACTCTGTTTCTACCTGGGTGTTTTGTCTTTGGGGTGGACCAGTTTCTGTCTAACTGTATCGCCAGGTTTCAAATAAACTGGAATGCAATATTTTCTGAAAACTCAGTTTTTCCGATACAGCAGCCATGTAGGGGATGACGATGTCCTTCTTCTTGCTGTGCTCCTCTTCCCTGTCCTTTTTGGGATATCTTGTTGAGCCTTTGACAACTGCCCAGTTGGGATTTTCACACATCTTGAGGGTTTGTTCATGTTGTGTTTCACCATCATCTCCTTTCTATATTCCATATTGAAGTGGGAAAGAAGTCCAGCAAGTTTCTGATGGGTTTTACCAACAGGGTTTTCCTATTTAAATTTCAACGTCCCACTAGTCTCTCAGAGCTGATGAATCTACACAGATGAGTGGTGAAACGTCTTCAAGAAATTCTACAGGTCCAGTTGCCTTTCTTCAAATGCCTTTTGGATTACCGTGACCTGCATGACTGAGAACCTTCACAGACCTTGCGGAAACTTGCAGACTACAGGAACCCCCTTCGTTTCAACCTGAGACGCAGGTAACACAAGATTATTTCCACCAGGTTACACCTAGGCTCCACGATGAAGGGCTACAAAGCGGAACAGATTCTCCAGAAAGCTCAAACTCAGCTGTTCAACGAGAGAGTGAGACAGGTTCACTTCACCATCAACGCTCTCAAATCTCAGGCTAAACACTGCTTCAATAAAGTGACATCACAGCTACCTGAGGACATTCTGGAGGAAGTTTCCAAATTTGTGGAAATGGCCCAAATCTTACAACATACAAAAGTTAAGGAACAGCAGAAACCCAAATTTCTGTATTTAAAAAAAACGACACAACAAACAACACAAGTCTGAAGAACTGGCATGGAGGAGAAAGCATGACCACGCCACACAACACAGGCATCCAGGAGAAGTGGGTCTAGAACCAGACAGAGAAAGACGTCTTAGCCAAAGGACTGAACTTTGTCATAACACCAGAACAAATTCCAGTGGTAGATCTCATAACTGCCACCGAATCTGGCATGAAGAGCAACAAACTCAACAACACAGAAGCTGAACAACTTAGACTGAAGGTAACATCAGCCCTCGTCAGTGTGAAAACGCCACCTTCCAATATCACCACCAAGGAAAGGAAGGAGCCCTGCTCAGCCCCATCGTCAGCGGCATAAACCCAAACACCTATAACATCGCCAAGCATTTGGCCTCCATCCTGTCTCTGGTGGGGGGCAACACCCCTCACCACATTGAAAATTCCAGGGACCGGAAAGGATGGGAAAGGATGATACCTTGGTCGACAGAACCAACCTTACCCCAGAACAAGTCGCCACCTATTTCCAGTTTAATGGAGGATTCTACGAGCAGAAACACGGCCGTGTGATGCGATGGGGTCACCAGTGTCACCGATCCTCGCCAATCTCTACGTGGAGGAAGTAGAGACCAGAGCGCTGAACACCTTCACAGAATCCACCCCCACCCACTGGTTCAGGTATGTAGACGAAACCTGGGTTAAGATCAAGACAGTTGTTCCACGCAACAGATCAATGCAGTGGACAACAACATCCCTCAACATTGAAGTATACAGGACCATCTTGTGACAATTCAGTGTTCTGCCGAGAAACGTTTGGCATTTATTCATGTGGATGTTACTTAGACATGTAGCACCCACCCAGACCAGACCAGACATCCTCACCCCATAGCACTGACACTCCTTCGCCAGCAGGTTGCAGCCTGACACAGACACACAAACAAAAACACTTTAGGAACAACAAAAAAACCCAAAACAAAACAAAACATGAAGAACAGCACAAAGTGTTGACCTGGCCTGAGTGATGATCCATAGAGGCCCCTCCCCTCTTAGATTCCCCACTAACAACATTCAAAACCCTCAGAAGGTCTATGTCCATTCTCTGGTGAGTCACAACAAGGGAGACCTACACAACATTAGAAAGGTGTTGAAAATGTTATGCCAGATTAGTGTAAGTGGCAATAAAGCCAATTTTTTTTTTTCTGTTTGTTTTTAATTAAGCTTTTATGATGGTGAGGGAGCCTCTAGTTTGCTCCCTTTGTGCTGTTTTACCATCTGGCCACTAGATGTCAGCGTTGTCAACATAATCACGGATCTGTTTCCACTGTGAACTCATTTTATTCAAGTGTTAATTGAATTGTTTCATCACCTTGGAGGAGGAATGCGGAGATATTTTCAGTCTCAGGATATTCGTTATTAGCACTGCATCTGAATTAAAGACAGAAAAGGATGATTGCGTGTTTTTTTTGTGTGTGTGTGTGTGTGTGTGTGTGTGAGATGTGAGGAGGCGAGAAAGAGGGAAGACACCGGGAAACTGACTGGGCGTTAAAACATCTGGAGGTCTGTGAGAGGCTTCCAGTCTGAGAGGAGGGAGCAGCAGAGACGCTTCCTGCTGCTTTAACTCATGAATCCCACAGATTCATTTGGGGGATCGAGGATGGTACATTTCCCGAAGTGGCCTGAATGAGATTGAAATGATGCACCATGGGGACGTTGGCCAGTCACTGCTTTGTGTGGATGCTGCTCAGGGGAACCTTTTGTCTGGTGAGTAAAAGGATTGGAGACATTTCGTTTTACTTCATGCAACTTTTGCAGCTGTGGTTATTACTTACAGTGAAGTCTTTAAATGCATTTGTGTTTTTAATCAAGGTTGATTTCTGCCTTGTTTCTGCTCAAGGATTCAACTCTTTAAAGTGTCTCGATCTGGTTTTCTGTTTAGTTGGTTCTTGGGCAGCAGCTTCAGACCGACTTCCCCTCCAGCAGAGACCGTCCTCCACCTCAGAAGAAGAAGTGGCTGATTCAGAATCCCAAACTGCCCCTCAATCCCTTCGGCCCCCTTTCGAAGGAGGAGGTTTGGACAATCCTCAGTGGGAACCCCGACCCGTCCCTTAAGATAAAGCTCCAGCCCCTCATGAAGGCTGGTGGGTCGTCCAGGACGTTCATCTGGGGCGACTTCTACTCCAACGTCAAGACAGTCAAGCTCAACCTGCTCATAATGGGGAAGGTCGTGGACCACGGGAACGGCTCGCTTGGCGTCTACTTCCGCCACAACTCCACGGGGGTGGGTAACGTGTCCGTCAGCCTGGTCCCGCCGACCAGAGAGGTGGAGTTCGACCTGGAGCGCCAGAGCGTGCTCACGCCCAAGGACTCCAAGACGTTCAACTGCAGGGTGGACCACGAGAAGACGGAGCGCAGCAAAAAGGTAATGCTATGCAACTACGACCCGTCCAAGACCTGCACCCTGGAGCAAACCCAGACCCACGTCACCTGGATGTGCTCCAGACCTTTCCGGGTCATCTGCATTTACGTGTCCTTCTACAGCACCGACTACAGGCTGGTCCAGAAAGTCTGTCCGGACTACAGCCCCCGGAGTCTGGGCCTCAAACCTATGGGTTAAACACTTTAACTGATAGGTCTGTTTTAGGGGACGTTAGGGGACAGACTGAACTATTCTGGGTTTCTCTTCTGGATCTCAGTGGGACCCTCTGGTGGTTCAGCTTGGGCTCCTGGATCTTATGTTTGACGTTCTTCTTCTAAAATAATGCAGAGGTCTTCAACATTTTTCAGGCCAAGGACCCAAACTGATGGAGAAATTAAATACTGACCCTCTACCTACTATATATGGATCCATATTAAACTCAGCCTAGTGCTATTTATAAATATACATTATTATTGTCATTTTGCATTTAATATTAAGCTATTCAGATAATACAGAGCTCCAAATATTCATTATTTATTTCTAACATGTGCAGTAGGTCTTCGGTCTTCTGTTGAAGACCTATGATGTTATGTTTTAACACAACCAAATAGAAATGCATTCTGAGCTGCTATGAGTTGGATTATTTTTAAACATTTAAACAAGGAATTACAAATTTCTAATTATTTTAAGTTTTAGGAATGGCATTATATGAATATAAATATTTTAAAATATACGTTTTAAAAGCAGCCTCCTGCTTAGAGTCGTGTTAGAAGCTTTTTATGAATGTTAAGATGTGAATTTTTATGAATCGATAAACTTGTGATTGGTTTTACTGTCAGGAATGAAAAAAAAAAAAACATTATTATAGTTGTATTGTTCTGCACATAATTCTTCACATAAGGAAATGAGCAGTTCTGATGCTGATACGGTTCTTTTAGTGACGCTGCAGGAGATCACAAGCCTGTCAGAGATCTCTGCTTACAAACCTAAATATAGCAGGAGCACGTCAACATGTGACTAAACTTTAAGCTTCATGAACCAGATGCTGGATTTGTTTTTATTCCAGATTGTTAAAGAGGTTTGGGTCAAAGCTCATGAACATATAATGACCCAGGTGGTCTGACGCCCCCGCTTCGAATACTAAATAGTGTTTAACTGTTAAAAGTTGATGGAGTCTATAAAATTAATGCCAAATGAAATGGATGTACTCTGATCTACACCCGGCTGTGCAAATAAATCCGCCTCGAGGATTTGGGATTTAGAAAAAATGTTCGTCTTCTTCCACCACAGCTACAGGAAACTGGAGCAACATTAAACCATAGACTGGATAAAGATGGAGGAGGAACTGCTCCTTTAAAGTGAAGCCAAAGCAAGTAGAGCTCCCCCTGGTGGCTGGAGGCTGCAGTATAGGTCATAAGCTCCGCCCACAATCATGTAAGTGAAATTAAAATACACGTCTTTTTTTTTTTTTAGTTAAATATGATTGTTCAAGGGCCAATTTTTCAGGTAACTTTTGTCTAAATTTTGTTTATTTGACGCTATAGAAACAGGAAGTGACATAATGGTGACTACCAGAAAAATAAAAAAAAAAACAAATCCAGTGAATAATTTCCTTGTAACTGTAACTAAACGAAAACATGAGTGAGCCCACACTTCCTCCAGACTCGCGTTTTCGTTTAATTAATCTATCCTGCGCTGTGCTTTAAATCCACCAGCTACAAGAAAATACTGGATTATACGCTGGACTCACTCGTGTCTCCACGAGACCTCTTTACGGAGCTGTCGGCATGGCAACTGGTAGTCGCCATTACGTCACATCCTGTTCCTGTAGCGTCAAAAAAAACTGAAACATATTTTAACCAAAAAAAGTGAAACTTCAACAACTAAAACGACTGAAACCATCCGTGAAAAACAAGTATTTGATGTGTATTTTAGTATTTTGGTCCGAGCCCCGCCCACTAACATGGAGGGGGTGGAGCTTATGACCTACACTGCAGCCTCCAGCCACCGAGGGGAGCTCTACTAGCTTTGGCTTCACTCTAAAGGAGCACATTTATAAACAGTCTATGTAACAAATACACAAACTCGAAGCTGTAATCGATGTGAGAGAAGTGAAAGAGAAATATTCAACATATGAGCAAATAAAACAAGGAGTGTTAGTTTAAAGCTGATGGAAAAGGAATTACTCTGGTCTACTGCCTGTAACGTCTCTTC